>NC_051239.1:20770724-21140724 GCF_015220715.1 Pygocentrus nattereri
TGAGAATAGCATGTCATAATACAAAAAACAAGTGAAAATAAGAAAAATAAGAGGTAATATAAGAGGTAATAAACATGAAGCAAAAACACAAAGGACTATGGGTAACCCAACCTGCAATGCAAACAATATTTATATTATATAGCAATGTGAGTCTATTTAAACCTGTTTGTGGATAAATCCTAAATATAAAATTCAATTAATTCTTTTTTTCTTTTGTTTAGCCTCCTGAAATCATTATCTGTCTTGGCCACAAAGTTTACTTGTCAGTAAAGCCCTAGTTTGTAATGGTTTGGCTAATTATAAGAGGTTTGGTGAGCATGAGCACAGAAAATTCTGAAAACAACAACAAAAGAAAAATGCTGAGAAATAAGTTCTTAAGCCTCAGCCTAGAGTATGGCAGACCGCAGCCTGCTCCCAAAAGGTGGTTGAGTAGTTTGAATAGTCTGATGATAGGCAGTATGAAGAAATGAGTGATGGTACGATCCTCTTCAATAATAACAGTCATTCAGCAGCACATGCTGCATTTTTTTCTACATCTTACAGCTGTCTCTTACGGAAGAGTTCTAATATCAAGTAATGATGGGTGTTCTAGTGCGGTGAATCAGGCCAATGCTGATTTCTATCGCATCTCTCTCTCTCTCTTTCTCTCTCTCCCCTCTCTCTGTCACAGGTGTCCCAGCACTGGTTGTCAGGATGGTGTGTTTGAGTCCTCCAGACGTCAGATAAAAATCGCCGAAGCTGGCGTTCAGGCCTGCTGACAGCAATTTATTTCAATGTTTTGTCACTATGGAGGTGCGTTCTATGAAGGCTGTGCGCTGAGACAACACCTTCTATCCTTGCTGCACACACATGGACACATGTGTGCACACATGCACACATGAATATTTACCAAAAAAAAATATTCATAACATGCACCTATTTTCACCCTCATACTAAAACATGCATGACATACCTTCACACAAGGGCAGCAGAGTCATGAGTTGACACATTTTTAATGAAGACCCCTAACTTCACACCTTCTACATATTCTGAGGCTGAACACACCAGCGCAAACTTCCCCTTCCAACATGTACTGATTTACAGCCCGTTAAAGGCCACAGTCAAAAGTGATGACACCTTGCACCCACAAATGGCAATTAAAACTTAAAACTACAGACGGCTCTGGGGGAAAGGTGCAAATTATTTTAAGTCAACAAACAGGCCTGATCGTGAAAAGGGAAAAAAGTATAAACATATTTGTCATTCAACGCCTTTCAGAAGGTGGGAGTGTGCCAACACGTTACTAAAAAAAGTCTTATCCGTGCATCTATCTATAAAAGCCAATAAGGTACACAAAAATATATAAATAATGAATTAATTAACATGCTTTTGAGTTAGTGAAAATTCTCAGAAGTGTGTGCGCTTGGCAATCCCGAAGTGTACAACACACAGAAACGCACTCAGCGGCTGTATGAGGTATTTAACACATCAACACTTACTGTTCCTCATCCATGATTTACATACACAGGCCTCAGCTCACACCGAGGCTTGCCCAGATTTAAAGGGCCCACATCCCACATTTTATCTTATATTTTATTGTTTTCACTGAGGTCCACTTATGATGTTTGTGTAGGTTTCTACACAACAAAAACAGTTAAAAACAGTGCATTTTTATATGATCATTTTTCCAATCTTCCTGTATTTATAAAGCTTATATATAGGCTGCTTTTGTAGCTGTGTTTTTAAGACTGATACACATAAATGAGCTCTGTTCTGATTGGTTCTGTCAAAAAGCAGTCCGGTCTGAACCACTCCTGACAGCATCAGTGTGAAAGGGCATGGCTAATCTACTGAAGGCTGAACAGGTGGATGTACGGCAACATAAAAAGAGTGAGGTGAAATAGGCTGCTCTGGCGACTTAGTTTCTATATATGTACTGTATGGACTGTGGACTATGGTTTGAAACTTGTAATGTTTACATATTACCTCAAACTCTTCAAATGGGGAAGATTCAAAAATTCTAAATTCTAAAAGGGGAGTAAAACGAATTTGTCCATGATATGAGCCCTTTAATACACACACACACACACACACACACACACAAAGACCTGAATTTGAAATCAAAATGAAATTGGAAATCATAACACATTTCACTTTTCTGTATCATGACATATTTCTGAGTGAGTTCTACGAAGTACATTTTTAAGTCGTCCTTCCTGTGTTAGGGAGCACTTTCTCCCGATGATATTGGGGGTGTTGGGAGTTGGAGGTGAAACAAGACATTCTTGGTTAATATTATTTTACCCCGCCTTCTGCTCCATAATGATGTAATCAAAGCTCTTTAAAAAAATGTTTCATTATTTAACAAATATTTTTGCCTTTTAAATGATATGATATAAGGTATCATGAATAATATGACCAGGCATTGAAACTAACAAAACAATTGTCCATTTTTATTTCGGGTTTGCTTTAATACTCGTACACACATGCACATACAATCTGATATTTTAATAAGAGAAAATAAGCAGCTTCTGATAAGACTTAACCAGCCAGTAAGACTATTAACTGCAAGAAAATGTCTTATTTTGTATATTTTACAGACATGTAAATATCTTGGGTATTTTACAAACATGAACATGCACGCATACACATTTATACATACATACATATTTATTTGATTTTCTAATCGCCTCCTGCTTATTCCTGTCCCAGCTTATCATAGAAAAGTATGCTGCTGTGAGGAGGATGGAGAATTTCTCCACCACTAAATAAAGAAAAGGGAGAGTTTGTTTAACACCAAACTGTCAGCGACTTGGTGGGTCTTTATTTACTCAGGCACTGGCACAAAGCGCATTCTATTTTAGGACAAATGTTTTCCCTGGATACCCCCAGTTCAGACAGAGCTGCTCATGAAAAAAATAAAACATTAATATCATAATTTAACGGCAAGCACGGGCATTTATCATGTCACTGGAATTAAACACTCCAAAACAAAAATGTGATATTCAAAATAATTTTGGCAAAAAAAAAAAAAGTGCACCGCTGCTATCAAAACTCTGCTGGAACAAATTACAGCGCTGACTTCATTTGTAGAAGAGCGAGAGTAGATTAAAAAGGCAAATGTGTGTGTATGCTGAGTGCTTGTTCTCCACTAAGCAGGGCCATTCCACACATCTGTACCACACATCTAGAATCACATCCTCTTCAGCAGGATCAATCCAAAACGAAGTAATGAAATATGCACTGTTCTATGTTATTTTTTTCTCCCTCGCGTGCTTCCCTGAACCTTTGACAAATCGCGTGCAACCGGAAATCTCCATAAATCATGATTAAAGACAAGTATATCATCAGCAGAGCATATATCTTCCCTGGCCTGACCCGTCCACTAATGAGAAAAGACCCTAGACTATCTTGGCTGATTAATTAATTCAAAATGTCGGCTGTTATTCAAATGCAGGCCTGGTGCTATTTGAATAACACTTGACAGCGATGCCTGAAGAAATCATTTCGAATTTGTGTGGCTCTCTGATGCATTGCTGATGATAGCATGAGGAAATGCTACACAATCTGCTCTCTCTCTCTCCCTCTCTCTCTCTCTCTGTTTACCCCTCTGACTCCACCCTTCTTTTCTACTTTTTTCTCCCCTCCTGTCTCACCTCTTCAGTCTGCGTGCTGAGTTTCATTACTTCCCCCCGGCGTTAGTGTCGCTCTCTGTGGTCCTGTATTTCCACTAAAGCCAGTGTGTTAGTGCTGCACCCACCCTGCCCCCCCGCCCTGTCTGTGCTGATCACTGCAAGCTGCACAGAGGGAGAATTAGCACTGAGGGGAGGCCAGTCTGGTGAAGAGAGAGACAGACAGAGAGAGAGAGAGAGAGAGAGAGAGGAAGAGACACAAAAAGAGAGAGAGGGAGAGTACAGAGAGAGGACAGAGAAAGATAGAAAGCAGAGAGGTGAAAGAGAAAAGAGGATGATAAAGGAGAAAGAGAAAAGAAACAAACAAAAAGCAAGAGACATAGAGGGAAAGAGAAGGCAGACAGAAAGAAAAAGAAAAAAACAGAGAGAGGACAGTGAGAAAGAGAGAGAGAAAAAGCAGGAAGAAAAAGAGAAAACAGACAGACAGAGAAACAGAAAAAAAGAAAGAAAGAAAGAATGAAGAGGGTGGGTGAGAACATAGAAGAAAGCGAGGCAGACAGACAGATAGACATACAGACAGACAGGGAAAGTGTCCAGGATTTTTTTGTGTAGTTACAACTATATACCTTGACTTTGCTGACAACTGGCTGTGCTGTCAGAGTGACACACACACCCATACACACTGTTTGGTTTTCCCACGATCACACACAGCTCGTTTCTGCATACTGCGATTTATTGCTGGTGGAGGACGAGCTGAGGGACTGATTGTGATAACAACACACACACACACACACACACACACACACACACACAGTAGCTCAGAGCTGCTTCAAACACGACCAACATCTGCCCTATAGAGAGCACATCAGAAAGTGCAAGAATTTCAGTTTTAATTTGTGGAAATTGGTGGTGCCACATTTCTAAGCGCACAGTATCTGTGCATGTGTGCCTGAGTATGTGTGTGTGTTCTATCTTGCTTCTCATCAGGCATGGAAGGTAATCAGGGCTCAGGAGAGAGAGGAGAAGCTCAGTCATTAAATAAATTAACTGCGCTGCTCGCCAATCCCACCGCACTTGCAAACACGCACTACAGCCGTGCTCTGCATACCTGCATTATTTCACACATGCAGAAATACAATACTCACACAGATACTGTGCTTTTAATGTGCAAATCTGAAACACATACACAACAACGCATACAAATCAGCGTGTACCACTCACACAAACACCTCCACTCAAACGCACACACTCTGTGTCACATTGAAAGTGTCTCTAATTTGAGGAGGAAGGAGAGAAACGCCCTCTGCCCTGTGTGTGTATGTGTTCTACATTTGCATGCCGTTACTCTTCTACTCTACATGATTATATTAGAAGACTGGGAGCAAATTAACAAGGATGTGGAGCGCAGTGTAAATTACACAAGCAGTGGGGAATGATACACACCGCGATGCCTCCTCCCACGAATACTGTCCAAGAAAACGTTGTCTCTAACAAACTGTGCAGCAAACTAGGAGCAGTGGAATCCAATCAAAGTAGAGCTGGGCGATGACGAAATGTCAACATTTCATTTTTCATGCTACATACAAGCTGCAAAAAAGTATTCAAAAGAAATCAAAGAGTAAATGGTTTAACTTGGACGCACTCATACAATTAAAAGGACGTGAAAGGATTCCTTGGGAGTGATGCTATATAAGAACCCAACTTGGTTCCCTAAATAATATTTCAGTAGATGGTTCTTTAAAAAAATCACATCTGTAAACGAGGCACGCTAGTATAGAGAACCTTAAAGTTTACATAGCCTCCACATAATGTACATGTTCCACAGACGTTGAAGGTTTTGTCTTGAAATCTACATCAAAGAACCATATAAGAACATTCATTTGAGTTTTTTCACTACTGTATTTTTACAGTGTATAGTCACATTTACAAATGTCACTTTATGCAGCCCCCTAATGTCACTTATTTACTTATTCACTAACTGAGCACTTATTTACTGTGCTATCATCATTTGATGCCTGCTGGAATATTGCAACAGCAATTAGTGGTGTTTTCTTTTTCCCTCGGATGTCACATTTATCATGATCTTTATCATGATATTTTTCTGAGATATTTCTCATGCTTAGACTAGAGAGTAGTATCCTAGAAAAGCAAGTTTATAAGATCAGAGTAAGAGCAGTTATCTTTAACTAACCCTAAATTGAACTTGAGTAGCTACTTCAAAATGCACGTCTCACTGGACAACTTATTTAATGGATTTATTTTTCTTTTTAAATGAGATACAGAAAGAAAGTATGAAAAAAGTTTCTGCAAGAACACTACTTAAATCATTACACTACCTCCAGGCAAAGTTTGGGAAACAGTTCAGATTCAGGCGGCAATGTTTTACCCTAAGAATGTTTTTGTGTGCTGGAATGAACTTCCCTGCTTTATCATATGATCCATTCCGTTTGAAGCAAACATCAAATGCAACAGTATAACAAAGAAAAAAAAAGAATCTACCAAACTCACTGCCCCCTATATCTCTGTTAACTGTTAACTGTCCTTTTTTCTCTCCTAGAAGTTACTGATTTACTCCTAGCAGATTCTTATACTGTCTTGCTCCCCTGATATCCCACAAGAGGGAGAAACCCCGAACTGAGCCATGTAAAACAAATCCGTATCAATCATCTTGACAGAGCTGCAGCTTATTTCAGAGGTAGAAGTGAGCAAAATACTCCTTGTCAGCAGAATGGCCGCTGTCAGAAGGGCCTCTTTACACACCCGCAGCTATGTGCAGAGACAAATGTCCCCCGAAATTTTGTGCAAAGTGGCAGCCTGAGTTCCAGCGCAGGGTTTCATTCTGCTCTGACTCAGAGATGGAGCAAGTGCATTCTTGGATGAATGGACAAGAGGCCAAGGATCACCATGGCCCAGATTATTAAAAATTCATGCCATCTCTTGTAGGACACAACAGATAATGATATTACGGCTGCTGTGTATCACTGAATTTTGTTCACCTATTCCCACTTTGATGCGGAATAAAACCATGCATGGGGGATTTCATGAGTGAATGGGGATTTAGGTGCAGATTTGATGCTTTCCTTGGAGCTCTTGATCACAAGTAAATACATAATAACTAAACCTTGGTGACTTTTCAGGATAAGGAAAAAAATAATATAAACTAATTTAGTAATAATTTGGACCATTTCTACTTATCATAGTCACACAATATAAAGAGCAGCTAGCATGTTTTTTTATTTAAAAAAGGTTTTAACAGGGCAGTGATGATACAAAACAGTATATATTTAGACTTTCAAATACAAATACAAAATTTCAAAATTATAAGTTAAACTGTAAAGTTTTTTTTTTATCTCATAGTAACACCACAGTATTACACTGCATTGTGTTTCAGCTCTTTTTCAAATGACTTCTAACCACAAGCAGCTATTGAACTCAGGCCATTAGTAATAATGCATTAGGCTGCGTCAAGCTGAGGCGTGCTGAGCGGAGCAGGGTGTTGTGTATTGACGGGGCAGGAACTCTCAGGCCGCGGACATGCGGTTTCCTCTGCATCTCACCCTCAATAAGATTACTGCAGCAGAGCCATGAGACAAGCAGAGTGCCAAGAAGCCTGATTAAATGAATTAACAAGTAACTGACACGCTGTCTCTGGGACCCTGCCACTGCCAGAGAGAGCTGGAGAGAGAGAGGCAGAGAGAGAGAGAGATGGAGAAAAATCTCCCATCTTAAAAAAAAAAACACCACAAAAAGAGTGAAAAGTCTTCCTTACTCTAATGAAGCTGCATTTTTTTCATAATTTGCCTCTTTTATTAATTTAATGAAACTAAATCAAGTCGATCAGTCACATAATGAAGCTTCAGAAAGAAAAAAGCAAGCTGTACGGTGGCAGAGACTTCATCACCACCTTCAGAAAGCTGTAGTGACTGACAGTTATCACCAAGTACTGGCAGAGGACCTCCAAGCACCAAGTGAGAGAAAGAGAAGATGGGAGGAAGGAAAGACATTAGAGGAAAGAGATGGGGGTGGCTGGAGAGAAAAATAGCTGTAATGTACTCGCTATGACCTCCACTTTCTGAAAGAGAATAAAAACCAGCTCTTTTTTGCTGCTTTTCAATCCCCATCAAAGCAGTGCAGAGGGGAAGGACAGCATTCTCCGTGCTCGCCCATTAATCACCGCTTTCTGGGAGCCGTGCGCGGATTAATTTCTGTCAAACCAAACATTGGTGCATATTGTTATGGTGCTGTTCACTCCTCATTCAACCCATGCAGCGGCCAGGTTTCTGTCCAAAGAGAAGAGAAGAGAAGAGAAGAGAAGAGAAGAGAAGAGAAGAGAAGAGAAGAGAAGAGAAGAGAAGAGAAGAGAGAAGAGCAATAGCACAATGTGGACGAGCGAGGCAGCATAGGAGTGGGAGAGAGACGGAGAGACTGTATCCCTGGGGCTCTGACACCAATTAAGCCATTTCACCACAGGCCCAAAACTGGATATGCCCCCTTTCCCTGAAACCTGAGACAGCATCTAGCTCTGGCTGGCCCTGCGCCATCTTTCCGTTGCTTCAGCTTACAAAAATGAACTTCAAGGGCTTAGAGAAACAGAGAAAGAGAAAGAAAGACAGGAATGGGCCACTTTCAGAGTGAGCTTTTGTGTAGTTTAAATGATAGGATTTATAAAGATGGTGGATTGGGGAAAGTAGAGTAGTCCCCCTAGCACAGTTAGGTGCATGGATGGTAAATCTCACTAGTTCAGTTAGGAATTAAAGGCTTTCTCTGTGTGAGACGCACTCCACTCACACACTCTTTCTTCCTGCTGTGTTTTTCTTAATCCAACTCTCTGCCTGCCCCAATTATGCCAACAATGGCAAAGAGCTTTCGTCCAGTGTTTCATGCGTGTGTGGGGGCGGGTGAGGTCAGCAAAGTTAGGGTCAAATATTTAAGCACCATTTAGTAAAAGGAGTGCATGTTTAACAGGGGAGGGGGGTGGTTAGGGGAGCATTAAACGCGTGAACATTAAATAACAACACTGGAGTCAAAGTGAGCGATGGCATCAGGAGGCTTTCTTGATATTAAATAAATAAGTAGAAAATCGATCAATATATAATCCCTCTAGCGATTAAACCCAAAGAACACAGAGCTGTCGGTTTCAACCTCAGCCGCTCGGACCAGCCGTCTGCTAGCTATCAGATGTTTACATCTGCTTTTGAGTTTTTTTTTTACGGTTGCCTTTCGGTACACGGCAACGTGGAGCTTGTCAGGGCTGTGGGAGAGTAATGCAAGCTTTGCTATGAATTAAATATAAGAAATCTTAACACAGCGGCCAATAAGAATTATTTGCCTTATTAAAGCAGCAGAAGACGCTGATTAAAATTTCATTGCATTGCAGTCTTTTTCCCTTTTCTGCTTTCAATAGATCATTCTAATGTGTGAAAAGCAGGAGGAACAATGGCATAGGGACTTAATTTGAGCAATGCAAACAGGCAGAAGAGAGAAGACAGAAGCAGTTTTGGGAGAATAAGAGTGTTAAACGAGTGCAATGTATTGCATTTAATATTCTAACACCAGATTACACTCTGCTTCTCTTTAAAACAGTCTCTGCCTCCCAAATTGGACTACATGGTTTAATGAGATAGGTTTAGAAATGAAATCTAAATCCTGACTATATAAAAAAAAAAAAAAATATATATATATATATATATATATATATATAAATTAAGTACTGTGCAAAAATACATTACATTCCTGAGAAACCATTTACTACCTTACTACCAGGTTCCTTTGTTTAAAGTATATCGTTTATTTGTAATGATGACCGCAAGTATGTTAGCTTAACTTTTTCCAAATCTCTAATTGAGGAAGCACAGTATTCACAGTAACCATCCAACACCTGGATAAACGAAATGAGATGTGCTGCTAACTGAATTTCACAAATCCATGCAATGGCTGGAGTTCACAGAGAAGTCCGGAACCAAACTTGTGTTCTTTCACCTGCATCCTTCTAACCAAGATATCATTCCAAAAAAAAAATTACATTTTAGAGAATTTATGTTTTTTTTTACATTTATTCTAATATTATGTAAAATTTACCGGTTTGGTTTTTAAACCAAAACAACACAAGCACGGAAATAGTTTTAAAAACGATAGTAATTTTGCACAGTACTAAATATCATAGGGTTCCTAGTGATTCCATACTAAAATAATGACTGCCTTTTGAATTATTTTAATACAAGACCAGACCACATAATCTAATCAATGTTAAGAAATATATATATATATATATATATATATATATATTATTATTATTTTTTTTTTTTTTTTTTTTTTAATATGTAAATATATCATTTGCAGTGTATACACATAGATAGATAGATAGATAGATAGATAGATAGATAGATAGATCACATTCACATATTTAAACTGCAGATTCACACGTTAATTTTAACCAATTCTTATTTTAAACATTTCCCCCGAGGCAGTGCTGTAGGACTGTCCCAGAAAAGGCATCCTTGCTTGACCAGAGTGGCAGAGCATACATATGTACTCTGCATGAGAAAGTAAATGAACTTGGGAGTATCCACTGGTCCTGGTGGAAATCTCTTCCCTGAAACAGCGAGCCTAATGAAATGGAGATCTATAAATAGCACCATCATTACGGTGAGAGGACCACTCTCGATCTGTACTCGCCTTACCATCTGACCCTTTTTGCACTAATAAGTGTTCCACCAGCGATATGCCTTGTACCGGACGTCCTGGCAGCAATGAAGTAGCAGAACCAGGTTCAGATATTAATGATGACCCAGTGAAGCCTGGGTGAGCTGCAAACCAACTGACCACCAGGCCAGACTATGAGCATCATGAAATGCTAAAAAAAAAATCATGAATATAGATATAGATTAGATTATATAATTACAGCTAATACTAATTAGGAAAATGGTCAATTTTCAAGATTTGTAAAATACTGGGTCATTGTAATATTCTTTTGGCAGCATGACACATGTATATATATATATATATATATATATATATATATATATATATATATATATATATATATATATATTAAATATGTGAAATATCCAACATTCCTTCTTCAAAATATTATGCCATAAGCTGATATTTTAGTTAATTTTTTAGACTTCTTTATATGAAGAAAGACTGAGCACAAAAGGGAGCAGAAGTTATGTACTAATAGTGATGTTTTCACTGACCATAATGCAACTGGCTTAATATCCACATAAATCTCCATAAGAAAAACATAAAATAGCCCATGTACCTTCTGCACAGAGCAGATGTCACTACAGTAAAACGCTGTAGCATTATGCGAGTAAAGTTTTATAAATGGTATAATATATAGACCACAGATGTAAACATTGCCCATATCTTTCTCTTCTTTTCTTATGAGGCATAAACACTATGCTGCTTGGCGGAAGGAAGTTCTGAAGCTTTTATGCTCAGTGACAAAATTATTGATGACAACGTATCACAATTTGCACTTATTTCATATACACACATGTCAGGAGGGGGGAAGATGTAAAATATTAAAACAGCAGCGGCAGGCGAGAACATTTACTTTTTTAAATGAAAATTTAATGTTTCAATACTGAGCACAATTTGGTTAACCCACAAAGAATAGCTGACAAGTCAGAGGTGATATGAGATTCATCAGATTTCCTGTCTCTAACCCTTCCAGAGTGTCTATGTGTATGCGTGTATATGTGTGTGCTGCTTACAGCCAGTGCCTATAGTCGTAGTCTTGAGCTTTGACCTTGACCTTTGACACAGCCAACAAGAGAGAAATTACATTCACAGAAAAAAAAACTAATTAATTAATTAATCCTCCAAAAATGTCTTAATAAAAATACCCAAAATTCTAATAACAACTAAATTTAACTAAACTAGAAATAACAATTGATATTATTTAACCATTGAATATTCTCATGGAAGACAGAAAGACCACGTCAAGTTAAAGGTGGCTAATACAGTTGAACAGTACAGTCTGTAGGCACTACACACTGAGCACAGCTTCATCCACTATTTCACCTTCTCATAAACAGGCTAAAAGACCAATGCAAAGTCACGTGTAATTAAATGAAACATGAGCTCATCTCATGCTGGACTGCCAGGGGGATGGGTGGTCTTTCTGCTGTGTGTGTGGGGGGGTTAAATTTATTCAATGAGATTAGCAAATAAACGACAATGTCACTGATAGCCATGCTCACGCTGAGGAAGGAACTAGGAGAGATGGGACAAGTGCAGAAGAAGTTACTGAACCATTTCCATTTTTGCACCTAAGTACTTCTGCATTAGTAAGGATATCAGACCAATATTTAATGATGTATTTAGAGTACTCCGGAGTTCTACTGTGCTAAAGTGCTTTTGTAGCCCTGCAGAAATAAATGCTATATTTCTCATCAACACCACTCCAGAGATGTGATGCATTTAATTAATTAATTAATTAAAAGCACGGCCCCGTACCCATTCCCACCTCTTGTCTACATGTACGCTCTTCTAAAGGCATAGAAGGCTGTCCACACAGTAGGCAGTACACTGCATCTTCTGAGCAGGTCGTTTTCTAGTCCATCTTTAGCAGTACTGATGTATTCTGTCCATCTGAATGGAGGAAAAAAGCAATCTAGCCATCCCAATCTAGATTAACAATCCTGATATATTCTTGGCAAATGCTAATCTTTTTGCAGGTTACTGTGGAGGATAATAAAGAACTGTAGTTTTGCATTTGTGTATGTGTGACATTACGCTGAAGCTGAGGGTAAGATGAGAAGTTGTGGATGTAGCTTATATAAATACATATCTGTAATTATGAGGCACTGAGATGAAGCATTACTTCAAAAAAAAACACACACACTGAGCATGTGAAAGTATGCGATTACTGATTTTTGGGGTTTTTCTCCCTTGAGTCTGACATCCATCCTTTCCCTCCTCTTCTCTCTTCTCTCTCTCATTTTCTTTTACACATCCCCTTTTTATTGCCACCCTCAGCTGGTGGAAGGCGAAGGGATTTGGGGAACTGTGAAGAAGATAGCCAGCCCCTTCTTTCTCAATCCCTCACTCAACCAGCAAATGAGAGAGAGAGATAGAGAGTGAGAGAAAGAGATAGAGAGTGAGAGAGAGAGAGAGAGAGAGAGAGAGAGAGAAAGAGAAAGAGAGAGAGGGAGCCCTGCTGAGAGAGAGCCATTCTGCCTCACACTATCTTGTCAGTGCAGACGCATCACTGGGGCAGACGCGAACAAAAAGCAGCCCAAAGTCAATTGTCTACTTGGCTGAATGGCTTTCTATTGTGGCCCGCATATATTTACCACGGCATTCGGGAAAAAAAGATGGGATCTGTACTATTGTAGCGAAAGGCAAGTGAGGAAGGCAGCACTTACTAATATTTACTTTTGATCTCTCGGACTCGCAGCGCTCGCCATAAAGCGAAAGCTCTGCATGCCTCCCTGACTGCTGAAACATGGATTACGACCTGGAGTTAATATTTCATAGTTTCACGGCTAAGCGCGCCTTTGTTATTTTGTAATTACCAAACAATTAATGAGTGTGTTCGCTCATGAATTAATAAATATGTAATTAAGTGGTAATAAAAAAAAAACTAATTTCATATATATGAATTCATATTAAGATCAGAAACACTGACATATCACTTCTACACCTCAACAAAAAAAAATCTGATTAACAATATCAATGATAACAATGATAATGCAGCAGATGTCAAATCAACTTCAGGGTAGATTTAGTTGGCTCATTACCACTTTGTCGGGGCGCCTCAAAATAAATGTTCCCCGAGGGTTTAAGAAATGCTTACTCTCTCCGTCGCCGCATTCCATTTATTCAAGGTAATGCTTTTAGCCTGCCTCGCATGTGGTTAATTACAACCGCGGGTACAGATTAATTCAGCCAGTTCAGAGCACGCAAATCAGGGGGCTTGCCCTGGACAAGCGAAAGAACAACACATGCAGTACAGGACCGAGAGGAATAAAGTGCATATATGTGTGTCTTGGGGAGGCGAGCAGGGGCAGCTCTTGCTTTTGCCTTTGCCCCTGTATCTGTCTTGTTGTGTGAATGTTATGTGTGTGTGTGTGTGTGTGTTATTTGGGGGGGGGGGGGGGGGGTCACAGCACAGCAGGGGCCACACTGCTAGCTTCCTGCGGTCTCTCTTTTCTCCAGACCGCCCGGTCCTGAACTTGATGAGTCAAAGGTCAGAAAAACAACAAGTCAATAGGCAGGCAGCCTCTGAGCCAGTGATCGAGTGAAGGAAGAACGAGCAAGAGGGGGAGAAAGAGAGAGAGAGCGAGAGAGAGAGAGAGAGAGAGAGAGAGAGAGAGAGAGAGAGAGGGAGCTTGTGATTTTGGCACTGTAATAGTTTTCTGTAATCTCTCTCTATTGATTAAACCTCACTTCAGAAAGGAGTGGTGCTTCAAAACACCTCTCTCTCTCCTCTCTCTCTCCTTCCCTCTCTCGGTCAGAAATGCCATATGGAGGTAATCT
Organism: Pygocentrus nattereri; assembly: GCF_015220715.1. Lineage (NCBI taxonomy): Eukaryota > Metazoa > Chordata > Actinopteri > Characiformes > Serrasalmidae > Pygocentrus > Pygocentrus nattereri. The sequence continues at coordinate 20,784,827 of NC_051239.1, forward strand.
TTCACCTTTGTTATTCCTTGCTGCTCCCGCTGCTTCTGCCACTGCCGCCGCCAACCCCACTCTCTATCGGAACGAGAATAAACAAACCGAGCACAAGCCCCGACACACACACACACACACACTCAGTGTCTGATCACCCCAGTAGAGGTCTTCGTCAACCCGACGCTGTAGTTCTGTATTCCCTCTTGAAATAAAGCCGACAAGTTTATTCTCTCCCTGCTTACAGGGTCTCTCTATCTGTGCCCAGATAAGGCATAACATGTACAAAACACACTGTCTGATGGGACAGTAGGCACATAAAAAATGCATGCTAGAAAATTATTACCTCCGTTTCTGGGTACTATGAAACTTTTGGTGAGAAATGAGCGATTATGATTATGCCTCCTGTAATTAAGCAGCAAAAGACCCTCTACAGCGTCCTCGTTAAAGGCATACTCAGCCATCACCAGCCTGCTGCTTCTCAAACACACTCCTCGCATCCTCACAATACCTTGAAAATAATGGAAGGGTGGTGCACTGAAAAAAGAAAAAGCACACACAAATGATAAAAATTCAAGGAAGCCTGTATGGAAGCGAAATAATTTCAAGCATTTCTGCCACATTCCCTTCATTTGATTCATTTAAATGCAAGTGAGAGAAAGTGGAGAGAGAGAGGGGAAAAAAAACAAACCCCTCCTGCTAAAAACACTCAATTTACTGACAGGCAAATGACTTCATGCTGCCACTTAATCTCATTTCTTGCATAATGCCCTCTAATTAGCATATCAAAGTGAATTAATACTTCTAGGGCTTTAGCAAGGGGGAAATCTGCTCAGGGCCTCCAAAAGCAGTTAGTGGAGTGCCAAGAAAGCTCCCCTACACTACATACAGCTTTGCATTGCAAAACGCTTCCATCCATTTATCTGCTCTCTCTCGCTCTCCCCCTCTTCATTCCTCCCCCTGCCAGACAACACTGACTACTGCTTGAAACGGATAGAAGACTACAGTTTTTACATGCCCAATCTCCATAGTGCCCTGGGCTCCCAATAACATCCTAAATCTAGTAACTCAACAATCCTTTTTACAGCACAGGGAACTTTTTTCCCATGTTCGGCAAATTTTAGAATTAAACTACCTCTAATCAAGGTTTGTGTTTCCTTTCATGCATCATCAAAATTTTTATCTATCTGGCCTGGAGTGACAGAGCACACAGTATTTTTCTGTAACTCTAGTTTAGGCTACATGACTTGTTGTACTGCACAGATCAAGTTGCCTGTGTACGGTCTGGAAACGGTGAAAATATGGCTGTGCTGGTGGGATTCTGGCAGGCTTAGCGCCACTGGACTGTGTGCTGTTTGAGCCGTGTTGAATCAGGCAGGGGTAGATGATGCCACAGGGAGCAGTGAAAGGGTTGTGGTGCGCTCCAATACAGACCAGTCAAGAAGGGCCATCAGACCAGCTGAATGATGCCAAGCAGTGATAAGTAAGAAGAGGAGGTGGAATAGGAGATCCACTGAACCCCCCCAGGTTACGGGCTGTAATAGTGAGCCTCCCGTGCATTCTTACACAGCCAGCGATGGTGACATTACAATTACACTGCCAGCAGAGGAGTATGTTATGAGTTTAATAGCTACAATTAAGAGCTGCACATACAAGAAAAAAGTCTTACATACAAATACTCCTTACTGAAAATGCATGGATGCACATAAAAAGGCCTAGACACATGCACACATAACCAATTCCCAACACACACACACACACACACACACACACTCACACACACACACACACACACACACACACATCATCTTTCTTCCACTCTTTTCCAAACAGATGTACATACATAGCTTTTTTCATTCTCACTGTTTACATAGTTACAATGCAAACACTTCAGGTTTGATTTAGGCGTTTCACCTTCCAGTCCCCATTACAACGGATCCAAGAGCAACACTGAATTCTTCATCTTTTCAGAACTTGTCTGCCAGCACTTGCTGGAATATGAATTTCTTAAATATTTAAATATATATTCAGGCATTAATGCAAAAATTGTATTTACAATTACTACTTTCTGGAGTGTAACCAGAAAAAATATAAAATGCAAATCTATGTCCTTGCAAATGTATTTCAATGCATATTTAAAATTGTATATACAAAACAAAATGTAATAAGTATATAAAAATGTAATACAATACAAATACAAAAACCGACAGGCAAATGACAAATATACACACATACTGTTATTTACTACTTATGCAATTAGATATTATTTTAGGTTATTTTATATTTATTGAACATGATAAAAGATTAAATTACTTAAATAATTATAATAATATATTAAGGAGTTCTTAGACCTATTCGCTGTACTACAGACAACAAAATACACAACACAATCCAAGCATAAGCAGAGAAATGAACACACAACATATCTACCTTAAATTTTAAATGCTCTTTGGTCCAAACTATCATGACCACATGTGCTGATATAACATGTACAGTCATCTCGACGCTGGCGATTTCTAAAGATGAATTCAGTACATGCCACAATTTTCCATTTTCAAGTATCCGCTACACAAACAAACAGCCTGGACTACGGAACCACATCATACAACAACCGTTCAAGTCAAGTCTCGACAAACTCATAATCACAAATGTACACACAGCTTGGACACTACATTGACTATGTGTGTGTATGTGACAAAGACGCAGTAAGTGAAAAACAAAAGAATGAAAAGAAAATGCATTGGGCGGAAAAGCAGAGCAAGAGTAGAGCACTTATTTATGGAGGCCTCCGTTATCACCCTGATGAGACAATGTCCTTCAACAAGCCGATGAGGAAAAAACAAGCTCTCTGTTCAAAAAGAGAGAAGCTTTTCTCATCTTCTCACGGCAAGACAGCCCTGAACCACTGCAGCAAGTACATCACTGCACGCCCACAAACAATAACCTCCGTCGGGCTACTTATTATTTCACAAGCCTGTTATTTATTTCAAAATTATCCTTAAAACCTTTCTCACAAACCATCAACACCATGCATTTCAACTCCTTGTTTTAGTGCTCTATATAATCACCCAACCGATCCTCAGCAGAAGGAGCTGCTACCGTAAAATGGGAGACAATGCCAACACAAAGCATACTTTCACTTATGGGTTAGGAAAGAAATTAGCAGAAAGAGTGAATTGTTAGTGAATTAGCCTGGATGTGTTAAGGAGAAAAAAGAAACCCTTCAAAACAGGCTGCATCAAAAGGATTACCCAAGATTACAGCAACTGAGCTGGTAAACAAGCTCATTTAAATAATTAGCATACTTAGGGACTCTATTCTGTATGTATATTTAATTAGAGATATAATACAATATGGAACATAATTGTATTAAACGTAACACAATAGGAACACATGGAAGCGCACACCACAACCACAGGTGGGTTTAAAATATTGAAAGCCCACAAATAGAGGATGACAAATGTTTCTTGTAAATACAATTATGTAGGGAGCATGGTGTTAAAATAGGTTACATATGCTTCACTTAGAATGAAAACCTTTTCCATTGCTAAAATATGCTTTGATGAAAATACAAGCTGTGCGTGGGGTACGCACGGCACTCTCTTGTTCTGTATCTGCAAAGTTTAAAGGAATTTCAGCAGAAAAGCTACACTTACAACATTATTGCTTCACCATTTGCATTCACTTCTATCTCTGGACAGGCATAAAGAACAGCTCAAGCAGGCTGGGCAGCCGAGCAGGGCCTTGCCCTCCCCTGGCGGAGAGCTCCAGCGGCCTAGAAGTTCATTAAGTTTTATGATCTTCCCCGAGTCACTTCTACTTATAAGCCACACAAAGGCCACAAATCTGGTAAAGCACAATTCTGCTTAAAACCACACTGTGGCATAATGGCACACACAGTTGGACTCCACAAGACGCCACAACACCACATCTGAATGGAAATTCTTTCTTCAGTTTAAATTGCTTTGAATAATATAGTCCAAATACAGCGCACAAGTTTAACACCACGTTTTTTTAGAACCAGCTGCAAAGTTCATTTTTACTAAATGCACAGGCCACCTGCAAAGCCAGCTTTCTTAAGGTCTGAGACTAAACTTGCCATTGGGCTCGCTACTTTTGTGTCCCTCACTCATCTGCAATTTCCATCCCATGCAAATGCCTGCCTGGGTTGTGTAGCAATTTTTAAAAAATCCTTCTCTTTGCATGCACACAACATGTGCGTACTTTTGAACACATCCTCGCAGCATTATGTGCAAGCCCACAGTCACTTTAATAATATAAGATGCAGAACGGTGGGCGAAAAGCATAATAAATTACACCACCTTGCTTTTGGATGTATTACTGAACTGATGCTGTAGCGCTCAATGGGTGTTGAGTCCCCCCCTCAAATCTGTCTTTTGTGAGACGACATATGTTAATATACGGCACTGGGGCACGCAGTATAGCCTTGGCAACGCCTGTGCTGAACTGATGCTGAATCTGTAGCTGAACTTCATTTACAATGTGGCGAGGCAGACTGAGTGAACGGTCAAATGTCAGAAAAATAAGGTCGGAATACTTAGGCCGATTCAAGAACGTGGACCGCGTGGGACATTAATACACCGTACAGCAACTGCACAAGAGGAATGCTTTTCCAAGCTTTGCCTTACATTAATTATGAGTAACCAAAGTGGGCCTTTTTTCTCAATGGCCAGCTGAGCGCTTTTAGATACAGTGACAGTTTCTCCCCAGTACATCCATATCAACTAAAATCTCAGAAAGCACAGAGCGCCATGTTAACCAACAGCAAAAAATCCCTTATCTCTGCACTTTTTCTGCTATTTTCTCAACTAGAGCACACCGGCTCCTGCTTGCTATTAGGTTAACAGAAGTCAGTATGGAGATCCATAGAGTGGATAATAAAGTGGTGCCAATAATCAGCTGCAGGACCGCCAATAATTATCCTATAAATTGGACATATAATTAGGCTAAAGACCACATGAACTGGACTGCCCTCTCGACCACATTTCAACACATGCAATGTCATTATAATTACGCCAACAGGCCAGGGAGCCACAGCAGCGCGGAGCATGTGGGCACAAGCGCAGAACGCTCTGAGGCTCAATTGTACCCCAGCAGTTTGGTCGTTTTTCGGGCTCAAATGGAGCAAAGTGAGAATGAGGCGATATAAACAAGCGGCTGGCGCCAGCCTGCCTCGTGTAAGCCCCCCGTAAACTAGGGGCTAGCCTCCATGAGGCAGCGGGAGGCTGCCTTCTCACTCCGCCAGCAGAAGCCGGCAGGTCTTCAGCTGCTTAGCGGTGCTTTTCTTTGCGCGTTAAGCTCAGCAGCATCTGACGGAGGAACCGGGGAGTCCAGAGCAACGCCGAGGGAAAAGGAGACAACTGATAAAGATGGCGGTGTGTGGAGGCTTAGTGCCACAGGAGCCGCCTGTTCTGGAGCCGTGCGGGCGGAACCGGCGGCCTTTTTTACAGAATGCGCTCTTACCTGTTTTCTCTTTGATCTCGCAGAGCACGCTGAAGAGCGCAGGCTTCATTCTGTGGCAGTTCAGTCCGTGTTTCCTGTTTCAGTTTAGAACAAGACACAAGATCGATATATAGTCACTTCAGATGAAACACGACTTTTTCCTTTTTCATACAACATCACTGTGTTTTGCTTTGCTCTTCTTTTAGGAACGACCTCCTTTGTTAGCTTAAGAAAGGACAAATAATGTTATTATTATTATTATTTTTTAATAACTCATGATTCATGCTGTTTTTAGTTCTGACAGTAAAAGCATGTAAGCGGAATAAATGTCGTGCGGGGCAGGAACGGCGAGGCCTCAGTGGTCCGACTACGGGACAGTGATGCTGAAACTTTTAATGAAGTGCTTTAAAGAATAATGCGGTGCTGTTTACAAACTCTGAGAACAGCCTGCTTCTCACACGATGGTCGTTATTTAAATACACATAGACGGTCTAACTGTGCGCGTTAAGGATGCACTAGTTTACATATCAGAGGGAAAAGGCTGGGCTACATTCTGAGTCTATAAGGCAAAGCAAATATAGCCTCTGCATTTACGACGTGAATGTTATTTCATCTACACTGCAACCACTCAACAATTTTAAAGAAATCCACCAACTTTGCTTGCGCCTCGTCCAGACTTTGGTCTGTTATGGTCATGATCTGGTGCAGAATGTCACCGATGTCTTGTTTCCTGCCGTCCCCGTCGGTCCCGTCGTGTCCATGTGGAGGCGGCAGTGCCATGCCTCCCTGCACCGAGTGAGCAGCCAAATTCACGCCGCCGAGCGTCTGCATGATCCGCGCCTGCTCCGCGTCCATAGTCCGCCGCAACCCGATCAATGCGCGTCTTGCTCAGTCACCGAGGAAGCTACAGATACGCGGGATGAGCACATGCAAGAAAGGCTACGTGACTATACGAGGAGCATCTGCCGGGATGGTTTCGTCTCCGAAGCGGGCAACAAGGCGAATGAACCGCGGACCACAACCGAGGCAGAAGTGTTCGGCGGAGAGGCTTCACTTTCTCACAGCAACCAGGGAAAAAATCTCAACCGTCCAGCGGGTCCGTTCTGAATATGTCCTTTAGAGACGGCTCAGCCTTATTTACTTCAACTTCAGCACCGAGGGGACAGCGGCCGCCCGTTGATTATTGTCCGAGCCGTCATGCCAAACTGTCTTTCTCTTCGCCCTGGAGATGGCTGGATGTCTGTCTGTGCTCTGAAGTCTTCTTTGGATAATTTCTCCGTTTGCGCTTCTTCAAAACTTGCACGAATCCGCGCTGCAAACTGACAGAAACAAGATCCGGGGAAATGCGAATAACAGCGCGAACCGAATGAATGGAATTAAGCGCAAAACGGAAGAAAAAAAAAGTGCTACCAAAATGTCTTTTTCAAAAGAGTTTCCAAAAATGTGCTCTCGAAATAAAACAAATGGTTGGCACCATCAGCAAAAAAATACAGCATAAAGGCGACAGTACAAAAATATAAAATGTACAAAAAAAGTTTTCTCAGGCTGAGTGGGGGGGAAAACAGAGAAACGGAGGGAAAAAAAATTAATTACACGCCATAAAGCGATGCGCAAAAATATCTGCTTGCTCAAATTTATGAGGCGAGCTCGTGGGCTGTGTGTGCTTTATGTTGTTTGATGGCAGCGGTAGTGAGCGATTGACAATGTGCCAATGCCACTCACTCAGTGTGGACGTGTCAGGAGCTGAAGCGGAGCAGAAAAAAACGCCACAAAAATCGGCATAAAAATGCACGCTCCGCCCTGCAGAGGAGGGGTCTGGGTTCTTGTCACTTCTTACCAGAGCCCCGAAAACGAGATGCCAGCGCGCTACTAATGATACTAGTGATGATAATGATGAAAGAAGAACATCGAGAGAGAAAGGCTTAAGTCCCACTTTGCCTGTGCCTCATTTAAAGCGCGCCCGTGCAGCGAGACGCCGTTACATTATAGACGCTGAGAGCGTTCTGCAATAAAACACGCGAAAGACATACCCGAAGTTTTATGTTGGCTGATACTAAACTGATAATGGATTGCTCTAGCTCCTCGTTTCTCCACACCATAGCACGCTATGGTCGCCTCTACCAAGCCTGGCTAGCAGGGTAGGCGAGCGGAGGACATGTTTATAATATTGGAGCTCGGACGCTTTGGGCCAATCCTCGCTTAGCCTTTGTTTGAGCGACTGCCCGGCTGTCCTATGGCGTGTCTGCACTGTGTGTGAACGCCCGCCTACGGAGCGCAGCACCGTGCAGCGTGAGAGCAACTTCTGATTGGCCGTTGCCACGGGTGACACGCACTGCCCAAGCAGGCGGCGCTGCGCAGTGCTCCACAGCAGTTGCTATGGCAGCAGACTGCGAGGAGATACAGTGACGTTTCCGCGCATAATGGGGCTGTGCTGGGTTTCCTGCATGAACACCCGACCGAAATGAATGTCCAGAAAGGCGAATGCTGATGCGCTGTCGGTCTTGCCGCCTTTAAACACACCTGTCGTGCCTTTGGACCTGTTTCAGATGTTTCTCTGCATTTGTTGGTCCCCCTCCCCCCCAAAATACTAGCTTAGCAGAAACGCTTCTGTCCCCCCAAAGAGGCTCTATCACTCGCAAAGACTTGTGTTTTATAGAACCGTTTTGAAAAGGTTCTTTAAGCAGCCACAGGTTATTAATCATGGATTGGAACCATTTAACCGTGCAAGGGGCCATTTACACATTTACATTGTTCTTTGAGTTGTCATGGTTCTATATGGCTCCATTTTCTAAAGAACCCTTGAGCAACCCATTTTTAAAAGTGTGTCTAGCCTGGCTTCAACATGAAGATGTGCTAAGCTCACGTCTGTTCATTGGTATTCAAGTGTGTCCTCCACACATGTAAAGAAAAAGCCACTTTCTTAAAGCAAACCCTAACTTTGTCAGGCTACCTAGTGTTAAGATACAAATGACAAAGGCTTTGGCATCACAGCTAAACTCGTGCACGTCAGAGGCAGCAAGTCTTGCACTTGTGACATGACACACTCTGCTGTGATGGGACTAATTACCAGGACTGAGAGACGCAGACAGACTGAGGAAATAGAGCTGTTAATTTGGGTGCAGTTAGAAAGTCAATCAGACACCTCTCTGAATGCAGCAGCATGTGACGGCGCGGCGAATATGTGAAAGTGGCACCGGGATTCACCGAGCATGCTATGGCTCTGAGGCCCCGTAGGCCCGCCTTCATCACACACTCACTCAACAAGGGGAACTAACACTGGGTAATTAAAGAGCAAAGAATCAGATATGCAGAAAATCAAAACTTCCTCTGGGATTAGCCATAGGAGAATAAAATAAACAAAGAAAAGCTTTTAAATGGAAATGCAAGAAAGCCTGAAGCTGCAGAAGTCTTGTTTTGTATTCACTACTTCATCACCAGTGGACTCACACAGTCACACACTCACACAGAATGCACTACACATGGTGAAAGGGTAGAAAAAGAAGTAAAAGTCTCTGACGTTTCATTTTGCGTTACCTGCAAACTCTTTGCAGGTACAGCCTGTTATAATTGAAATAAGAGCAACTGCCTCTTGACTTATGAAGAGACAGTGGGATTCATTATGCTGTACTTAATAACCTTTAATGAGAAGTAGAGCACATATAACTTATGGTAATGTGCCCCTTGTAGTCACCACAAAAAAAACAAAAAAAAACTGAGATGCTCTTCTCAAATTGGAACACAGCACACTTCCTGGAGTTTGTAATTATTTTGTTTGCATTTGTATTGCAGGTGTTTTAGCTACAGAGGGTACTAATCCCAGTATTTCAATGAATATCGCTGTTGTCGGAACAAAACCTCGTATCTCCAAAATGAGAACTTTACAGGAGAAGGAAAAAACATCCTCCACTTTTAATGGAAGTCAATGGAACCAGACGTTTTCCAAGTCATTGTGGGTCATTTATTTTCATTTACACATAATATATAGGACGACGTTTCTTCCAAATGATGTCAAAAACTGAAAAATGGCAAAAAGCTGCGAAATGTACTTCTATAAACCCTGCATTAAAGGAGGTTCACAACCATTCCAAAGTCTGTATTGACTATTTTGCTGAATAAAAATATCATTTTGTTGCAGGTGGTTCTATTATGATGGTATTACTTTACCATTTCATAGTTATCCACTAATCAGTAGAAAGAAATTACTTGTGATTACGACTATGGATCATTCCCTAGTTTTCTGGGAAAGCCATGTAACACTGAGCTTGAAAACATCCTGAAAACAATATATTTCAAAATTGGTTATCGAATATCAAAATAGGTCACTTTTCTGGAATAAGTGGAATACTGTAAATTGTATATTGTACGCACGGTATATTATTGCATTATTGTTTTTTCTCCCTAAAAAATGAAATGTTAAATAAAGTACCTTAAATACCTTCTAGTCTCAAGCTTAAAGTATTTCAGTCCACACTGCACGTTATCATTAAATAAAATAACAGCAGTCATGAATCTGACAAACTTTTGAATGGTTCATTTCTGATAAAAGGAATGAAGCATCTTTGATAGCATCAACAGTTGGCAGCCAGTCCTCACTAAAATCAGCCTAATATCATGCAGCTCTTCCAAAAAAGGATGAAATAAAAAAATGAACTTGTTGAAACCTGTTGTTGAATATTAAAATACGTGATGCTGGGAGAGTCACAAGATGGTCGAGAAGCTCTCTCTCTCTCTCTCTCTCTCTCTCTCTCTCTCTCTCTTTCTCTCTCTCTAGCAAGCTGTGTGGCTCTTCTCGTTCTTATTCACTTGACCTTGAAGTATCAACCCAACACACTCCTGAGTTTAGTGAATGGAAGTCCCAGACCTACTGCATTTATCATTGCAATACTGAGCTGTCAAGTCGCACTGCATAGCTGTCAGACAGGGCTCAAAGGAACAGCTCCACATCCTCTCCTCCGGTGCAGCGCATGATTCTTCATTGCATTACATTGCATGCCTTTTCACCATTGTTTCCAGCCATGTGTCAACATAATTCATCTCCACAACGATGACAGCAAATCTTGGGAATAAGTATAAGAAAAGGGGAAAAAAAGATTTTTGTTTCATAATACTGTTTACATAATGACATAATGACAAGTGCATGTTTGGCATCATGAAGTGCTCATAACTCACCACCCCAAATTATCTTTGCAAATTGCTGAGGAGACGGGAAGAAGTGTCAGTGTAGTAAAAGATTTCTGTTGATTTATGACTAATACAATGTAAGTATCAGCTGATTTGGTGTTGCTTAGTTTGGAAGTGATTGCCTATACTGAGGTATGCATAACGTTCTCTTGTGTCATCATATGGATGTGTGATTAGTTGCTACTTAACACAGACATGTGTTAACATAAGAAAATGCTGCTAGTTGAGTACTGATGTAATGTTTTTGCTTCTTTTTTTGTTACTGGCATTAAAGAAAAATGGCTCTGGCTATTGAAAACTATGTTGCAAAGTAAACATTTCAAACATTTTCTTTTGTATCAAGTGCCCCATAAATATGCTTTGCCCAAAGAGGAATACCACCATTTAAAAAAATATTTGCATAAAATAATCACTGAGATGTAAACCATGTCATTAAGACCAGGTTGAATTTCTTCACAGTGGTGGTGATAGGACACAGGAGGCTTGTAAACAACACAAATGTAGAAACATTTATTATACAAAACAACCACAAATATCTTCTCAGTTTTTATGTACAATATAGATAATGGTAAAAAAAATAAATAAACCAAATAGTTGTTTTGCAATCCTACGAATGTACCTCTCCATCGTAAATATATTTAAAAATACATTTTAGGCCAAAACAAAAACAATGTCTCAGGCATAATGCACGATTTTAGGTGCTAACTTTTTTGGAAGTACCTTTTAACAGACATTAAACACTTAGGATGTCTAGTTCCTATCACCACCACTGGCAGTTCTCACTTTGCAAGCTTCTCCATTTCCCTCAAAGCACTCTAAAGGACTTCAACTTCAACTATGCTATGATTTAACTATGCTGAACATTTGGTGGAATTCTCCTTTAATGGTGTTGGTCCCTTCTTTCCCACACTCTCTTTTTTATCTTTTTTTATGTCATCTACTATTTTGCTGAAGAAATATAAAAGTCAAAATACAAGTAAAACAAGTATAAAACAGGCCAGTTTGTTTCTCAGTGTGTTGCTATGCGTTTTTCCATTGAGCAGGAAAATGTTCAATTACTGAGAGTAAAATTTGAAAATGTATGGAGTAGACTCCTGCCTAATGAACTCATGCTTAATTATGTATCACATCTTCATGTACATGTGCATCAATTAGTGATCAAATCTTCCACTTATGACAGATTTAATTGACAGTTCTAAAACAAACAGCCACTCCTCCTATCCCATAATATACTCATCTTTTCTGAAAGAATTAAGTCTTTGAAGAGTGAATGGGTTGTCACCCCTGCACACCCCACTGCAAACTGTACATGAAAGTGGAAAGATAACACTTTGTCATCCGTTGAAATTGATATTGCGCTTTTTGCAGTGACAGCCAAAAACGACCCACAGGTGTCTCTGAAACCAGTGACTGTGTTGTCATATTTCATTTAGGCATCCTTCTGCAAAGCCATAATTACCTAATTAGCTTGTTAATTAGGAGATTAGCATTTACTGATAGAGTGGCTTGCTCAGTGGTGATGGGAGGAGTGGAGTTTAAGTAGGGGGAAGTTATGGGTGTCTTACCTTAAAGTGTGCATCCCAGGGTATTCTCAACAGCCTACTTAAATCAGGAAGGAACAACTGCGATGGCAAATGTTGAAGTGAGAAAATGTCATTTTATATAATATAGAGTAGGAATTATACACAATTTCAAAAAGCTAGGAAACAAAAGCTCCATTTGCATGTGTTTTTTATTTTTTTTATACATTTAAAGCTGGTTTAATAAAAAATGCTGTGGTTACAGGTTACATAGAGATGCAGATATTCAAAGTTGAATAATTAAAGCAAAGGCTGTGTATTCACAGTACAGTAGTGGGTTGAATATGAATTAATTGTCATAATACATATTTAGAATGAAATGTATTTGACACTTAAAAAAACACAGAATGCTTAAGAAATGTTCATTTAGACCATTGAAGGCTTCGAAATATTAAGCTAAATAGATTTCTGGTTTTAGTCAGAAAGGATTTGTTTATACGGCTCTTTAGGATGTTAATGGGAAAGAAGAATCTGAAAGAATCAGTTCAATTTATCTAATCTAATCTAATCTAATCTAATCTAATCTAATCTAATCTAATCTAATCTAATCATATTTATTACATGTCTTAGTTGACACCATTTTTTTTCACTGCCACAAATAATAATGCTAAATTATAAAAACAATTAACATGCATATTATTGTGTAAAGCACAGATTAAATAATAAGAAGTAAATCAAAAATTAAGATGCGTCCACAGTGATGAACATTCCCTAAAACACATTGTAAACAGCTGCATAGAATGTATTAAATATTGTCTTGTTTAGTTGTTCAAAGAATTAAATATTACATGAATTTGGATATAAAATACCAAATATCTAATATTAAGAAACTGAATAAGTATAGAATAAGCATGTGATACTTTAGTCCAGAAAGTTGGTGTTTACAGTTCATTCTTTTCAGGAGCTCACACTTGCAGACCACTTGCAGGGTGTAACTTGTGCCAAAACACTTAGTGAAGGCTAATGGGAAGAGCCTGAAATGCAGGCCTACCAAACAGTGAAAACACTTTTCATGCTGGGCAATGGGCACGCACAGTTTTACCAGAATATAAAAGCTAGTGTCCAGTCTCAAATCAAACAACACATAGTGTCCTTAACTGAACTCATCTGTCCAGTCCAGTTAATGGCAACACTATATATATTAGCACAAACAGTTGAAATTTTGGCATGACTGCTTTCCAACCTCTCTTTATTGCTCAGAGTTAAACAGACTGTTTTTGTCACTCTACCTTAAAGACGTTTGTATATAATAGATCTATTAATATATATTTAAACAATGCCTATTCTGACTGGCTGCTCTGAACTGTGCTTTGTTCAAAAAGAAGGTCAGACTGAAACACATCTTCTAACTCCAACTTGAATGTTTGGTCTAACGTGCTCTACCCTGAATAAAGTGGAAATTTGTAAACACTTTGGTTTTTTGTGACATCAAAAAAGGAGTGAATTTAAAATGGGCTTTCCAGCTTATTTCCCATATTTCGACTGCATGCTCTGGGGAGTGAGTGATATGCTTCACAACTTTAACGATGCTTACATACTACATTACACACATACATTACATTTTATTTCAAGAAAATGTAGTTTCCTTGGGAAAATAGTGATCAGATGCTGTAGGTGAGCTTGTCCTGTTATTGTCAAACCAAATATTATTAATGCCAGCTTCGCACACCCTCAATGCTAAAAAAACAAAGAAACTTTATTCCCATTCCTGACTGGAATGATGACGTGTCATTAAGTGAAAGCCAGATTGTTTGGGCCTGTTGTACTACACTATATGCATTGCAGAAGATCCTATGGTAGAAGCTGATGAGTTGAGCAGCATTTTCCTAGTCTATAATCACTGTGGTTACATTAGAAGCAGCCTAGTCACTCCAGTCCCTCGTCTGGGTGTCGCCAAGCCATGTCCTGTTGCCGAGGGAGACTGTAGGAAATGACTGGGGCGGGCAGTACCAGAGACGTTACTAACCACGTTAGCACCAGCCTCTCATCTGGTTTACGTTCACTGTTTCCCGATACCTCTTCCCTGATATTCACTCCACTCATGCAGTATATCATTGTTACTGCCTCATAGAAAACAATGCTGAAGACAGGGCAGTGCTGGAGCACACTGTTCACTACTGATTTAAAGTGGTGATGCTTCTGTAATACTGCAAGGAAAGTTGTTGAAGTTGTGAAGTTCTCTATTCTCTGGGGTGCTTATAAACATTAAACATTTCTAAAATGTTTAAACAAAATCTTTGAATGTTTCTTCACTTTTTTGCTGTTATGGTGAGAATGATATGAATTAAAGAAAAGTACAATAAAAGTGTAAAAATGCACAATTTACTGACGTGAGACACCGTCTATCAGATGATAAGGCATCAGTTAATTAAACTAATTTACCTTTTACGAGGCTGTTATGCTGCGACTTCATAAACACTCTTGACTCATGAAATGACTCATACCTTATATAAGTCTCTCGCTCTCACTCTCACTCACTCTCTCTCTCTCTCTCTCTCTCTCTCTCTCTCTCTGGTCAATGCTCCTTGTGTCTCAGTCCCATCTTAGGTTGATAAATAAGAAGGAAAAATTGCATCTGCCTTTGGATGTTGTTACACTCCCCCTACAGTCATTAACTCATTTCAAGTGCAATCATAGAGTGGGAGGTAAATTAACAAACTATTAAAAATGTTTAATATACACAATTAGTATGCTAATGTTTACATGACACCTTCATAGAGCTGCAATAATTCTTGATTGGGAGGCTCCCTTCTTGCTCTCTATTTAGTGGGGTTCCCGGTTGATGGAGAGTTTGCACGATGCCTGAATTAATAGGCTGTTGGTGGTGAGTATCCATTCTTTTCATCAGGGAGGAACAGGAGAATGAAGGGGAGAAAAAAAGACTTCCTTCCTTCTTTTCTTTCTTCCTTCCTTCCTTCTTTCCTTCTTTCTCTTGTAGGCTCGTAGACAGAATACGTGCCTCACCTCCAGCTGTGTTTGTTAAGTGAATCTCATACTGATGTGAAACGGTGTAATAGTGAGGGTGATAATACAGCAGATGGCAGCCTGCATAAGGCAGAACAGAACCTGCAGAATCTCATCCACAGTTTCCTGGGTCGATTGTAATAGGGTCATAAGCTAGTCTGGATCATATTTTAGCATTTAGCCCCAGGTTATTACAGCGAACCCACTTGATAGTCCCTGATATGAGATTACTGCTAAATCAATGAGCTAATGAAACCATAATGGTGTATTTCAATCAAATATCAAATAAATGTTTTTTATGAAGTTTCGCTTCATTTGAGCAGGTTAGTAACAATGTCCTTTGGAAGAAAAATTACCCCCTGAGGTTATAAAAAGGAGATCTTTAACATTTATGATATGATCATCAGTGGCACCTTGATTGAGACTTTACAATACCCTCAATGCAGGTTCTAAGTGCAATGTTGCCTCTGTGAAATGCCCACATGTTGTTGGTTACAATGTACAGGAGGGCAGAGCTTTGTCCTGGAGCTGTGTTTATGTATTATTATACTGATTTGAATGTTAATGTTATTCTAAAAAAAAATCTATTTAATGCATATTTTCTATATGGATCTATTCAATTGGTACAAAGTCAGAGTTCAAAACAGTATATCACTTTTAACTGATCTAGACTTAAATCATTTAGCTATGAGTGGCCCTATACCTTAATTATGTTTGTTTAATTAAAATGTATGATTGAACGTTCCGTTTGGTCGCCACCAAAGCTACCAAATGTTTCAGTAATAATCATTTTGATAGAGAAGTTTTAGCTAATTTTGAGCATAACTCAAACACCAGCTAGTACATGACTAGTAAACATAAAATATTATGTGTAAGACACAGGGAAGGCATGATTCTACCCCAAGAAGTTCTCTTTAGTAAACACCAGGGCAGAAAAGGACATACCACACCACCAACCCCGCTGGGGGGACACCACCAGCAACAGGCTTCACTCGCACGATGAACCCCCATCAAACACAAACAACCTGCACACCAGATACAATAAAACAACCAAAACATATCCACAATTTCAACTAACCAACAATAACACCTACACAACAATAAAGGCCCCTTTTAGGAGGGCTGACAAATACCATGAGCCTTGCATGGCCATGCCTCCCAAGCTTCCCGGAGGCAGCACCAGCCAATAGCAGGTCGCTACAATGTCAAGTCATAATATAAACATAAAATCAGGATATTTTTCATTAAAACACGCAAATGTTCTTAATTGCAGAAAATTCTTACCACTACAAACATTTTCGGAATCTTTGACACATTTACTTGAAAACAATGGGAACTAACTACTCACCATGTGAACATGAGGGACAGGGACGTGCAGCTAAAGTAAGTGTAGCTGAAATAAGTGCAGCTAAAATATGTGTAGCTAAAATAAGTGCAGCTAAAATAAGTGCAGCTAAAATAAGTGCAGCTAAAATAGGTGTAGCTAAAATAAGTGCAGCTAAAATAAGTGTAGCTAAAATAAGGGCAGCTAAAATATGTGTAGCCTAAATAAGGGCAGCTAAATAAGTGTAGCTAAAATAAGTGTAGCTAAAATAAGGGCAGCTAAAATAGGTGCAGCTAAAATAAGTGTAGCTAAAATAAGGACAGCTAAAATAAGTGCAGCTAAAATAAGTGTAGCTAAAATAAGGGCAGCTAAAATATGTGTAGCTAAAATAAGGGCAGCTAAATAAGTGTAGGTAAAATAAGTGTAGCTAAAATAAGGGCAGCTAAAATAAGGGCAGCTAAAATAAGTGTAGCTAAAATAAGTGCAGCTAAAATAAGTGTAGCTAAAATAAGGGCAGCAAAAATAAGTGCAGCTAAAATAAGGGCAGCTAAAATAAGTGCAGCTAAAATAAGTGCAGCTAAAATAAGTGTAGCTAAAATAAGTGCAGCTAAAATAAGGGCAGCTAAAATAAGTGCAGCTAAAATAGGTGTAGCTAAAATAAGGGCAGCTAAAATAAGTGTAGCTAAAATAAGTGTAGCTAAAATAAGTGCAGCTAAAATAAGTGCAGCTAAAATAAGGGCAGCTAAAATAAGTGCAGCTAAAATAAGTGTAGCTAAAATAAGTGCAGCTAAAATATGTGTAGCTAAAATAAGGGCAGCTAAATAAGTGTAGCTAAAATAAGTGTAGCTAAAATAAGTGTAGCTAAAATAAGGGCAGCTAAAATAGGTGCAGCTAAAATAAGTGTAGCTAAAATAAGTGCAGCTAAAATAAGTGTAGCTAAAATAAGGGCAGCTAAAATAAGTGCAGCTAAAATAAGTGTAGCTAAAATAAGGGCAGCTAAAATATGTGTAGCTAAAATAAGGGCAGCTAAATAAGTGTAGCTAAAATAAGTGTAGCTAAAATAAGTGTAGCTAAAATAAGGGCAGCAAAAATAAGTGTAGCTAAAATAAGTGTAGCTAAAATAAGGGCAGCTAAATTAAGTGTAGCTAAAATAAGGGCAGCTAAAATAAGTGTAGCTAAAATAAGGGCAGCTAAAATAAGTGTAGCTAAAATAAGTGTAGCTAAAATAAGTGTAGCTAAAATAAGTGCAGCTAAAATAAGTGTAGCTAAAATAAGTGCAGCTAAAATAAGGGCAGCTAAAATAAGTGCAGCTAAAATAAGTGTAGCTAAAATAAGTGTAGCTAAAATAAGTGCAGCTAAATAAGTGTAGCTAAAATAAGTGTAGCTAAAATAAGTGTAGCTAAAATAAGTGTAGTTAAAATAAGTGTAGCTAAAATAAGGGCAGCTAAAATAAGTGTAGCTAAAATAAGGGCAGCTAAAATAAGTGTAGCTAAAATAAGTGCAGCTAAAATAAGGGCAGCTAAAATAAGTGTAGCTAAAATAAGTGTAGCTAAAATAAGGGCAGCTAAAATAAGTGTAGCTAAAATAAGTGTAGCTAAAATAAGTGCAGCTAAAATAAGGGCAGCTAAAATAAGGGCAGCTAAAATAGGTGTAGCTAAAATAAGGGTAGCTAAAATAAGGGCAGCTAAAATAAGGGCAGCTAAAATAAGTGTAGCTAAAATAAGTGTAGCTAAAATAAGTGTAGCTAAAATAAGGGCAGCTAAAATAAGTGTAGCTAAAATAAGTGCAGCTAAAATAAGTGTAGCTAAAATAAGGGCAGCTAAAATAAGGGCAGCTAAAATAAGTGTAGCTAAAATAAGTGCAGCTAAATTAAGGGCAGCTAAAATAAGTGTAGCTAAAATAAGGGCAGCTAAAATAAGTGCAGCTAAAATAAGGGCAGCTAAAATAAGTGTAGCTAAAATAAGTGTAGCTAAAATAAGTGCAGCTAAAATAAGGGCAGCTAAAATAAGTGTAGCTAAAATAAATGCAGCTAAAATAAGTGCAGCTAAAATAAGGGCAGCTAAAATAAGTGCAGCTAAAATAAGTGTAGCTAAAATAAGGGCAGCTAAAATAAGTGCAGCTAAAATAAGTGCAGCTAAAATAAGTGTAGCTAAAATAAGTGTAGCTAAAATAAGTGCAGCTAAAATAAGTGCAGCTAAAATAAGGGCAGCTAAAATAAGTGCAGCTAAAATAAGTGTAGCTAAAATAAGGGCAGCTAAAATATGTGTAGCTAAAATAAGGGCAGCTAAATAAGTGTAGCTAAAATAAGTGTAGCTAAAATAAGTGTAGCTAAAATAAGGGCAGCTAAAATAGGTGCAGCTAAAATAAGTGTAGCTAAAATAAGTGCAGCTAAAATAAGTGTAGCTAAAATAAGGGCAGCTAAAATAAGTGCAGCTAAAATAAGTGTAGCTAAAATAAGGGCAGCTAAAATATGTGTAGCTAAAATAAGGGCAGCTAAATAAGTGTAGCTAAAATAAGTGTAGCTAAAATAAGTGTAGCTAAAATAAGGGCAGCAAAAATAAGTGTAGCTAAAATAAGTGTAGCTAAAATAAGGGCAGCTAAATTAAGTGTAGCTAAAATAAGGGCAGCTAAAATAAGTGTAGCTAAAATAAGTGTAGCTAAAATAAGTGCAGCTAAAATAAGTGTAGCTAAAATAAGTGCAGCTAAAATAAGGGCAGCTAAAATAAGTGCAGCTAAAATAAGTGTAGCTAAAATAAGTGTAGCTAAAATAAGTGTAGCTAAAATAAGGGCAGCTAAAATAAGTGTAGTTAAAATAAGTGTAGCTAAGATAAGGGCAGCTAAAATAAGTGTAGCTAAAATAAGGGCAGCTAAAATAAGTGTAGCTAAAATAAGTGCAGCTAAAATAAGGGCAGCTAAAATAAGTGTAGCTAAAATAAGGGCAGCTAAAATAAGTGTAGCTAAAATAAGTGCAGCTAAAATAAGGGCAGCTAAAATAAGTGTAGCTAAAATAAGTGTAGCTAAAATAAGGGCAGCTAAAATAAGTGTAGCTAAAATAAGTGTAGCTAAAATAAGTGCAGCTAAAATAAGGGCAGCTAAAATAAGGGCAGCTAAAATAGGTGTAGCTAAAATAAGGGTAGCTAAAATAAGGGCAGCTAAAATAAGTGTAGCTAAAATAAGTGTAGCTAAAATAAGGGCAGCTAAAATAAGTGTAGCTAAAATAAGTGCAGCTAAAATAAGTGCAGCTAAAATAAGGGCAGCTAAAATAAGGGCAGCTAAAATAGGTGTAGCTAAAATAAGGGTAGCTAAAATAAGGGCAGCTAAAATAAGGGCAGCTAAAATAAGTGTAGCTAAAATAAGTGTAGCTAAAATAAGTGTAGCTAAAATAAGGGCAGCTAAAATAAGTGTAGTTAAAATAAGTGCAGCTAAAATAAGTGTAGCTAAAATAAGGGCAGCTAAAATAAGTGTAGCTAAAATAAGGGCAGCTAAAATAAGTGCAGCTAAAATAAGGGCAGCTAAAATAAGTGTAGCTAAAATAAGTGTAGCTAAAATAAGTGCAGCTAAAATAAGGGCAGCTAAAATAAGTGTAGCTAAAATAAATGCAGCTAAAATAAGTGCAGCTAAAATAAGGGCAGCTAAAATAAGTGCAGCTAAAATAAGGGCAGCTAAAATAAGGGCAGCTAAAATAAGTGCAGCTAAAATAAGGGCAGCTAAAATAAGTGCAGCTAAAATAAGTGCAGCTAAAATAAGTGCAGCTAAAATAAGTGTAGCTAAAATAAGTGTAGCTAAAATAAGGGCAGCTAAAATCAGTGTAGCTAAAATAGGTGTAGCTAAAATAAGGGCAGCTAAAATAAGTGTAGCTAAAATAAGGGCAGCTAAAATAAGTGCAGCTAAAATAAGGGCAGCTAAAATAAGGGCAGCTAAATTAAGTGTAGCTAAAATAAGGGCAGCTAAAATAAGTGTAGCTAAAATAAGTGTAGCTAAAATAAGGGCAGCTAAAATAAGTGTAGCTAAAATAGGTGTAGCTAAAATAAGGGCAGCTAAAATAAGTGTAGCTAAAATAAGGCTCCATGTATGGACTAAAACCAATTGTGTTTTGGTAGTGACATGGAAAGGTGAGGCAGCAGATTCAGAATTTTGAGTTTTTTTATTTTAAAAATTAAACTCTTGATCCAAATCTTCAGTTTAAAATCAAACAAAATATATTTTTAAAAACACTGAAAAACAAGCCAAACAACAAACAAACAATGCATAAGATTTTCACAATAGGGTGTAATTAAATTGTTTTTGTTCACTAATTTTATCATTATTATTATTATTATTATTATTATTATTATTATTATTATCTTACCTTGGGTTCACAGTTTAAACTGTAGATCTAATCAGTAGAACGGTTTTACGTTAGACTATTTTAATTTTTATGTTACATCCATTTTATGTTTTATGCCTATTTTACAAAAGATGATCTGTTCTACTCTTCACTCTCCAACCCTGTCCTTGCCTGAAATGTTGTACATGCTCAGAAATAAAACCAGTGTTGGTGCATTTGTGGGTTTGCCCTATGTGTCCTATGATCTTCAAGCCTAGTTTGGAGCAGATGCACACAGGGATCTCCACTGTGAGACAGATCCAGCAGGGCCTCCTTGGCCAGCTCAACTAAGGCCAGGCAGATGTGAGGGATCAGGGGCAGCCGTGGAACCTCGCAGGGAGAAGGTGAGAAGTACACTGGCTCCCTGCTCCCCACGATCAATCATCTTCCACTTGTCCTCCTCCACAGCACACAGCTGTTTCTCCACTGTCTCAAGTGGAAACACACTCCTCACTTTGCTTAAAATTATTACTCAGGCTATAAACCTACAGAGGCAAAACGCTCTTAACGTTCCAACATGGAGTCGTCATCATAACCTTTAAGATTAGCCGCTTGCCTTGAACAAGGATTATATATTCCAGTCAATGCTGGGTCACAGGTTTGGCTAGCTTCTCCGCTGCCCTGCCCAAGGAATTGTTCAGTGTTCTTGGATTTAATTGCTGCTTGCAGACCGGTCTCAGGAGGTTCATTGATCCCGTTTATGATTGGTTTGGGCCAAGACCTTGATTCCAAGGTCGCCCCACCAGGAATGCTTGTTAAATTATGTGGCCTGCAGACCTATGTTGACAGCACCGTAAAACAAGAGGTCAATAGCACTTGTTGACCACCAAATATGAGATATACACCATTTATAATAAAAAAAAAAACCTAGTGGTATTTACAAAGAATATAGTCAATTTAGTTCATTTCTTTCAGCAATGCAATGGTGCTTGAAATATACTTTTTAACTTTGATTTGCTCAACACAAAGTGCAATTTCTTTTCTTCAGTATCCAGGTGTACTGCCAATTCAGCACTATTGATTTTACTCTGCCCAGATGGAGGGTGTTTATCTGACCCAGGTAGATATAACTCAATCCCCTTTTCACACATGTTTATCAATCTTCTCAAAGTTTCTGGAAGAAGCCTATATTTGAATTATATTTCTGCTTCCAAAATTAGATACTGAAGACGCTTTGGGTTTCCCAGTACAATAAGGTTCTTCTTTTATACACATTCATTATGTCTTACATGACAGTTACAGCTGCAGGAACAGTGCACCATGGGAGCAAATATTGTATGCACACACTCATGGGCACAACATAGTTGGAAACAGTTGAATCATCTGCATATCTAATCAACTGGTCTGACTAATAGCTGATCTGGGACCAGCAATCCATCTAATATTGCTCATCCAGTATGAATTAAACATGGCTACAGGTCAGGCTCAAGTGAATCTAAATCACTACTGCCCAACTGCCCTGAGCTCAACTTCTATATTGACATAATGCCAGATATGACACTATTAGTCAACATGCGGTGATGGTCATTTGATAAATAGTGCCATAAATTGTTGACAAAACAATTTGTGATGTATTATGTTAGTGATGGGTTGTACTGCTTATCAAATCAAGTAATCTGGTGGCGGACTCCATTCATCAACGTAATGTGCATAATCCTCAGCGACTGATGGGACCAAATGTGCAGTCAGTAAGATGCTGAGTGGCAAGCTTCTTAAGGACAATAAACTAAAAATGGAGAGTTTAATTAGTATTTACTATTAATGTGTGTATTTAGTTTAGTTTGGCGATTTAGAAAGGTTGCGACCATTGCTATTACTTTATATGACCTTTGATTTACAGTACTGCACAAAAGTCATGCCCTTAAAAGCATTTCAGAGGTAAGCGAGTTCTTTGGATGCAAAAACACTATATATTACATTAACACGCTACACAATTAATCATAAATACAGTGAAATGTAACAATAATCTCACAATACCTTGTATCTTTATTATTTATTGTCACGTTATCATTGTTTTGTTTTATTTGAAAGAAATTTAGAAAAAGAACAGTTGTGTTAAAATGTCATGACAGTCAAAATGGAAAATCATCGTGAAATAATTTAAATAGCTCGTTTAAAATATTCGACAACTGACTTCCATTCATTTTTATCTTTCATTCATTTATTTTTTTCCCCCATAAACCTCAGTATTTGCCAATAGAAAAAAGTTTTGCTCTCAAACTCTGTGCCACCACTGTGTAGTGTGGCTTGAAGGTATCACTACTATCTCTAGTATTGAACTTTCTTGTCTCTGTCTGACAGTTGTAGATGACAGAGTGTTGCTTTCAAACCCCTGTACTAGACATGAGGCGCTGTTTAATGTATGACAGTACCCTGTGATCATTCTCTTCTATTTATATGTGCAGTCTTTTAAATGCCCTTCTGAAAAGGCTCAAAGACTGCAAAGAGCGACAGACACAGACACACTGTGGGGAAGTCCAGGGGAAAGATAGGAGAGCTTCCTAATCACATGTGTATGTGCTTTCAGACACATCTTGATAAGAGTTGAAAGTTTTGCCTTTGTTTCTGCCAGGTGCATCAACCATAATTGAATAGCTGTCTATTGTCCATTGAAACATTCTCCTGTCAGTATTGTAGTTAATATTGCTTTTCTTCTGTGCCTCATTATTGTGAAAGCTTGAGAGACACATTCTAATGCAGCCAATGATATGATTACATCTGTGTATTTACTTTCAAAGGAATGTCATTGCTCAATCACTGATACAGTAAATATTTTAAACATATCAGAGAATCTTCTTTATTATTTCTGTTGGACATCATCCGTCTTGAAAATAATCTCTAATATCTCTGGCACTTCCAAGACACTTTCTTGGAAGAACTGACCTCAGAAACATGCTTTAAATTTCAGTCCTTCAGGTAGGTGAAAGTAAACAACAATAAAAACAGCAATAATAATAATAATAATAATAATAATAATAATAGTGCATTTTGATGACTGTTTAAAAGTTGGAATCTATTGGTCAGATGGCCAACACTGAGCGGTTTCAGGCGAATTTAACAAGAGCCCCTCCCTGTTCTTTTCCCTTACGTCACCTGTTCCACTCTTTTCCATTGTTTTAATGCAGTCTTGGGTGAAAAAGTGATCAGATGCCCTCCTGCCCTTTACTAATTAGTATGTAGCAAAAAAGGACTACAGATTTATGAAAGCAGCAGCTCCCATGCTCATAAGTCTTTCGCAGGAACAGACTTAAAGTCAGGCAACCTTGAGACGAAGTGAAACGGATTGCCTAAAAAATGACTGTGCGGTGCATTTCTAGTGGTGATTAATTAAAATAGCAATTACAATACATATTTTTTACCAAGACAAATCAAAATGAACTTCTTTTTTTTTTGGTGAGTGATGCACACTTTCCTCTATATTAACCATTAAGCAAATTTCCACTTTAGTCACGAAGAATATTTGTCATTTTTAGCGCTGGCGATATCATCATGGCTATTATTATTTTTCCTCCAGTGTTATGCGAATGAGGGAAAATTGCTGATTTGAAAGCTTGGCTGCTCTCTGTTGAGTGCATCTTTAAAATGCAGTAATTAAGGCTGGCTGTCAATCACCAGGGATATGGTGTGAGTTTGTGTGAGTTTGTGTGTGTGTGTGCGTGTGTGTGTGTGTGTGTGTGTGTGTGAGAGAGAGAGAGAGAGAGAGAGAGAGAGAGAGAGAGAGAGAGAGAGAGAGAGAGAGAGAGAGAGAGTGTGTATGCTTTGGCTGACAATGGACAGGAGAGGGAGAGGGGGCACTAAAGTCTTACATTTGCAAGGAAGAAGCTGCTGTGCAGACTTCAAGGAGCAAAAGCATACAGCTTATAGGGAGAGGCAGAGGCATTTTCAATGGCTTGGTTTTCGCTTCTAAACTGTGAACTGTAATGTTTAAATGTGGAACAGGATTGAATAATAATAATAATAGCAATAATAACGATAATAATAACTAGATATTTTTTACACATTTATGTTAAAGGGCCTAGGTCCTACATTTTTTCGTGTGGGTTGTTACCAAAAAGTTTATTTTAGTTCATTTTCAAAACCATTTTCCATTCTCTCTCAATTCTTTAAAATAAATAGGTTGTTACTGTGTTTTTAACACTGATACATGTACCTGGCCTCTGTTCTGATTGGCTGCCCTGTATTGTGGATTATTTAAAAAAAAGCAGCCAGCATTGAAATGCTCCTTACAACTTCAGTGCCAGTGTGTGAGGCTAAACTGCTGTAGGCTGAAGAGGTTTCTGTAAATGAATTATTGAAATACATGAAACTGTAGCAATGTTTACATATATCAAATCTTTCATCAAATAAAAGCAATTCACTTTTTTCATAACATGGGTCCTTTATTTCTGGCAATGTAATATGCTTACCATTGGATATTACCAACATATCACCGAAGCTAATATATTCAGTTAAACAACATAGAATAAGGTGTTTAAATAGCTTTAAACATTTTTATGTGAACGTGTAGGGTGGCTAAAATGACCTCTGCTAACCTATAATAATGGAAACTTTAGCCAGCACTTCTCTGTATTACAGGGAAATAATTACTGAACATTAATATGTATAATGCTATATTTAGAGTTTGCTGTGCTTCTGATAATGCATGCCCTGTTGTCACTGTTTAGATTGAATCTACGCTTTTTTCAGAAAAAAAAACCTTTATATTATTAATAAGATGAGACTGGATATTTAAAATCGCTATCAGAAACCTTTCTTTATGCACTAGAGAAAAGAGCCATACATGAATATGCATGTCAACACAAATAATTTCAACCATAAAGCACTGCTTGCTCCTCTCTCATGAATTTGCTTTTTCAGCATTGTTGCTGTCATTAACAGCCCCTCTGGTTTAATGAGTGAACTGAGTTGAATCTAATTCACACTCATTGCCCCAGTTTTGTATTAAGTGCTCCTGTACTAACATAAAAAGCAGCCACTGAATTGCATTTTAGCTGTGAAAAGCATACCAGTGATTACCTAGGAAACACAGGCTTTTCAATAAAGGAAGCACAGTTACAAAGTAACACAAGCACCCAGCACAAAACAGAGCATAGGTTATTATCTTTGCACATTAATTTTATGTTAAAATGTGGCATCTAAATATAATACACGAAAATAAAACACATTGGACTTGAAAATAATCTACAACTATTTTCTAAGATGACAAAAAAAAATCGTATTCTTATCTTTTGATAAAGACTTGCAGGCTATCATCACTGTTTCATGGCTAATCTCCTCACAGATTTTCTGCACCGTCTCTGTGCAGCACAGACAGTGGCTATATTTTGGACATACAGTGTCTGTGGCTAAAAAAGAAGAAAAAAGGGAGGTAGAGAGAGACATGAGGGTGAGAAGGAAGGAGGGAGGGAAGAAGAGAAAGAGTGAGCGCGAGTGCAAGCGCCTATACACCAGAGGGCGGTTGTTAATGTGGTTTGTCCTGTATGTTTTAGCCACAATTCATTTTAATTGTGCATATGAAGTTAAAAAGTATTAGTGTCAGATAAAGATTCATTGCCGTGGTGTGATTTAAGGGTGGCCTAATCGGAAGCAACCATGTGTTCTGGCAGATGTTTACATAAGCCTCACTTGCTCTCTGACAGGAGTTAAAAAGTACAGTTGTGGTAATCAAATTGTGGTGTGCCAAGTCAGATGCAGGAGGCAGATTGAATTAAGCATGGCTGCAGATTTATGCATGAGGAGGCAGCGCCGGTGAGCGATGCTGCTCTTATCGGAGTCAGAGGGCTTTCATAACCCTTTCCTCCACAGTACTGTGAAAAAAAAATAAAACAAAGAGAGTTCTTTGAAGTAATGTCACAGCGGAGCCAATTCCAGTTCCCCATTTTGGCATTTTCGGATTTTTTAACGTGTAAGCGAAGTCATTCAGATGAGCCTGACGTAAAATAAGGCATTGTAGAGACATTTACAGTGGCAGTGATAGAAACCAGTGGTCTGACAATGTCTACAGTGCAAATATTTTGTTGTATAAATGCAAATGTAAACAATTTTCTTTATTGTCCAGAACAATCAGCAAGCCTGTAAGTGTCTTCTGAGTTTTAATATGCAATATTTATAATAACACCTTTAAAGAAAAACACATGATTAAAATCACTATCATGCATATGCGGAAACACTTCTTAAAAATGTGTAATTATGTGAAAAAAACCACGTGATCACATGTGAAAAATTGTGCTCATGTGAAAACGTGGAGACATTTTTATATGTTAAAAACATGATCACTTGTAAACACATGGTTTTTGCACACTTCACGTTTGAAATAAAAGGATAATAGTGATTTTTTTTTTTGGGAATCTTTTTGGGTTAAAAAATATATGTTAATGTTCTAGGCTGATCTTATCTTAAAAGTATCATAAAACAAGGTCTGCATGCATAACTTTCTGTAATGTAGCTTCTAGAGGCATTAATTGTGTTGGATATCTGGTCCTATCATCTATCACAATTCTGACCCATTAAGTTCCTCTATTTTACCCATCAAACTGGAGGTCCTGGAGAAGGATTTTGTTTACATCTCAACAATTTAATTATGAAATCACCTTTTAACAAACCTCCACATTATGTACAGGTTCTATACCGATTACATTTTTCCCCCAGAAAAATCAAGAACATATTTAGCTTTGTGGTGGGGACAGTCCACACTGTGTTAGTGACGTTACAGGACCATGCATTAACCATGCATTAGAACGAGAAGAGAAGCTAGTGCTTCCTCGTCCCCCTCTCTCTCGTACGTGCACAGGCAGAGCACCCCACGCCTTCCCGCACACCACAGAGAGACAAAGTGAAAGCTATAGAAAGATGAAAACAATTGAAGTCAGATTGTGTCTAGATCTCTGACAATGAACCTGAGAAGGGAAGCATGACTTGAGAGGGAGAGAACGAGAATGGAAAATCATTAATTCTCTCTCTTTCATGCTGATTGCAGAAGCCTAATTTGATTGATGCAGAAAGAACACCTAACACAATTGTTCAGTTGTTTAAAAATAGTCCTTCTCATATCCAGTTTCTAATGGCTCGTATAAAAGTACGTGAACATCTAGTGTCTCAATGCCAGTCTGAGAGATAGGCTTTCCTTTGTTGTGGAGGTGTGGGGGTGGGGGGGGGGGGGGTTTGGGGGACACACTAACCCATTCAAAACGAGCTGACAGAAATAGGCCTGTTGACCATGAATAATATTTTTGTCAATTCTATCACCGCGACATATTCTTCAGTGGAACTGTTCGGCATTAGATTAAAGCTCGACCAGATCCCGATACTAATTAACTCGAGTATATGTGTGTGCTATTATTCACATCTAAGTAACCTTTTAATAGCATCGCTCTTTAAACTCCAGTGCAGGTAATGACTTTAAAGAGGTCTTATTAAAAGAGAAATGCTAATGAGCTTTAATAAAGCAGAACAACTCGGAAATGGAGAAGGGTTCTGTATGGCAGATGACGTTATCCGGGGCTTCATTAATGAGAATGATGAGGCCAGCAGATCCTCGTCAATGTGTACATGAAGTTAACATTAACCATGATGGAGAACACGCCTGTATGTGCATGTATGTGGGGGGTGGGCACTGTATGTGAATGTGTGGTTGTAGGGATGCGGGTGTGTTTTTTTGTGAGAGAGAGATAGAGAGAAATTGATTCTTTCAATCAGAAAGACAAGTAAATTAAATAGATGGGAATTGTGATAAAACCATTTACATTAGATGTGAAGAGAGTGAGAGTTGTGATGAATTGGTTGGGCAGCAGTGGTAGATTTTTTCTCATTGCAGAATAGACAAGACTAGAACTGTCACGCTTATTTAATTAAAAAAAGATTAAAATTCACATTTTTATTAATAAAGTATTGATTAGTTGATTAGTTGGCTACTTGCATGATGCGTAATGCATATTTTAAACTCTCCTTCTGGTCTCTCATACAGTCAGCAATAGAATCTGATGTACACATCAACTCACATGCCTGTTTTGCCACTTAATAATCTTCCTTGTTTGCTTTTTTTTTCCAGTAAAACATTTTGGAATCTTTGAATGGCTGTTTCATTTGTCTGTTATTGTTTGGTTGAGACCATTTCTATTTTGAATTCGTACTTGTGAAAATGATCAGTAGATTCCTTACTTAGAGAGACAAGTAGGAGAATGAATGTATTATGCAAATTGGAAAGCAAAGAATTGCAACTCATTTCTAAACGTTTAATTGAGTAATTGACAAAGTCCTGACTGTGACTATTCTGCAATGAGAAAATTCAGCATTGCTGCCTAACACATTTACCACAAGTCCTTCTCACCTCACACGTCCTGACACAAAATAAATGGTAAACTGAATTGAATCCAATCACAGATTTAATTCACATTAGCTCTCTTTTTGTATAACCTCTGATCGGCCTCTAACACTAGTCATTTGATTCCACTGGATAATCTGGACTGTGTTTAATGATTAGGAACATTATTCATAATTCTCATAACTCTTCTTGTTGTCCCATTGCTCTGTTATCAGGTATAGAACGCAGAAAGCTCACTTTCCCTTCTGAGTCTTAGTTTCTCTCAAAGTTTCTTGCTCTTGCTCTTTGGAAATTTTTTCTTGATACTATTGCACTTTGTTTGGTCACTTGAGGCTTAAACTAAGATTATTTAGACAATGCCCTGTAAAAGGGCTATACAAAAACATTTGACTTAAACTAAATTAAATTGAATTTAACTGATTGCTAATATAATTCATACCTCAATGGCAAAGTAATATCAATTCAGCTCATCTATGGGACTTGTTTTGGGCCTCAAACTTGTAGGTGGGAGTGAATGGGATCAGCAATGTAAATATGTAGGGTAAAACAGCAGGGCAAATATGTGTCAGGCACTGTTAGTCTTGTAAGATGGTAAAATGGTGCATGATCCTGGCTTTCACTTGGAACAGGAACCTCAAAGCAGCACCTAAATGCATAGTAAAGGCATAAATGATTCACAGTACAAAATATTAAAATGTAGTACAGGAAGAAAACAGAAAACAAAGAAAATTAATCTTCTGTAAACAGCTGGAGTTGAATTCCATCTGACACACCTGGATTTGCTGCCGGGCACCCGCTACAAGCAGAGAGAAATGTACGTGTATGTATGCACACACACAAACACATACACACACAGACGCTCTCTCTCTCTCTCTCTCTCTCTCTCTCTCTTTCTCTCTCTCTTTCTCTCTCTTACACATCCGCATGCTCCTGGTGGCACTTTGACTGGCACCCCCTGCTGTGTTGTCCTCTCAGCTTGCGACATCGCCAATCACCGCTGTGACATCCCTCCGACTAATTAAAGGGATGATTTGTGCAATGCTGACTTTTTATTTAATTAATCACCTGCACAAAGCCATAAAAGCCATCATTTAAAAAGATTCCTGTTAGTTTGCTATGTGCTTAATAGATTATGGTACATTAAAGAAGTGACATGATGATGTATTTTAAAATATGGCTGCCTTGCAAAGCTGGCAAAGTTCCCAATTTTTTTTTTTTTTTAAATTTGGGAGGGGGCTGACAATGCAATTGATTCTTAGCACTAGCAAGGGCATACAAATGGTTTACCTCTATCTACACAACAACCTTCACAATGTAAGACTTTTTTTTGCAGCCACTCTCAGTTTCAGGGTTTCCACATGCAAATCTGAGCAAGTGACTTTGCAACACATGAAGAAAAGCTTTGCTTTCTCTCTGGCCCTCCTCATCTGCCATGTATTAATTACTTCTGAAAAATGAGTTAATTTGTAAGATGAATAATGTGAGGTAGGCATGTCTGTTTAAGATGGGCTAACAGAGAATGTGTGTGTTTGTGTGGGTCTCTAGGGTGTTTTTCATAGTCAGGACTCCATTCGACCCACTATTAACTGCCTACATTTGCATTTGAAATGCAGAAAGGGTCTTTTATCCAAAGTGGTGGACATTGTAACTTTGCTTCAAAGAAGTACTGCATGAATAGTTAAAGTGGAATCTCACTGGTCAAGACGCATACTAAACCAGTCTGAGTGTTTTAATGTGAAATGCACCGTTACAGACAAAACTACCAAGTACCAAATTGGTCACAGAGGTGGTGATAGGAACCAGACATCCAAGGTGTTTCATGTTTCTGAAAGCTGCCTCATAGCCGGTTCTAAAATAAGTTCACATCCTGATTTTGTTGATTTTCTTTAAAAAAGATGAATTTGTAAAATGATTTGGCTATAACGAGAAATAGTTGCATGTTTGATTTTTATTATTTTTTTTACATAATTACAATTACATGTCAGCAATTCATTGAAATTCTACAGAAATATAGAGAAATAATCTCTACTTATCCAAAATCACTAATTAACCATAAATATTTGTTTGGCTCTTTTAGGGAGCAGTCTGTGAAACAAGGAACTAATGTAATTTGGTTTCCAGCCTATCAAGATTAATTTAGCATAGGATGTGATGAATGCAAGTGCAGCCGTCCCTGCCATGCATCAGTGTCACAAGGGCTACTTTGCCCAGATTTTTCACACCAGTCCAGTGGTCGGGGAGATAGAGTGCCAGCCTTAGTCATTGTTTTTTAGAAGCCCGTGTGCGCTAATTTACTGCATGGCCACATTCGGCAGCCAAGCCATCACTGCCTTTCACAAGGTCTAAATCCGTATTCAAATCTGAGGGTGTGGTTTTGGTTATTATTCCTCTGGGGTGATTAGTGATGAAATAAATTTTGTTATTGTTATTGTTGTTTTTGTTGTTGTTGTTGATGCTGTTGTTGTTGTGAAGAAAAAAATGATTTTCATAAGCAGGGTGTCATTGGCAAACTAAAAAATACCAGAAAGCATGCTAGAAGACAGATGGCCTATTTCTAGTGGCTGACTCTAAAGATAAGGGAGCAGCACAAAGCCTGATGCCACAACTAGAACGATCATAAAACAAGCTATTTGTTTGTGAATTTAAGAACACATTAAGTTTGCCTAGCTAGAAGCAGTAGCAAGGGGTATATTACCTGCTCCGTAGATGATGGAGGGAAATCGTTCTCCAAAGAAATGATAAAGGACGCCTCGAGCTAGCACAGAAGTAGGGTAAGCGCACACTGGGAAGATGAGAGGCTCTGATTAAAATCTCCATCTTTATCAGCCTATGATCATTGCCACCATGACGGCAGCTCACACAGAAATAGAAAGGCAGTGCAACTCCCAAGGATATTGAACTAAACTTTCATGCGATTGTAGCTAGGGCCTTTCATTGAGGAAATGTCACTTTTTTTCTCTCGTCTTCCTTTTCTTCACTCTCTTTCTGAGGTGCTGTGTCTATAGAGATGTATGAGAGTACAGAGGCAATCGCCTGTCATGGCTCATACTCAGTTCCTGTGGAAATATGATGTTGAAATACTCCCCAAGCAGATAAGTGTCTTTACACATGAGCAGCACATTTGATTGCCTTCTGTAGAGAGGACTGAGCCTGGATTACGACTCTCTCTCTCTCTTTCTTTTTACACACACAACC
Source organism: Pygocentrus nattereri (assembly GCF_015220715.1). Lineage (NCBI taxonomy): Eukaryota > Metazoa > Chordata > Actinopteri > Characiformes > Serrasalmidae > Pygocentrus > Pygocentrus nattereri. The sequence goes on from NC_051239.1 coordinate 20,817,199, forward strand.
ACACACCCACACATACCACACACACATATGCTTCTTCTTCTGTAAGAGGGTGAATGAATTCTGCACTATTGTTTTGCACTCTCTCTCTCTCTCTCTCTCTCTATATATATATATATATCACTCACTTTCCCTTTCTTTTCTCGTACTCTCACACACACACACACACACACACACACACACACACACACACACACACACACACACACACAGAGACATTTGCCCTCCCAGGTTGGAACATATTCTAGACCACTACACTGGACAGTGGAAACCAGTGCCAAACTTTTAGAGCTAGTCTTCCTGTTCTAAATGTCAAAACTCCGTCTACGTCTATGTCTACGTTAACGCTAATTTCTGCTAGCCAACAGCTGCAACTCTGCCACTCTCTGGATGCTTCTGTATTAAACCGTCTTCTGTATTAAACCGCCTGTCTTAACACTTAATTTTACAGCTAAAATCAATCGAGAACGTTGTTTTCAACCAACTCTGCAAAGTTTTAAACTCAATTGGTTATTCTCACAAATTTAAATCAGACTTTTGACCTCAACATGGTCAAGCTGTTCTTACAAAAGTGTTTTAAATTAGGTATGGCTGAATATTGACAGTTCTGGTTTTACTAGATCTCAGTGCTGCATTTGACATTGTAAATCACAGAATACTGCTGGACAGGTTTGAAAATTGGGTAGGACTTTCCAGAGTAGTCTGGAGTAACTTTGGCAGTTATATATCTGATAAGCTGGCTGTGACATGCGGAATCCACAAAGTATCGGTTCACAGACCTCTTCTGTTACATCTCTATATGTTGCCTTTGGGCCAATTCTACAGAACAACAGTACTGATTACCATGGTTATGGAGCTGATACACAGATATATCTGGCTTTCTCACCAGAGGACTACAGCCCAATAGGCTTACCTCGTCAGTATTTGAAGCATGTTAATAATTGGATAAGCCAAAATTTCATAAGGACAGAACAGAGATTACTGTGTTTTTCAACAAAGAGAAAATAATTAGTATTAGTGGACATCTTGATTCTTGAGCTCTAAAAACCAGTGGCCAAGTTCAAAATTATAGCACATTAGTAGATCTTACCTTCCCCAGCCATATCAAAGCAATCACCAAAGCAGCCTTCTATCATCTTATAGCCAGAATCAAGAGGCTGGTGTCGCAAAAAAACCTAGAGAAGCTTAACCATGCTTTTATCTTCAGTAGGTTGGACTATTGTCATGGTCTCTTAACTGGGTTTCCCAAAAAGACCAGCTGCAGCTCATTCAGAATTCTGCTGCTAGAGTTTTGACCAGGATCAATAGAACAGAGCACATTTAGCTGTTATGCGGCCCAAATTAACAAGTTAAATTTAATAACACCTAAGTTCTCAGTTTTAATTCACTTTTATGTTTTTATTCTACTTTACATACTTTGTACTGTCTTTTAATTACATTTTCCAAGATTTTCAAAAATCTTTTATTGATTTTCACTTATTTAAATACTTTGTCTTTTCTTCTTTTGATATTCCAGTTGCTGTTATTTATGTAAAGCACACTGCATTGCCTTTGTGCATGAAACGTGCTGTCTAAATAAACCTGCCTTGCCTTGTTGCTTTACCTATGGGATTTCTACTCTTAGCACTAAGCTAATTTACTGGTGGACATGAACATATTTTGGTCATTCTTGATTAAACATAGATACCTGAAGCGTGTAAAACACAACTTTGCAACCTACATTATCATGTATTTTACCATAAAGCAGTTTCATGGTGACTCTTCCAGCAAAGAGTCCTGGCACAGAGCTGTCACTACTGTTTTCTATTTCTACTGAGTAAACTGACGGAAACCTGGAAAGGCTACCACTTCTATTTGCAGCCAGTGATGTATCAAGGACTACTGGAAAGTTTAGAATTTGTAATACAGAATTGGTTCTACCATTGTAATCAAACCATGACTGATTGGTTCTTCTGTCTCTTCCTAATTATGTTGGCAGTTAATCTGACATGTAAGGTTTTCTGTCCAACTACAGAAGGCCTAACCAATTAAAAAGCGCTCACTTGGCTGTATCTATGTAGATATCTGAAAAGGGGAAAAATTCTGATTGGACAATTTTCCATTTAACCTTTTTGTTTCCAACTGAAACAAATTAAGTACTACAGATAATGTAATACTACAAGTATAATTATGTTATAAATTAAAATTGAATTCAAACTTACACACATATATTTTTTAGTTTCCAGAAATCATTAAAGGAGGTTTAGCCATGGTGGAAACTGAATATGTCTATATTTGACTCTGTTTTAAAAGGCTGGGGGTCCAATTCATTCTAACACAACGAAAACAGCCTGAGATCCATGAAATCCATCGAATGTGTGCTTGTTTGGTTTTGATCGACAATTCATTTGGAGGGGGACCCTCTCCCAAATACCTATTTTCTTTACTTTTTAAGACAATATGCTTTCCACCCTCACCATCCATGGCTGTGTGAGTGACACGTTATTACATGGCTTCAGCTGTGGAAGGGACCTCTGCCTCTCCACATTACAAGGTAAAATAAATGTGGCTGCACTAGAGGCCTGCCATTGTGTGGTGCTGCCTATAATTAAGCGCTACATTAGAAAAGAGGGCTGGAATAAAACATGAGTATGTAAATGCTGCCCGGAGCTGATGTTGTAGTGATTATTACAATGCAGATAAAGCATTTCTCATAACTGCCTGTGTCTACTGAAGCCTCCGAAAACATCTGGACCTTTTAATTGAAAAATGGCTCGGCGCTCTGTCGTGCTGCAGCACCCGCGCTAAGTGAAGTCAACAATTAAGACAAAAGCGTAATTGATAAAATTGCATTACTTGCTTATTTGGCTTTCCAGTGAGATGAAACATTTGATTTATCATTTTTTACGGGCCAGTGGCAGAGGGGAGACTATTTTGTTTTGCCGGCCTTATTAAAAAAGAATAAACGCATGCTTTAAAAAATGACCACGCTCAACGGGGAGCATGTTGCATGAATAAATGATTATTATTAAAATTCCTTTTTTGCATACAACTGCCCGTTTAAGTTATGACTCATTCATTGGTGGCTGCAGTTACTTTGTGCAAATTTACTGGACTTACTATTTTCTCTCACTTTAATCTTTTTTTTCACAGTCTTTTCAAACTAAATAAGAGATCATAAGACCCTTATCTTGCTCTATTTATTTCATTTATATCTGACATTATATGATATTGCTGCTAAGTAGGCACTATGAATTCTGAGGAAAAAACTATGCATTCTGAGATATAATGTGGAAAATTCATCTGCAGTACAAACACATAAACAAATACATATTGTATTTGCCTTTGTAGTGCACTTGTGTTGACCCTTCTAAAGTCCACACACCCTGCACTCTTATAACTTATTCTTATTCCCCATCCATGTCCACCACTGCAAGATTTGTGGTCCACGAGAATGAATGTGTGTGTGTAGGGGCTGTTCATCTGCCAATATGGCGTTGGGTTGAGTGATGTGTGCTCGCTGTTGTCACTAATGATCAGAGCTGCAATGATGTGCAGACAGGAGGCTGAGAGGCGATGGATTGTGGCGCAGTCTGTGTGAGTGTGTGTTTGTGTGTGTGTGGGTTGAGGTTTGGAATTGGTTCGGTAACGATCAATTGAGATAGATACAGCCTAAGGTGGGGGGAGCAGAAGTGTGTGTGTGTGGGGGGCGGGGCTGATCTCAATTCATTCCTACCCTATAGACACACTTCTGTCAGAGCTGAGGGACTGATGGCATCTTGTCTTTACAGAATGGCTTGTCTTAACTAGTTAATCTACATGCTGTGGCTCTTATGCTGTTACAGTTGATTTACTTGCCATCATACCATATTGCTCTCCATTACTGCAGCATTGCTTATGCCATTAGATGACGCCACTGTGTTGCCCGATTGCTCTACAAGTTTCCTACACTCTTAACAATAAAGGTACAAAGGCAGTTCTTTGGAAGGTTCGCAAATGTTTGCATCGGAAAGTTTGATCCCAGGCAAAGCTGAAGAAATCCATGCCTATGCTACATTACCTTGACACTACACAAGGGACGGTTTTAAGGAATGCTCCAAAGATTTTTTCCACCCAACTTATATCTATCACATCTGTAGCATACAGTCCATTAGTATGGGAAATAACTTCAAACACAAAGAACGTACTAGTTCAAAATGATTTTATTACAACAGTATTTAGAGTCAACTTGTTTTATGTTCTTTTTTATAAACACAGAGGAATGTGTAGAAATTATTGCTCATAGTAAATAATGGGATGTTACAGATGTAGCAGATAGAATTAGATAGAAAAACACTAGAGTATTCCTTTAAACAGCTGCGTACAAAAGATTCCTTAAGCAAGAATGCATATCAATCAAGTGCATGTTATTATAGTGAGCACTGTGTAAGAGACAAATTGCACTTCTTCACTACATTATCTTCTAGAGAGAGCTACTGCTGAAAGGCTTAGCCACTCAGAAGCCAGAGTAGAAATTAACTCCTGCTGGTGGGGCTGTTTTGGATTAGGACAGGATCAAGTCTTTATCATGGGGTCACATGGTGGCGTTCTAGCCGTGTGTCCTATATTCCCATGTCCCAAGTGGGTTTGCTTTCTGTAGCACTCAGCAAGAGCAGAGTGAGACACAGCAGACTACACTATGACCTCTATTTTTATCAAATGCTCTGTCAAAAAGGCTGCCATGGCTTGGACTCCCTGTTCCCTTTCTATTGGTCCTGACCTCATAACACAGGTTACATTTACTCGTATCATCTCCTTTCTTGGTGCTTCCTCATCCATTATTTTGATTCAACAGATTCCAACATGGGAGAAAAATGTGCACTGCAATATATACTTTTCTTTTCGTCCAAGAGTTATTTAAACATTATTCCAATCTATTATTCCAGTTAGGGGGAAGGTGGGGGGGGGCTAATTTCTGTATGGCCATTGTTTTTCGTGTAATTGTGATGCAAGATGCAACAGTTTAGCTTGCTAGGCACTTATGTTGATATGTACAAGGTAAGTTGGATGTCTGTACGAGATTTGAAGCACTGCATTTATTTTTTTTCCTTCATATTGGTTTCATTGCCTGTGCATCATACCTTACCTCACCCATACGCCCCCTAATATAGTTTATATGTACATCTATTTTAATATGCATATTATGTCACCAGGATCTCCATCATCTAGAAGGCATGTGATATGACGGAGATGGGAACTCTCTGGGAGAGGCCATTATGATAATACCATATCAAATGTACCCTGGCACATTTACATATTCAGACATACACCTGTATTATCCTTCAGGATCAGCTACATTACAGCGTGTGAGTACAGACAACAAATGTTGTGTATATCAACAGGCAGGCTGACATACACATGTTTTCTTTAGGATCATTTTTTATTTGGAGGCGCATATAATATGATGCAAAAGACCACCCACCATTTATTTCATTTTCAGTCAAAATGATGCAGAGCCAGAAACAAAGGAGAAAACATCAACTACTTATATACTATCAAATTCATTTTTATGTACATAGTGTGTCCATCCTTTGCTTTTTCACAGCTTCTAACCCTGTGTTCAGTTTTTCAAAGAAATCCACAGGCATATTTTTCTACTCCAAAGTTCAGTCTTTGAAGCTGGTAGCATTTTCTGCTTCTCACAATCCAAGTACACAATCCAGTGATGATGGTGAGGTGGACTCTGGGGTAGCCAGTCCATTGCTCTGAGAACACCAGTAGCTTCTTTGTTTGACCTGCAAATTTTCTTCTTTATTAGTCTATTTTATTTTCTCATGAATGGGTTCTGGTCAGCACACATCCTTTCAGATCCAATGTGTTGAGCTGTCTTCTGTCAGTGGAAGGATGGACAGAAACACCTGGAACACCTGAAAAAGACTTATTTTCTTTTAACTTGCCATACGTTTTACAAATAGATTACCAATATCTAATCTTAGAAATATCTTCTGCAATATGAATAAATGAAGAGTGGGTTTGTCACTTTTCCACAGTACTGTATAATCTCCTTCATATGATGGTATGTAACAAAATCAGGGCCAGAGTCGGCCTTGTTTTCAGATTGGGAGTTATGCAGACCAGCCCACTCCAAACTCTTTGTACACACAAAGCGGGTAGGTCAAATTCATAGATAGAATTTCCAAATGCGCTACCGTCCTGCAATGTCATGTATAAGCTATTTCAAACAGTCATGCAGTCATCACCCTAACTAATCCTACCAAATCTGACTCGAAACAGTAGCAACCAGAAAACTACATTCACATAAACACAACAAACACTGCAACAACCTTCACTCGTATTAATTCAAATTGATAAACCGATCCTGAAGAATCATATATCAAGTTTATTTTCACTGTTTACTCTGACAAAGCTAATCCAAAAGCCTGGTGATTGGACTGTGGTTTGACTATTTCAAAGGAATCATAAAATCTCTCATAACCAGAGAGACATCTCGAGACCAAAGGCAATGGGAAAGACAGTGGGGTATTTTTAACAAAACACAATGTAGTGCAGCTTCACAGTCCACATCTACCTTTTTTTCCCCTCTTTTAACATCTTATGTTTAACATGTTATGCTTTTTAACATAGCTTAGCTGCAAATTTAGTTTTCTGTGATTGAACAATCTGAATTTTTTCATGCCCTGATTTTCAGACTTTCGCTTCAGAAAAGAAAAAATAAAATTGTATAAAATAAGTTAAAGTTTGATGGTGAGAACCCCTGCTCAAAGATACAGCCATACTTTAAACGTTCCTGGTTACAGTCGCGCTGAACTTGATAAACTAATCTCCCAAGGCTGGTGTTAGCTTCTTATTCGAATTCCATTCCACTTTAAATAGTGCAGCAGTTGCACACTAAAATCTGTACATTGCATCTGAGCATAGCCTAACCTCTACATGATCTGAGGTGGAAAAGTAAATGAATAAATAAGAAACTAGCTTTAGTTTCATCTAATCTCTATCCAGTGTATGGGTTTCAGTTACTAACTTAACTGGTTGGTTTCACCTGGTTTAACCACTAAATTACAACAGATGTACACTTGGAAGTAACACAGTAGCCCACAGTAAACAGCTCAAAATGCTACCAGCCTACCGGGAATTTCTGTTTATATTACTTATAGGTCAACGTTTTCTTTTGGCAAGCCAAACTGTGTGTCCAAGATTGGTGCAAATGACACAATACTGTTGAGCCATGCATCTGCAGTTTTTGATTCAGTGCAACACTTTCTGCCACCTCTGCCAGGAAAGCCCTCTCACCCCATCAGTGTATTTAATTACACACAGAGCCAATTCAACAACCCCCCAACCCCCCTCCCAGCATTATTCCATCTTATTTCAAGGGTGAGAAAGTAAGAGAGAAAGAGGGAGAGGAAGAAAGAGAGACAGAGAGAGGCGAAAAAGAGCTCCAAGTACTTTCGTAATTTAAGAGAGTGTTAATGAGTGTCTGCTAACCTTTCTCTGTTATCCATCATGCGGTAATGGAGGAGAGGATCTCTTTTCCAATCCCGCTTCATTAAAAACTTTCTATTAAATCTAAATATGACGCCATGTACCAGTGAAATTAATAGAGTTTCCTGAAGTGTAATTCATCCTTATGGTGTTAAAATCCTCGTGGAACATTTTAATGGCATTGATTTTATTATATAAATATGATTTAATAAGACAAGGGTCCCTAAAAGTGCGTTTGTACAGTAAAAATGTGTGAGCAAAATCAATTGGCACTGATGTTGTATCATTAGTACAGGATTTGGCATCTGCAATACAGATCATGTTTTAAAAAGCTATTCACTTATGCACTCAGTGGGCATACGAAGCTTCAGCATTTGGGACCAAAAAACAGCCTGGCTTTATATGCCCTGTACATGGGTAAAGAAGAAAGGTCCTCTTGAGGATGTACAGCACTAGCCCATACTATTACAACCCCAATTCCAATGAAGTTGGGACGTTGTGTAAAACATAAATAAAAACAGAATACGATGATTTGCAAATTCTTTTCAACAAAGACAAGATATTTAATATTCAAACGGATAAACTTTATTGTTTTTTGCAAATATTCAGGCATCAAATTCAAAATGAGTGAATATTTGCAAAAAACAATAAAGTTTATCCGTTTGAACATTAAATATCTTGTCTTTGTAGTGTATTCGATTGAATGTAGGTTGAAAAGGATTTGCAAATCATCGTATTCTGTTTTTATTTATGTTTTACACAACGTCCCAACTTCATTGGAATTGGGGTTATAGATGTTGTACATTATATGGAAATATATGTGTTATAAGGGGAAAACAGACATTAAATACAAGCTTTTTTTCAAATGAATGAGGAGATTATGTACTCACCAAGAACATTGTTACTATTATAACACCTGTACACCTAGTCATTCATGCAATTATTTAGTCAGCCAATCATGTGACAGCCGTGCAGAGCACAAAGTCAAGCAAATATGGACCAGCAGTTTCTGGTAATGTTAATAGGAAAAAATGTGATATCTGTAATTTTGACCATGGCGTGATTGTTGGTGCCGGACAGGCTGGTTTGAATATTTCTGTAACTGATTTCTTGGGATGTTCACACACAATAGTCTCAGGAGATTACTCAGAATGGTGCAATGAAGAGAAAAAAACATCCAGTGAGCAGCAGTTCTGTGGAGGGATATGCCTCATTGATGAGGTCAATGGAGAATAGCCAGACTGGCTCAGAATGACAGAAGGGCCACAATAACAGATAACTACTCTGTACAATTGTGGTGAGCAGGATGAATAATACATTGAACCTTGAGCTTGATAGGCTACATTAAAAGAAGACCATGTCAAGTTTCACTTTTGTTAGCCAAGGACAGAAAGCTGACACCGCAGTGGGCACAGGCTCACCAAAACTGGACTGTTGAAGAGTGGAGAAAAGTAGCCTGGTTTGAGAATCTCAATTTCTGCTGAGGCACACCAACTGAGACAAACAGCACAAACCCATGGACCCAACTGTCATGATTGGCCCCTTCCAGTTCTCCATGTGCTTTTGTTTACTTGTCCATGTGCTTTTTGTTTTGATTCTTCCCTGTCCTGCCCCCTTGTTTCTAGACTCCACCCTTGATTGTAACCACCTGTGTTTGCCACCTGTGTCTTGTTGTCCCTCGTCATCCCTGTTGCATTTAAGCCCTGTGTGTTCCCATGTTAGGTTGCTGGTCTTTGTTTGTGCTGTTGGTATTGGATTGTTTGCAGTGTTTGGTGTTTGTTTATTTCGGCCTCCATTGTGTGTTTATCCCTGCGTTCCTTTGTTGTTATGTCTGTCCCTCCTTTCCTCCATGTTGGCTCTATGACCCTGGACAGTCTTGACCCTGATTTTGGATTTGCCCATAATAAATCTTGCTTGTCTTTGCTCATTCGTCTGCCTCCTCATTGCTCCCAAATATTACACCAACCTGACTTGTGTCATGAGTCTAGGCTAGTGGAGATGCAATCCAGGCAACATGGAACAGAGTCGCATAGGAAGGTTTCCATCTTATGGTATCCATACTATGAAGAACTTGGGCTGTTTCGAGAGCAAAGGGAAAGCAGTATTAGAACAGTTTCCCTACTACAGTGCTTGGTGTGTGTATTTAAGATAATCCGCTTGCATAAAAAGAAGAAAGTAAAAGGAAAAAAGTGAAAAAACTCGAGATTCTAAAACTGAAGACAATGAGGTTCTTAACAGTGCAATACCTAGCAAACTGTAACCATCAACAGGTGATTCTGTGGGATGGCAACCACAATGAAGGTCAAAGGCAAATTCAAATATATAGTGCTTTTTACAACAGGCGTTGTCACAAAGCAGCTTTACACAAAATCTGTGTTTGAACCCCCATGAGCAAGCCAAGGGTGACAGTGGCAAGGAAAATCTTCCTATGAGCTTATTTTTCTTCTTCTTCTTTCGGCTGCTCCCTTTAGGGGTCGCCACAGCGGATCATCTGCCTCCGTCTTGCCCTATCCACCTATCCTCCTCTACTTTCACACCAACCATCTCCATGTCCACCTTCACTACATCCATAAACCTTCTCTGAGGTCTACCTCTTCTCCTTCTACCTGGCAGCTCCATCTCCAACATTCTTTGCCCAATATATCCACTATTCCTCCTCAACACATGTCCAAACCATCTCAACCTGGCCTCTCTGGCTTTATCTCCAAACTGCTCCACCTTCAATGTCCCTCTGATCTGCTCATTTCTAATCTTGTCAAGCCTTGTCACTCCCAGTGAAAATCTCAGCATCTTCATCTCCGCCACCTCCAGCTCAGCCTCCTGTCTTTTAGACAGAGCCACAGTCTCCAAACCAGACATCATAGCAGGACGCACTACTGTCTTGTAGACCTTCCCTTTCACTCTTGCTGCTGTCCTTCTGTCACACATCAGCCCTGACACCCGTCTCCACCCACTCCATCCTGCCTGCACCCTCTTCTTCACCTCTTTTCTACTCTGTCCATTGCTCTGGATGGTTGACCCAAGATATTTGAAGTCATCCACCTTTACAACCTCTACTCCTTGCATCTTCACCTTTCCACCTGCCTCCCTCTCATTCACACACATGTATTCCGTCTTGTCTCTACTGACCTTCATTCCTCTCCTCTCCAGTGCAAACCTCCACCTCTCCAGATTCTCTTCCACCTGCTCTCTACTCTCACCACAGATCACAGGTCCATGGAGCCTCCTGCCTGACCTCATCTGTCAGTTACTGCAGCTGTGCACATCACCCTTGTGCTTAAAAATGGGGACCAGTGCACTCCTTCTCCACTCATCAGGCATCCTCTCACTCTCCAGGATTTTGTTAAACAACCTGGTTAAAAAGTCCACTGCCTTCTCTCCTAAACATCTCCATACCTCCAAAGGTATGGCATCTGGACCAACTGCCTTTCCATTCTTCATCCTTTTTAAAGCTGACCTCACTTCCACCTTACTAATTCTCTGCACTTCCTGATCCACTATCTCTCCCCCCGTTGTTCTCCTCACTCTCTGTTCACTCACTAGTACATTTCCCTCTCTATCCTTTATCAGCCTAACCTGCTGTACATCCTTTCCAGCTCTATCTCTCTGTTTAGCCAAACGATACAAGTCCTTTACTCCTTCTTTACTGTCCAGCCTCTCATACAGCTCATCATAGGCCTGAGCCTTTGCCTTTGCCACCATTCTTTTCGCTATGCGACTAGCCTCACAGTACTCCTGCCTACTTCCTTCATCTCTCTGGTTATCCCACTTTTTCTTAGCTGCCTTCTTCTTCTGAATACTCTCCTGGACTTCCTCAATCCACCACCAACTTTCCTTGTCTTCTTTCCTCTGACCAGACGAAACACCCAACACATTCTTGCCAGTTTCTCTCACCACCTTAGCTGTAGTTTCCCAGTCCTCAGGTAGCTCCTCACTGCCCCCAAGGGCCTGTTGCAATTTTTCCCTGAACTGCCTGCAACCATCCTCCTCCTTCAGCTTCCACCATCTAATCTGGCTCTATCTTCACTCTCTTGCTCTTCTGTGTTTCTAATCTCATTCTACAGACAACCACCCTATGCTGCCTTGCTACACTTTCCCCTGGTACCACTTTACAATCTCCAATCTCCTTTAGGTGGCATCTCCTGCTAAGGATATAATCCACCTGTGTGCACCTCCTTCCACTCTTGTATGTCACCCCGTGTTCTTCCCTCTTCTGAAAATGCATGTTCACCACAGCCATTTCCATTCTCTTTGCAAAATCTACAACCATCTGACCTTCCGCATTTCTGTCTTTCACACCATACATACCCATCACCTCTTCATCCCCTCTGTTCCCTTCACCAACATGTCCATTGAAGTCTGCACCAATCACTAATCTCTCCTCTCTAGGGACACCATCTACCACTTCATCCATCTTACTCCAAAATTCCTCTTTCTCCTCTGACAACCAATTGACAACCAACCTGTGGTGCATAAGAACTGACCACATTCAAAATCACACCATCAACCTCGAACTTCAGGCTCATGATCCTGCCTGACACTCTCTTTACATCCAGAACACTTTTCCCAAGCTGTTCCTTTAGGATTATCCCTACTCCATTTCTCTTCCTCTCTACACCATGATAGAACAGTTTGAATCCACCTCCAATGTTCCTGGCCTTGCTTCCTTTCCATCTGGTCTCCTGAACACACATCTACCTTCCTTCTCTCCATCATGTCTGCAAGCTCTCTACCTTTACCAGTCATTGTCCCTATGTTTAGAGTCTCTACTCTAACCTCCACACTCCTGCCTTTCCTTCTCTCTCACTGCCGTCTAACCCGCCTTCCTCCTCTCCTCTTTGATGGTCTTCGACCTACAGTATTCCAATTTCCACCGGCACCCTGCTGGTCAACAGCCCGGAGGCGGTCGTTGTTAACCCGGGCCTCGACCGATCCGGTATGGCAATCATATTTGTGATCCACATGATAGTTTTGGCCGGATGCCCTTCCTGACGCAACCCTCACCATTTATCCGGGCTTGGGACCGGCACCAGACGTACACAAAGTACACCCCTAATGGCTGGTTTAAAAACTTCCTATGAGCAAGAGGAAGAAACACTGAAGGGAACCAAGACTCAAAAGCGGAACACATCCTCCTCTGGTTAACACCAGATAGCTAACAAAAACACAGGAGCAAAACGAACAGAAGACAATATTTTACAATTTATATATTAATTAATCATATTAATAAAACATTGAATGTAGAGACTGCGACCCAGAAGGAGAAGCGGCTTAGAAGCGGCTCAGATGTGTGTGTGTATGTGTGAATGTAGAGAAAAGGAAAATGACCCAAGCATTGGGCAGAACTATTTAGGTCAATAGTTTGAGACTATGTCTACTGTATCAGTATCATTATGAGGATGAATGGCATGCAGGTGATGCTTTCTGTGCAGCACTGGACAGCAGGAAGCCTCAGTGTGGTCAAACTGGTCCAGAAGGAGGGTGACCAGGGCACCCAACCAAGGCAGATGAAGCAACAGCCCTCAGAATTTACAACCAATCATCACTGTGTTTGCACACTATGAAATTAGACCACTGCATTTAACCCATCTGTGCAGTGAACACACACACTAGGGAGCAGTGAGCACACTTGCCCGGAGCAGTGGGCAGCCCTATCCATGGTGCCCGGGGAGCAACTGGGGGTTAGGTGTCTTGCTCAAGGGCACTTCAGTCATGGACTTTTCAGCCAAGGGGATCGAACCAGCTACCTTCCGGTTACAGGGCTGGTTCCCTAACCTCCAGCCCGTGACTGCCCTCATATGATGGCTGTTTAGACTGGCAAAGAAACAGTTCTGTTAGGAGTGACTGAGAATAATACATAGTGTTAAAAGAGAGCAGCAGTGACTCTGGCAGACTGAGCATTACAGCCTAGCTAAAAGGGTGAGCCAGAGGGTAACAAAGACATGAGGGCTTCCTGAGACGTCAGCGCCTGTCCACTCTAAACATACATACATACATACATACACAGACAGACAGACAGACAGATAGACAGAATTTTATTGATCCCACTGAAATTGATTGAAATTGCATCAACAAACATGAGTGAACATGTGAGAGCAGCAGTGTCTGACTTTTGCAAAGTAGTGGATACACTATTTTTTTAATGTTATTTTTCTGGCTTGACCCTCAGTGCCACCCATAATAGTCAAGGCCAAATGCAGCTATTTGAATAGGAGACCGAAATCAAAAAGCAGCAAATTAACAAAGCAATAGCAAAGTGGAAAGCTTAAATATAAGCTATATGAATGAGGGGGCTACATTTGGTGAAGAGATGAAACTAGTGCCTATAAATGACAGATGATATATACATTTATTGGTTAGAACATGCAGCCATTGTTGCTGTCTCTGTGATAAAAATCAGAAAGTGAGTTCACTCTGAAAAAATCACATGATTTTCACGTTCAGATTCATGTGAAGTGTAAAATACAGGATGTTACTGAATTACTGAAAATAATCAAGGTTATTTTGTCCATTCATGCAGTTATGACAAAATGCACTGCTTTTCACAAAAAAAAAATATTGCTTTTACTTAATGGTTACTTAGAATGAAATTCTGATGCAATTATTAGGGTCAAATTTAAAAGATAAATGTGTTAAGGAAATGAATTGTGTTGATAAAATGATTTGTCAATTGTGTTGATTTGTCCCAGTATGGCCGTTTTTATGGAGAGTTGTTCACGGTAGGGGGTTCTTCCCCCCTCCCCTGTTCACCCCTCAACAAAGAGTCACATTTAACACACAGAGAGCCAACAGTGTCCTAGTTAATTTGATAACTGAGATATGGGAAAAGCTATGTTTGATTATATTCTTTAAAAATATTGTCTTATTCTACTCTTTTCAGATCTTTTTGGTGTTTGTGTGTTGTATGCATATGCTATTTTAGCTGGTTGTGTTAGTGGTCAGTGCCATATAACAGTCCATTCTGCAAAATTATGTTTAGTCTAATTTCACCCACACAGTTAAATATCAGTGCTGTAAACGAGGAAAGGGCTGCTCATTGATGTGTGTTTGTGTGTGTTTTCACGCAGTTTGGCCCTGTCCGTGTGCAGCCGGCTGCTGCCAGAACGACTGCTGACACAGGAGCTTGTGCCTGGCATGTATGCATACGTGTATGTGTGTGTGTGTATGTTAGGAAAGTGGGAGTGAAAAAAGACAGAGTCTTAATTAGCAGCTTGCCTTCGATGGGGTGACATGTTACCTGTCAGAATCGACATGCCTCCTGCACTGTTTGTCTATGCCACTCAGCTACAAAACAACAGGCAATTTTACTCTCTCTTTTTCATGTATTTGCTCTGTAATTTACAGCTCAAATTCATTGTGTTGACATTTTTGAATGAAAATGGAGTTTCGTTTTACTTTGCTTATTTTATAGATCCTATGTGTCTCAACTTTCATTTCACACACAACTCACAAAACTCATTGTGGATACATTTTAACACCATTTGTCCCTCCCACCGCATCACTCAGCTTTCCTTGATATTGATGCGTGATTTCCGATCGACTTTAAGGAACTACAACCAGAACTTGATTTTACAGTGGTGGGATTGCTGCTAGGCCCTTTAGTCAAGTCTAAACTGTAACAATCAGGTATTTAAGGCCAGTAACTTGACCAAATGTTTTTCTTGCCCTCCTAACCTAATTAGAGGTGAATGACAACCAGCTAGCCTGCTGAGCTGTCCACTCTCGTTTTATAAGAACTCATAAAGTGGTGAATTTAAGCCACATGTGGAAGTGTTTAAGTGTGTGTTTGGAGGGCGAATGTGTGTTGTGACAGAGTAATAGTCTGCTCAGGTGTTCCGTACGTTTGGCTAGCATAAATATGGGTGGCCCCGTTTTTCGCTGGGCCAGAGGTCATGTTTTTATGAGTCAGGCTAATCAGCTCCTCTGACAGCACAAACATGATAATTACCCCACTGGTTGTGCACACACACACACTGCTGTTTCTTCATCTGAAAGATAATATTTTGAGCCTCGTCAAAGGAGAGGGCTGTGTGAGAAACACAGGTGAGTTGGCAATGGCTCATGACAGGTAGCAATTAGCCTGTATGGAGGAGCCTGATCTTCAGAGGTGTTGTAATCACACGGCAGAGGCTGCTGCTGTTTCTTCATGAATGTTTGTTTGTTACTTTACTTCACAAGGGGGCCTTCCCTCTGTCATTACTCGGACAAGCTTTAAAAAAAGTTCCTCCAAGCTGAAATATCCATGCATCTTCTCTGATTTCTGTACATACCAACGTTTCTGTTATATACTTTTACAAACCTAGTCATGTGGGGACTGATCATTTGAATTTAAGATGTTCTTGAGCAAACGAAGTACTGAACTTTGTAATATAATGGACTGTAGTCTTGAAAATGAAGGGAAAATTGGCCTTGCTGTTCCTGGGTAATGTCAATGTGGGTAGGCCTTTCCTCTCCCCCCATCACTCAGTAAGATCCTAATGAATGTGGCGGTTAATACCCTCCTCCAAGTGTTTTGAGTTGTCCAATGATGTTGTATTAAAAGCAGTTCAAAAAGATGTCTTGGAGGAAGATGCTCCACATCATTTATACCATTTCATACTAATTACAGTCTTTATACAGTACCTGAGGATCTCTCATGACTGACATACTTCTCCTGGACCTCTTACCAACATAAACTACTCTCCATCTTAGCCAGCTGTGTGCAATTGCTGCGTCAGTCACATATAGACCACTTTTTTGTGGTCTATGATATTGTGGATCAGAGGGCAGAGTGGTAAATGGTGAAGTGTATGCTGTGCCCTCATTGCGTCATAAATCACACGCAGGCAGGTCTGAACAAGCTCCTCCCGTAGCCACCCGCTGCTGGCAGCACCCATCACCATCCATCAACTCCCTCCCTCTCCAAAACCCCAGAGGAAAGCACACGTACCACGCTAGCACCTCTGCGACCCTTTACTATCAGTGCTATGCTGAGAAAATTCCTCCCGGCTCTCCTGCCATGTTCACTTCCCACCTCACTAGTCCTCAAGCAGCCAACAAGAAAACCAGGTCAAGAGATGGTAAAGTGGTTGGTACACTTCTTGAGTGACCCAAGCAAAGCTGTAAATGTACATTATACATATATATATATATATATATATATATATATATATATATATATAGTGAAAGCATTTTAAATGTAGTCAATATCTCTTGTATTTTGCGCTATAAGGGCATTATAAAATTATTCCACATATTTTATATAAGAAATATCGATGATGACATTTTTAGATACCCTCAGCAAGATATAATTTTTTACAGTGTAAGAAATGATGTTTAAAAGTTGCTGAAACTACAGCAAGTTCAAAGAATTACCAAGAAAATACTCTTATTCGGGTTAAAGATCTTTCAAAAACTTTCAAAAACATAGAGACAAAGCTGTGATCCATGTGTTTAATTTGATACTAAAGAAAGGGCTAATTGTAGAAAACTACAACAGTGGTGACAGGAGCCAGGGGTTGCAATGTGTCCAACACAAACATAATATAATATATAATATTTGCTATCCAAAACATCAAGTGAACCTACATCTACATCTATCTATCTATCTATCTATCTATCTATCTATCTATCTATCTATCTATCTATCTATCTATCTATCTATCTATCTATCTATCTATCTATCTATCTATCTATATCTCAACCCATAAACGTGTAATATACAGAGAAATCTATGAGTTGAAAGCATAAGACCGGTGAAGCAGCCTGAAGAGAAGTGATGGGCCCATGGCAGTAATGGAGCAGATGAATGCCAGAACTAAAACAACCAGCTGGAGCAGAGAAACACACACAAAGAGAGTGACCCACAACTCTCATACCAAGAATACAACACTGGACTTCCACAGCTTTTTACAATTAACCTCATTTTCATGATGTGTTTGAAATAAAATAGTCCAGCCATAAGAAAGCACATCATCAGTCACAAAGTTATCTTCCAGCACTGTCTTTTAGAGTTACAATGGCTCTCATTACTGTACTGGTGTGTGCCCCAGTGGAAAAACCGATGCATAGCTTATCCTGTGACACACAGCGAAGTAACGTTATCGATTGTGACACCATTGGCTTTGAGCTTTAATCAATGTATCTATCCTTACTTTTGCTCACACATTCTCTTTCCGTCTGTTTGTAATCATCAGTGCTCATAGCTCAGGTACAATAAGAAACATCTGCTTTGTCTTTACTGTCATGAAGGGGAGACAGACTGAGCGCATGTGTCTTCAGTTAGCTCTGCTCTCTGGCCTTCAGCTCCTGTGCAGGGTTTTGACCTCCATCTGCAGGATCAGAGCAGCTCACACACACTAGACATCAGCAACACACTTTCTCTGTCTCAGGAGACCCTTCATTTCAATAATGTCTCAGGAAGTTGAAGAAATTCAAACCTTTTATCATTGACATTTCCCAATAGTTTAATTTATCATTGTGGCAGAAGAGTGTGTACTCAGCTCTGTGAATAACTGACTGGTATAGTTGCAGCAGCTACTTATTGGTGCTTTAACACAGTATACAGTCAATTACTATTGAGAGTGAGTTTGGCAAAATGTGTGCTACCTTTTGATGCGCATTATAAGATTCATGATATTTTGTCGTGATATGTAGTTTTTATAGCAACTATGCTAACTAGCCAGCATAATGACTATCTTTTATAAAGTTGTACTACATTTTGAAGGAATGTAATCTGTAAACTATTAAAACTTCAATTAGATCCATTATGAAACAATAATCGAATATAGTTCAATATATTAAATACCAATTGCATGCATGGGAAACTAGTGCATATATTTTCCAATTTACTGCAATGTATACATGGACCGTGTGTGTCTATATATTGATACATATTAAAAATGAATTGCAACGAAGGCAAAAACTGCACTACAATTTTACATGTAATTGCTTTATAGAAACAATTTGTCTTTTTCATGAGTTACTGCACAAGTTTACATAAAGCTGAACAAACATTTATGAACAGCCATTTCATTTTGTTTACAAAGTTACATGTTTCATGTATGAACAATAATTGTTCACTGAAAAGAAATACTCCTTGTTTAAAAGCCATTTTCCATAGCAGGAAGAAAAGAAGATTTACACCTTAATGGATTCAACACTGATTTTCCATCTTTATGCTTGTGTTTATGTGTTTTAAACACACATTTGCACTTGTTTTTATTTACATTGTGATGAATGCCTATAGAAGTCCAGTTACACCAGGCAAGAGAGCATGAAACACAGCAATCTACAGAAGGAGTAAGACAGAGATAAGAATATGAAATATTCTTTTCAGACCAACTTTTTTTTCACATTAATCAATGTCCTTCTCAATATCCTTAAGTCCTTAAAATATGTCTTGAATGTGACCAAAGACCAATATTTAAAGATCCACCTTAATGCTATTGCTCATTTAAAAAGACACACTATTTTTCTTGCCAATGGCCAATCTAAATTGCTCCGAACTTTTCAGTCCTCCGCACTGTATCTTGGAGGTATGCATGCAAAGAGGCTTGCATTTTGTGGCAGATCAATTAGCAAACATTTTGCATCTGTTTCAGGCCCTGCAATACTCTCTTCAGACCAACCACACTGTGAGAACTATCATACTCTCTTCCAAGAGCAAAGCATTTTCTGTTACCTTGTTTCTCCACTACAATGTAATAGAAAACAGTGATTGTGTCCATTCTGCAACAAGAGGGTGGAGTTGTTGGGTTTCATTACTGTAGTGAAAGTGCATTTCATTGCATTTGTCAGTGGTTTTCAGCAGGAACTAATTCCTATTAAAACTGTGTGTGTGTGTGTGTGTGTGTGTGTGTGTGTGTGTGTGTGTGTGTGTGTGTGTGTGTGTGTGTATATATATATATGTATGAGTGACTTTCCCATTGGGCCATTTGCTATCAACCCATAAAGGCGTTGCAGAGAAATTGTTGGAGAAATATATGGACAAATCTATGAGTTGAAAGCATAAGACCGGTGAAGCAGCCTGAAGAGAAGTGATGGGCCCATGGCAGTAATGGAGCAGATGAATGCCAGAACTAAAACAACCAGCTGGAGCAGAGAAACGCACACAAAGAGAGTGACCCACAAATCTCATTCCAAGAATACAACACTGGACTTCCACAGCTTTTTACAATTAACCTCATTTTCATATGTTTAAAAGAATATCCAGACATAAAGTCCAGACATAAGAAAGCAGATCATCTGGCATAAAGGCATCCATGCCATTCTTTCTGGAAAAAGGGACTGATGTTGACTTTCTAATTTTTGATATTGTTAAATCTCCAAGTTTTAGAGAAGTGTTTTGGCAATACCAAGTAATTTAAGAAACAATATTGAAACTCGCACATTAAGAGCTGGACCAGATACTTTCAGTTGTTTTGGAGACATCATCTGTGTTTCAAGAGACATGGGGGTGAAATAGTTCATGACAATTTTTTTACTTTTGGGTGAACTCTTCCTCTAAAGCTCAATTACTCAACAATTGGCTGAACTTGCCAACAAGAACAAAAGTTCTATCTGATTCAAGTTGTATTGCGTGACAAAACAGAATGCCTTATTTGTAAAAGTCAATGCTGAAATAAAACTGACTTAAATATAACATCTATGAAGTAAAACATTCATATACTTACAGTGGTGTGTAGAGCATCGTAAGCATCTTCAGAGAAGTTTTAAACCTGTCATAGACTACAAACCAATACAGGGCAAAGATCACCTCTGACACAGTTCACAGACAACCCACAGCTTGATCCTCAGAAATGTATTTTAAATATTAGCGGAGATCCCAAAGATACAAAATATACCAAACTATAGGGAAATGTGTATCAAATGACTCACTAGACATGAAGACGGCAACCAGCAGATATGCAATATGGATGTGATATTGTTGTACAATATGAAACAAAATGTTTCATCACTACAAATTTACTTGAGGCAAACTTTAAAGTAAAACAATTTTATTTTGCTATTAAGTTAATAGACAGAAATGAACAGAAATTAAGCAGATCAGACTTGTATCAACTTCATCTGTAGTTCCTGACAGAATTATATATACATTTTTTTCAAGATATCGATAAAAATCAATGCTACAGAAGATAAATCTGGCGAGATTGGGTAATGAAAGCATTTTTCTTTCTATTTTTGTGCAAAGTAGCTTGTGGTGGCAACCAAGCAGCTGTAAATAAGGAAAGACCAGAAATAAAGTAATAATATGAATTTGATTATGTATCATGGAGCATATTTTTGGCCAAATATCAGTGACCTGATTGGTTAAATTTAAACTGGTATACACATACACGATAAGCATCCCTTGGAAATCCTGCTACTTTGGTGAGTGGATATGTGGTAGGAGTAAGATCCTAGAATGTTTGTTTTGAATGGGGAATGGTGGAAGACTATATCTCACAATATGAAAACCTACAATATTCATCTGCCTCCCACAAAAGGCCTCAATGTCTGTGAGGATGAAAGCGAGGGTGAAACTATACTTTGTAAACCTTCATAAGAAAGTATTTTTGCACTTGGTATATTTTGAGTAGTAATGCAATACAGAGTAACATTCGGTTGCTTGTGGTGATTTTCTTTGTTTCTTGTTTTGTATTTTTTTTTTTTTTACAATTAATAAGGTGAAACTGGGGAATGATGGTGTCGCCTCTGTCTCAGCTCATTGCTGCAAGACTGCAAATGCACAACCTACTGTCAGTGGGACGGCACATATGTTGAAATCCAACCTGACCAGAGCAACTGCAGAGCAATGACAGCCATTAGATGGAAAAAACTACAATGGTCAAATACCATACTTGGTTGAATACCATATTTTTAAAGAAAAGGTTTTCTGGACACATGCAGATATAAAGGATGTAGTAGTAGGAGAATTCATCCTGAACAGTCACAGTACGAATGTTACGGCATGCAGTTGTACAGAGAATACACGAAATGTGCGAAGCCTGATGAACGTAATGCGGAACTAAATTTCACAAGCACCAATTCAACCTGCGTTACCAGTTCGAATACCGTTTGACTACCACAGCCAGCAGCATATGCATTCACGTTTGCATAAACCACAACTAAATATTGCAGAATTATGTTATTAAAAATAACATAACTACAGGCTACAATGCAAACCTGTGAAATAAAATACGCAGTAGTTACATCATTTGAGATCTCATAATCTTTTGCCATGAATCAGATTTCCATTATATTAGATTAGCAAATTCATGCTTCCCAATGAATGAATCATGCCAAATTTGGGGACCTCATGACCTATTCTCTAGTAGCGCCACCCACAGCGCCATTCTGTTATTTGCATTTGCACATAATTCACCAAACCAGCTCATGATTGAATGTAGATATTATGGATATTGGCGTGCTGGGTAGCACCGTCGCCTCACAGGAAGGAGGGCCTGGGTTTGATTCCCCGGCCGGGCGACCAGGTCCTCTCTGTGTGTGGAGTTTGCATGTTCTCCCCGTGTCTGCGTGGGTTTCCGCCGGGTTGTCTGGTTTCCTCCCACAGTCCAAAGACATGTAGTCAGGCCAATTGGACGTGTTAAATTGCCCCTAGGTGTGACTGACTGCTTGTGTCTGTCTGTCTGCCCTGTGATGGACTGGTGACCTGTCCAGGGTGTATCCTGCCTTCCGCCCGATGACAGCTGGGATAAGCTCCAGTACCCCCCCCCCCCACTCCACCCCACACAACCCTGACGGAGAAGTGGCTTAGAAAATGGATGGATGGATGGATTATGGATATTGTTATAATTTATGCTGTCTAATTATTTTGTGATGTGGTGAGCCAAGGACCCCATCACCAGCATGTATGTAAGTACAGGTGTAGGTATGCACCTACCTGAGATTCTTAAATAGAAATGCTGGCGGGAGGCTCCTTATCCTGATCAGATGGATCCACTGTCACAGGGAGAAGGTGGGGGTGTCACTTCCAACTAAAGGTTAACCTGTAAATAGAAATGAACATGTTAATGATCTAGATCTGGTTGTATGTACATCTGTCTATATACTTACTAATGAATAATAATGATAATGATGATGGCAATATCTAAAGTTCAGTGAGAGAACTGTATGTTAGGAGGAATTGTATATTTCCTCCAGTCATTGTAAATAGAGTCTCTAAAGGAGCTACCTTTTTAAAAGCCTGTAACAAGACAGCAGCAAGGTTGGCTCACCTGTACTCACCTGTCTGAGCAGCAGTGTGTGTATGGGGGGAGAATGGAACGAGATACTTAACCTTGTGATAGTATCCAGAGACCTGGTTAGACTTCTAGTTTGAGTCTAGCTAAGCTGTAAATACTGTAAATTGTTTTGGTGTCAGTCCACAGAAGAAAACTCACACTGAGCTTTGTAAACCTGTGTGCAGTTTCATTTGTTCACCTCGTCTCACCCTCGATAGACCTATACTACTTGCCCATGTGTAAATCCAGACACTCTTCACAGGGTAACAACATCACATATTTGTTATTGGTTTGTTATTGGGGGTTGGAGCCGATCCCAGGAGTCATCGAGCAGAAGGCAAGATACACCTTGGACAGGTTGCCAATCCATCACAGGGCAGACACACAAACATACACTCACAACAATGGGCAATTTAACGTGTCCAACAGCCCTAACTTTGGACTGTGTGAGGAAACCCACGCAGACACAGGGAGAACGTGCAGGACTCTCAGCCAGGAATTGAACCACTGAACAGGGTAAAAGGGGGCTAACAAAGTATGCAGAAAATAGAAGGACTACAGTCTGTAATTGCAGAAACACAAAGTACACCTATATTGTAAATGGAGCTGATAAAATGGACAATGAGAGTAGAAACAAGGTCATAATGTTATGCCTGATCAGTGTATAGGAAAATATATTTTCCTTGTGTAAGGGGTGAGCTGATTAGCCAATTTAAGCTAAAATAGCAATTGTGCTAGCTAGCATACTTAACATACAGGAACAATTGTGCATGAAAACAGCAAACAGGCAAAGTCAAACCATTAAAGGGGAATTCTACAGATGTTCTAATGTTTTTCCGTAATTCTAATTGTTGAGATGTAAACAAAGCCATTCAGAGTGGTAAAGTGTGAAATGGTTTGTTGTAAAGAAACTTACAGATGTCTTTACAGTTGTGGTGATAAGAACCAGGGGTTACCATGTGTACAGCACAAATATAACCATTTCATTTGATATCCAAAACCTACATGTGCCTTCTGAGTTTTATATGGAATGCCAATAACAATAAAAATAGTAAAATACTGGAGAATCAGAAAAAGTATGTTATCTTTGTCTCTGGGGACTAATTAACCTCACAGCACCCTACATGTGCCTCTCCACCATAAATGTTTTTACAACAAATGCATTTTAGGCCAAAATCTTATCTCAAAGGCATCATACAACAATGTCTCTTGCCTCAGGTGTATGTATTTATAACCATTTTGTGTCATACTTTTCTGTGAGGGAGGTTTTAGAGACATTAAATGCCTGATTGTCTGGTTTCTATCAGCATCACTGTGAAAAATTCTGACACGGTCAGTTTCTCTAGAACGGAACAATTCACACAAACCACTCTGACAGACATTGTTTACATCTTAAACATTTCATTTAATTTTGTATGTGAACCCCCATAAATTCCCTTTTAAAGTTCCAATGCATTTAATTAATGTTGGCAGTTTATGTTTCGACTCAAGTCGCAAGTTGGTTCAGGGTGGGTCTGAGTCAAGTCGCCAGTCAGCCACTCGAGACTTGAGCGCAGCTCAAGTACCCATCACTGCTAAACGTTGGTTGTTGCTGTTTATAAGCTCTCTACAACCGCTCTAATTGCTCATTAAAAATGTTATGATAACTTTCGGTTGTTCGGTGTTGCAACAAGTACTGATGACACCCAAGATATACTCAGAAAAGTTTCATTTATTGTAATAACAATAACATATTGTCATATTGCTCACCCATAGTTTCTCTATTTCTCTCTATCTGTCAGAGCAGGTCAAATATTGTGTGAGGTGTCTGTTCTGCCAGAATCTGAGAGTGTGTCTAAATGAAAGACAGGAGACAGCAGAGACAAAAACTAGCTAAAACAGCCTCAGTATGTCAGGTGAGGAGCAGCATAAAGTGTGGCTTTTCAGCTTTACCTTCCAACCTTCTGAAGACAAAAGAGCAAGAGGGTCATACGATACCTGCCTTTTTTGTCTCTCCATCCTTTGCTCACTCTGGGAGTTTACAGAAGGGACCCAAACAACTCCCTATGATTCTCTAAGCAGTGTCTCTAAAGCCGCCCATAAATCAGTGCCTCTGAAACTGTGAGGGTAAAATCCCTGAAGATTTATTGTTGCAAAGCCTTGTAAACAAATATTGAAATAGGCTCTAATGTGCAAAGAGCCTTAAGCCTTTAAAAGTGGTTTGGAGCACTTTGCTATTAAGTTGCTTTTACTGATTTGTTTCCTTTGCTTAGAAATTTGAAGAACGGGTCTTTAAAAATGTCCTAAATACCCACAACAGAAAACTGCGAAAGGCAAATCAGGTTGCAATGAAAACTTTTTTCTTTCTGACATAGGATAGTATGGCAAAGCAGACAAACTGTGATTTCACAGGTACTGTTTACATTAGTCTTTTAAGTGCGAACTACACTCTAAGAAAAGCTGTTTTTATCCCCCTAGAGGATTTCTGAAGGTAAGCTCCTTTTTTACCCTATCCTGAATTTTGAAGCACATTCAGATTTACAGTGACAAATGGTAGAAGATTAGTTTTCTCTAAGCCAGCCCTTATGAAAATTTACAGTTCTGCATTAATATTAATGGGTCATTTTCACCTGCTTGGTTTCATAAATAAGAGCAGTTTTGTCAGCAATAGTATAGATCACCTGGCTTAGCTCGCTGTGCAGTACCACTTTTCACAGTGTGCTGTTGTGAATTAATTGGGAAAATTGCAAATCAGATACTGGGCCAAATAACTCATTGTCAGATTCAATCAATAAGCAGGGTAAATCAACGCGTTTAATTTATAAATGATCTTATATAGATCAAGTGACCAATTAAGCAATTAGCATACATTTAGCAATTAATTAATTCTACCATTAATCACATGATTATAGTTCAGATTTTTGAAGCCAGGAAGTTTTGAAAGTGCCAGGCACGCTGGCACCGAGGCAATATGTCATGCAATGAGAGTGCAGCCTGTGACATGCTGAGATTTACTGTGCTAAAAAGCAATGCAATTAGGAAAGAGGTTGGAGGCAGGAGAGGGGCTGAATAGAGTGTTAAAAGAGACAGAGCACAAGATTTGACAAGCGTGGGCACGCTCTCTTTCACTGATGAAAAATACACAAAATTTGCAAAGCAAAGTGTCCTTTTAAAATGCTTTAAAAAGTTTAGGATCACAGTGAGTTTTGCTGTTGTTTATTATTGTTATTGTTATTTTTTATTTTTTACACTATTACTTTTTTATTATCATCTGTTCTTAACATCTTGGGCCCTGTCCACATGTATACATGCATTTTTCCATGAAATATTTGAAAATGCTCCCAAGGGTGGAGAGTTTTTGAAAACTCTCTTCGAAAAATGCAAAATACATAAAAAAAAAAAAAAACTCTGACATTGCGCTCTTGACTTGTGCATGTCTGTATGTATTTTAAATTGTTTGTACAACTTTGAAATATAACCCAAAACCTAGGTTGCTGAAGGGTGCTGAGCAAGTGAGGGGGTGATTTTAGAGTTAACATGTTTATTACAGTCATAGGCATCAGATATGTTCTCAAAAATGTCACCCAAACTCAAATATTAAAAATGTCACAATGATTCTAAAGATATGTTAGATTTTATGTCATTGAAATAAAATCAATAATTCAAATGGCCTGTGTGAATGTTTTAGGGATGGTGGCGGAGCCATGGCAGTGTAAACAGCTCTAAGTGGCAGATATTCTTTGGCTTTTTAACGCAAAACCAAGCTGCCACTTTGTGAAAAAATCTCTGCTTTAGCTTTGCAGCATATTTTGTGCAGCGCGCATGCTCATAATGTTCTTCTTGAGGTGTATGATATCAATTTTATGAATAAAGCCAGTTTAAAGTGAGTCTGGCAAAGGAAGCATATTAGTATCAGTAAATTCAAATGAAAATGTAATATGCAAATTGGCAGTGAAATCCTAAATTTGAATTTAAATCAATAGTCAAACATGCAAATCTGAGCTCAAAATGAAAATTCTAATTAATTCCATTTACCTTTGCTATACTACTTGACATACTACTATTGATATTTGATTTACACAAAGATTTGTATGCTTCATGAGTAGCTTTATTTAAATTAAAATGTATTTCTTGAACTGGATTAATATGTTTCGTGTAATTATGAACTACTTGTGTCAAAATGATCAAATGAAATGCTATATATTCGGATGTTTGCTTTTTGCCAAGTAATTAAATGTGTATATGTGATATATATATATATATATATATATATATATATATATATATATATATATATATATATATATATATATGTGTGTGTGTGTGTGTGTGTGTGTGTGTGTGTGTGTGGGTGTGTGTGTGTGTCTGTGTAAAACAATGGGATTGCTAAAGTAGATTTGAACAAGTCCTCTTTGGCCATTTGTCAAGTTCATTGTCAAGTTGTTTAAGTTCATATGATGGGCTAATATCTGAGAAAGAACAAACAGTAAACCATTTTAAGTTATTTTACTGTTTACACAGATATGTACCAGTCGTTTATCACATACTTTCCCACAGTGTTTTATCTCCTGTTGATCATCCCGATTCCGTTTGGTGCTGTAAATATGGACTCTTTTTACTGGACTCTTTCTTTTTTAATCGGGTTCTTACTTCTGTCGGTTTCTGTTAGCAGTTGACGAACCAAAAGAAATGGCCCAGCCCAGCTTTAAGGCATTTCGCTGTTTTCCTCAGTTCCGCAACTCCTAACAAAAACTGCCACACCTGGAATTTCATAAAGTTCTGAATAAGCACGCGTTAAGCTGGGCATAGTCAATCCGAGGAGTAGAGGGTCCTAATTTTAGAATAAATGCAGACGTTTCTCTGTAAACCCTAGATGTAGTAGTTGAGCGTGAAAATCCCAGCAGATCAGCAGTTTCTGAAATACTCAGACCAGCCCGTCTGGCACCAACAACCACGCCACGTTCAAAGTCCCTTAAATCCCCTTTCTTCCCCGTTCTGATGCTCGGTCTGCACTTCAGCAAGTTGTCTTGACCACCTCTACAGGTCTAAATGCACTGAGTTGCAGACGTGTGATTGGCTGACTAGCTATTTGTGTTAACAAGCACTTGAACAGATGTACCTAATAAAGTGGGTGGTGAGTGTAAGACTGCTTCCGGTTGATTTAGGCTCAGATGTGGTATCTGTATCTTGCTGTTTCCTTTGGGATGATTTTCAAAAGCCGAAGATTCCAGTCTGTTTATTCAAGAGCATTCACAAGGCTGTGAGCAGATGGTAACGGCCTGGATAAGAAGTCGGCCTCATTCAAAATTTCTTTACACCTTAAACGATGCAGCAGTCATCTTAAACGTCTTGCAGGTGCCAGAACATAACTGCAGCACCATTTAAGGTGGAACAGAATATTTAGGAAAAGAAGCCGACTTCAACTTCAGAAGTTCAAAGTCTAGCATTTAACTGATGTTGCAATAGCAGCTTCACCAAAGTAATGCAAACACGGGTTTAAACTCATTTGCCGATTAGTCTTGTATTAGCCAACTCCATACAGTAACGCTGCTGAAACTGCGATACCTGGGCTTAGTGAGGTTCGTCTTTCTTCCTCATTGGTCTCTACGGTCTGGCCTTCACTATCAGCTCCTTCATCCACAACATTTTGACCTACATTAACCATTAATATACTAAACATGTATAATTATTAAAACTAGCCGCCGATTTCTTGTCAGGATAGCTATGTCAGCGCGCTAGGTTAGCTGAAATAAATATTTTTGAAGAATTATACAAAATCATTTATTCTTTTTGGGGTTTGTTGTGTGTGTAACTAAATATTTATATTTAGTCTACAACACTGCCTGAGATTTGAAGACGAGCACCTTACTTCCATGTTTTGAAACGACCAGCAGGCTAACCGGACATGTTCTACCTACATTATATTCTCTTTATTTGGATGAATTCTGCCCTGACAGGTAGGCTCGACAGGTAGCAGAAAGCTAACCAGCTAACAGGCTAACACCACAAGCAGACGAAGTTCAAGCCTTTAAATAAAGCATTGCTTAAACACGGAGACCTACAAAGTAAATAACGTCACTTATATGTCTCTTACAAGTTAAAAACGTCTGCATTAAAACTAGATCTAACAAAAAAAACATATAGCGCTGAGCTAACCCCGCTAGCTTTACACTAACATAGCTAACCCTCTCTGCCATGGTAAACATACAAGGAGCATTTTCACAGTGCTGGGTTGAAAAACAGATTTCTACGTTAGGCACTGTGTAATGGTACAGGGATCTCTCCTGTGCCTCACTTTCAGTGTAAACACAATTAAAAGGTTCAAATGAAATGACTTTATTAATGTAATTCAGGTACATTATACATAGAATCCTCTGACCAAAGTGTTTGTTTTTCATGCAGGTTCATGTTTCTGTTTACAGATCGATTAAACTACAAGTAGTCAAGCATCCTGACAGTAAAGGTTACTAATATTTTTATTTATATCCACATATCTATCATATTAGGAAGTTACAAACATTCAACGTATTGTCTACTTATGCTTCGCTGGAAGTTCTGTTCATAAGTCCCTCAAAGCATCATGGGGAGCAGAAATAAGGAGGATCTGGGGGGGCAGTTACTTGCATTACTACCATCATTGCTACTGAGTGCTCGGTGTAAATCAGGCAGGGGGTGCTGATTGGGTGATGACAGGGCAAATTCATTTGGAAGTTCAGCTGTCCTCAACTTTTTGACGCTCCAGACCCCTTATGTACCTCGCGGCCTCATCTGACGGAACCGATGCTTCTCATTTAAAGCAAATAGCACACGTTGCAGTGTCTTGAGGTGCTGGACCATATACTGCAAAGTGAGTTTCCTGAGACACTGGTGTAAATGCAACCTAAATGCACCTACATACACTGTAGTTTGTTCAAAATGAATACAGTATGCGATAGAAAACGTTGAATATGCATGAAAAAAAAGTCAATTTGTCATATTACAATCTGCATCCACAAAAAAGCAGCTTGGCTAAGTACTCAGGTATTTCCTCCGTCTCCTTGCATTCACTTACTCAGAGCCTGTGGTCTTCCTGTTCTCGTCCGCTTATGCTTTTTACACCACATATTCTCATTGATTGGGGACATGGTCTCTGGGAAGAAATTATTAAGTGGTAATTTTACTTACTACATGTTCTGCTCTGAGGTTTTTGAAAAAGAAATACGTGTTTTTTAAAAATACCTACCTGTGTACATGTGGACAGGGCCTTCATGGCCAATTCCCAGCTGCTAGCCATTCCCTATCACACAGTGTGCTTCTTCTGAGAAACCAGCCACGCATCTTTTCAAACTGCTACTAATGTAACGTTACAACAGCTCAACATGTTGGAGGAGGATGCTTAATGTGATTTCTTTTACACACAGATGAAGGAGGGCCTGTTGGCTGGCATCACACTGACTGATAGGAAGAGGGAGGAACATACCTTTACAATTCTGAAACATAGGAAATGAAGAGAACTGCACAGTTGCATTGTGGGTATGTTATGCATCACTCTGCTGAAAGATCCAGTTTGGATCGTTTAAGAATTGAGGTGTTTATATTCAGATTTTATTCATCTTCATCTTCCTCTCCTTTTAGAAAGCTAACTACCACTCTCCCTCCGCCAAAACATCAGGTGTTATATGCCAACTTTGGCACTGGCAGATGGGTGCACCTCCCTACTTTGTGGGCTGGCATGGAAACAGTGGCTCTTTGTGAGACCATATAAGTGGCCCACCCAGGTAAGCTTTCTTCTTGCTATTAAACTGTCAGGCAAATGATTATTCCACCTATGGCATTTATTTCTGCTATTTTAGCCTTAAATGATTTAAGTGTTAAAGCACCATTGATGGCATGCTGTGTTTGATGGCACAAAGTAACTCCAAGTGTGGAGGACGTGAGTAAGTTGAAGAGGAGAGTGCCTGGTTGTTAACTTCTCTAGAATTTTGCATGTTCAGGAGTCTTTTAAAAGTTGAATTGTTTAAGAGTCTTAGAATATTTGGTACTTGAATTATGAAAATTTGGAGGTTCAATCGAGTAAAATTCATTTTCAAAACAAAGTAAAACTCACACGCAAAATTTCAGGTATTACAATGAATATGTTAAATTATACTTAACAAAAGATTACTCATTTTCACTCATTTTGATATAATATTATTAACAATTTTGCCAGTATTTGTATTTGTTTTTCTGAAATGCATAGATGATGGAAGATGCACAATCCCAAGCTGGATAGGTTTCCATACATTGCTTCAAGGTGATGGTATTCTGCAAAAGTCAACGTTGTATTATCTGCCAGTCACTGAGGCTTCACCAACAGATATGTCAACTGTAAACACCATTCTGAAGTAAAGTGTCCAAATTGCTGATCAGCTAGAACTGGACCACATAGTGTTGGTTTTTGACCAAGCAGTATATGCCAAAGCTCAGCAAATCCACTGGAAAGATGACAGCCTACATCTAGCCTAGGCATTCTATTAAAACGGTTTGGAGATGCAGGGCTGAAAGACATACTCATAGAGTCTGAAATTGTTGCCACAGCATCCATCAATTGGGTGATCAGTGGTCCTCACTACAACCACAGCATGAGGGCATGCAAACTTTTGTATGAGAGCCTGCAACGCATCCAATTTAACACATTCTTGGACTCTTTACCTCCAGAGGAGAAAAATGAGTGTATCAATGTCATCAATCAGATCAAATGTGTATTCCCAAAAAGAACAATTGATGTGTGAAAATGTGAAACTTGATAAAAATGTGAAGACTTTGTGAAAAGGCAAAGTGCAGAAAGGCCAACTTACGCCTTCTGGATTTCATACATTGACATGGTGCAGATACTGTTTGTTAGAGCAACAAGAGAATCAAACTGGCAGCTTCACCTGTCAACACTGCACTTGATGATGGCATGTTTTTTTGCCTATGATCATGTACATTATGCTAGGTATTTACCTTCATACTGGCTGGAAATGGTCAGTCTGCCCCTCACACATCTTTCTTGCCACAGTGAACTCCATGTCAAAGGCCAGTGGACTGTCCAACATCAAAGTGTCCACAGATTTGCTTTAATTGTTTGTAACCAGGCTATTGAGCAAACATGCAATAGACACTCCAAGACAAAAGGTGGCTGGATAGGGATGACACAGAATCGAGCTGCAGTGTATCGCTGGATATTGTCGCAGCATGAAAGGGCTGCCATAGCAAGACAGTGTGAGTCAATAGCAGGTAAATCTCCTGAAATACGGAAACAAAAAGACCTTGACAGCACACAAATTCATGCTGATGAAAAGGCTGTGACCAGAATCATATCCACCCTTGATTCCATGCTGAACCCTTTTGACACACACCAAGATGGCATTGTGTGCCTTAGCTCTGGGGCAGTTGCAACTGAAGAAATCCAGAAGGATTTGCTTGCAGCTCTAGAAATAGGAGAGAATGCTGTCAATGAGTTTATGTTCCAAAGGCTGTTAATGCCATCAATTGACATACTTGCTCCCATCAAAGCACAAAAACCGAAGACTTTCAGTGACCAGGCAAAGACAAAGAAAAAATCTGCTGCAGGCAAAGAAGTGACTCTACGTGCTGATAAGAAGCTATTCTCCAGACTACTCATCATTGGTCAAAGCAGAAAGATAGACCTGAGAGAAATTCTGTCCTACTCGTTGGGAATTGTTTCATATCCTTTAGCCAGTTCTGATGGTTCACTTGCTAAAACAAAGAAATCCACTCTTCTGGTTTTATTGGAGACCAAAGGTGTGGACTGCTTAGTTGACAAAGTTCCAGCAAATGGAGCTATTCTCTTTGATGGCATGGCAATCATTCAAGCCATTCGGTCTGTACCAAGTACATTTGGAGAGCTTGGTGAGACCATACCACAGCACATGATCAAGCTTGCTCTGAAGCACAAGTGTACATGGATTGACTGATGTGGCCGTGATTGTTGTAAGTTTGCAGAGAGCTTTACCATGTAGGTTGTATTTTTTCACTGGATTTAACAACAGAACAAGAATCATTGACATAGCTAAGGTGTCATCAGCTCTTGGCACTAGTGTGTGCTCAGCACTTATTGGGATCCATACATTCTCAAGTTGTGACTCTACAAGTGCCTTTTAGGGCAAGGGCAAAAGAAAGACATTTTCTGTTGCCTCAGAGAAAGAGGATTACCTGACTGCATTTACAAATCTGGGCAGCTGTTTTAACCTGGATCAGTCTACTTTTAAACTACTTTGCAAATATGTGTGCCAACTCTATGGCCAGACATCTGCCAAGAATGTGAACAATGCCAGATACAAAGCATTCTGCATGTCAACCTCAGCTTTGCCCAAACTATCCATGCGCCCAACAAGTGACGCCCTGTATCAGCACTGCAAAAGGGCAAACTACCAAGCAGCAATAATGAGGCACTCTCTGAAAAGTAAAATGTGTGCCCCTTCACCCAATGGCAATGAATAGCACTTTGAGAATGGAGAGTCAACAGTGACCCAGATGACTAAAATTCCTGTCCCTGAAAGTGTGTTGCAGGTAGTTTGCTGCAGTTGTAAGCAAGGCAAATGTGAGACAGGAAGATGCTCCTGTATGTCTGCAAGACTGTGTTGTACTGATTTATGTTGATGCCAAAATTTTTCAAAAGAAACAGAGCAAAATGCTACATGGGATGATGACTCTGATGACAGTGAAGTGGATTAATAATAGTACTGAGTAAGAGAAGAACGTTGGAGTGGAGATGGACTGCACCAACACATGCTGCTGATGAGGGTGTTTTGGAAGATGGAAAGTGTTGGATTTGGGATTGTGGAACACCTGCATGCACTAGCTGTAATGTATTCAATGCTAGAATGAACCATGCTGTGACCTTAACACGCGATTCTATACTATGTATTAACAGATTTTTAGCTGTATTGCATTTATTGTGGAATTGTCAAATTTTCTTCATTATTTAAAACTAAAGGAGTGCAGTAATTCATTTCAGCCACCTTGGACTAAAGTCTGTACATTTGTTTTCTCTCTCTGATTACACAGTGGCTGCTGAAAATGTTGATGTATAAAACATCATATTGTGTTTATGCTTCATTTTATTTGGCATCAATTTCTGAAGTTTAAGAAAACTTTTTAAATTAAGTTACAAGCAAAACCAGCAGCATATAATTTTCTTTTTTTTCGTTTTTTTTTTGGATTCACATTTCTATACATTCTATGCACTGTGGCAAAAAACTGCAGGGTATTTTATGGAGAACTTTAACGCAAGGACAATGAGGGTATTGTCTATTCAAAAACACATTTAAAAAGTAGTGCCCAGACGTGGGAACGAAAATCACTTTCTGAGCACTTTTTGCTAGTTCACCTTATGGCCTATTTAAACAGTGTATCGTCTTAACGTCGCGGCCACCGGCGTGTTTAAATTCGGTGAACACAGGAGAGCATTTCCAAACAGGTTTCTGTTCTCCGCGAACTTTAGGCTCAACTCACTAACAGTGTAAGGGGGCCGTTTTCATCAACACACAGGGTAGCTGGACAAAGGGGTACCGCTGAAATGAAGTATTTACACAAAATCATTCAAATGTAACTGTTCACAGAGGAAGTTCACCACAAACATTCGCCGCCTTCCCCTCCACTCCAACAGAGCGCAACTTCTGTGCAGTGGGGATCAGGCCTCTCACAGGAGCATGGAGAGATACTGACTTTCCTCTGTTTCAATAAACCTGTGATTGTAGAATAGATAGACAGCAGAATGTACACGACACAGAATGCACTACTGAAATGTAACATTTAAATTTAGATAGATTTTTTTTAAATACTTGATCAAAGGAAAACTATCAGTAAAATCAAACTGTAAAGGAAACAGCAATTTCGTGTTATTTAATAATTGCTAGTGTTAGCTTGCGTCTTTTTGTCTTCCTCACCTAGCAAGCCATTCCTGTCACCTGAATAATACATGCACTCTATTTTAACAACGACTTAATTGTGCTAAGTTTAAGGTACCACTAAAGTCATAAAACACAAAAAATTCTCTGTTGAATAATAAATGTCTAAATGTAAAAAATCAGCAAATAGAAAAATGTAAGCCGAGACACACATCATTTGTAATACATTTCTATCAAAGTGAGTTAATATGAGTTGTAATCTATTTGAAATATTAAGTTTAATTGTCAATATTAATACACCTTCATACACTATGTGGACAAAAGTTTTGGGAGACCTACACATTACACCCACAGGAGCTTTTATGACATCCCATTCTAAATCCATAGGCATTAATATGAAATTGATCCCTGCTTTGCAATTATAACTGCTGCTTCTGCTCTTGTGGGAAGCTATCTACAAGATTTTGGAGTGTCAATGGGAATTTTTGTTCATTTATTCAGAAGTTGGACAGATGTTGTACGGGAGGGCCTGGTTTGCATTCTCTGTTCTAGTTCATCCCAAAGGTGTTCAATGGGGTTGAGGTCAGGGCTCTATGCGGGACAGTCAAGTTCTTCTGCGCTAAACTCACCCAGCCATGCCTTTTGTGGACCTTGCTTTGCATGCAAGACAAAGTCAGTGCCACAGGGATTCATCATTCCACAGAATGTTTTGACAGCTCCAGAGTCCAGTGGCTGTTTGCTTTACACGTCTCCCCCTGTGCTTAATTTTATCCACCTGTTAGCAATGGGTATGACTGAAACACCTGAACTCAGTAATTAGGAGGTGTGGCCTTTTGTCTCATGCAGTATGTTGGACATTTTGATGCTTAACAATTTCCTTGTGGATTTTATTTTATTTGACTTTGACATGAAATTAACACCATGCAAGTTCCTCTTTGACAGTCTAAGAGGCTGACATTTGACCAAATCTGAAACCAAGGAGGCAGAGAAAGTTGAGTCAGAATGGGAAATCACCGAATTAAGTCTGAATAAAACACTTTTCCTTGGTCACATGTAAATGTGCTGTGCAGCATTAATTCTGCTATGGAACAGGGAGCCAAGAATCAGTATGGAAGCTGCTAAATGAAAAACCCTAACAAAACTTGAAATGGTCATCATCACCATCATCGTCGTTACCACTTAATCCAGATAGGGTCGCGGTAGCAGTTGGGAGAGCAGAGAATCCCAGATGACCCTGTCTCCCGCAACTTCCTCCAGCTCATTCCCAGGGATCCCAAGCTGCTCCCAGGCTAACTTGGAGATGTAATCCATCCAGTGGGTCTTGGGACGACCTTAATGCGGAGGAGTAGCGGCTCTACTCCAAGCTCCTCACCCTATTAAATAGTGTGTAGCCCTAGAGTGTAGCCCGCCACCCCTGCGAAGAAAGCTCATTTCCGCCACTTGTATTTGCGATCTCATTCACAGTGACTGCATTACTGCTGCCGCCTGTCCTAGCCTGCGGGCAATCTCATGATTCCTCTTCCCATCACTGGGAACAAGACCCCAAGATACTTAAACTCCTCCACCTGGGGCAAGTCCTTTCCCCTTACCTGGAGTGGGCATGCCATCCTTTTCCAGGCTAAGACCATGGACTCAGATTTGGATGTGATGATCTGCATACCAACCATTTCACACTTAGCTGCAAACCACTCCAGTGAGCGCTGGAGGCATCCATGTGATTCAGCCAAAAGAACAACATATGCAAATAGCAGAGACACCACCCTCCAGCCTCCACACATAATGCCCTCCTGACCTTGGCTACACCTTGACACCCTGTCCATGAATATCACAAACAGGAGTGGAGACAGGTTACAACCCTGGTGGAGCCCAACGTGAATTCAGAAAGGGTTCGACTTATTGCTGAGTATACAAACACAGCTATCACTCTGGGAGTACTGAGATCGAATGGCCTGGAGTAGTGCTGAGCAGTGTGATACCCTGATAATTGGCACACACCCTCCGGTCCCCATTTTTAAAAATGGGGACCACCACCCTGGTCTGCCAGTCCAACGGTACTGTTCCTGAGGTCCATGCAATATTGCAGAAGCACGTCAGCCACGACAGCCCCACAATATCCAGAGCCTTAAGCATCTCTGGACGAATCTCTTCCACCCCCACTGCCTTGCCACTGAAGAGCTTGCCAACTACCTCAGTGACCTCCACCAGGGAAATGGAGCTGACACACCAGAGGCCTCCGGCCCTGTCTCCTGTGAGGGAGACATGTCTCCCGGATTAAGGAGTTCTTCAAAATGCTCCTTCCACCGACTGACAATATCCTTATTTGAAGTCAGAGTTTCTTCACCCTTGCTGAATACAGCTTGGGCGCAGCCACCCCGACCACTCCTGAGTCGCCGGACAGTTGTCCAGAACCTCCTTGAAGCCGACTGAAAGTCTTTTTCCATGGCTTCACCAAATTCCTCCCATGCCCTGGATTTTGCTTCTGCCACCGTTGCGGCTGTCACATTTTTTTTGTCTGTCGGTACCTCTCTGCTGGGCTGGGAGTCCTTCAGGCCATTCAGTCCCTAAAGGCCTCTTTCTTCAGCTTGATGGCCTCCCTCACCACTGGTGTCCACCAGGGGGTTCTTAGTTGAAACAGTAAATTCAGAAATTCAAGAACCTTGGCTTGAAACGCATGTGTATGATGACCTTTTGAGCTATTGGAATTCATGCGCAGACGTTTCTGTAAATTTGTCCTTTTTTCTCCAGCACTGTTGCTGCACTGTCCCTCATTTAGATTTCTGGTGAGAAAGGTGCTGTGAATCTGAGGAAAGATTTGGTAGAGAACTATATGAACAGTCTAGGTTGTGTGGTGCATATGTGTGTGTGTGTGTGTGTGTGTGTCTGTGTTTTGGGTGTATTTTGATTTCAGTTCCAACCCTTCAGAACCCTGCAGAAACAGCTCCTGCCAAGCCAGGCATGTTTTTTTTTTTTTTTTTTTTTTTGCTGTAATCACAAAAAATCTGTGAGACATATTTCAAAAAACTTTGATCTCTATTGGTGAGGCTGGAGAGGCTAGTGATTAAAATACATAGCAAAGCAATATGAGTGTTTAAATGCGAATTTAGGTGACTTGGCATGAAGTTTTAACATCAGTCTTCAGTTTGTCTTTTTTCTTATCCAGGTCTTCTCTCGTTTTAGAGTTCAAAGCTTGGTTTGATTGGCCTACATGTGACTTGAGGATATGACAAGCTTTGAAGTTCAAATTACAGTTTGAACTCAGAAGAGGTTTGGAAGTCGGGGCGGTATTTGGAACTCAGGGAGATGAACAATGCTACTTTGTCAAGGGGAAGGTCAAAGAAAAAGTTCTGCAGCTTTAGTATAATACATTTTTTAAATGGTACAACCTGTTATTGTGTTTGGGATTACTTAAATGAAGGGTGGTCTCTGATGTTTGCATAGTACTGTATTAGCCAAACCAGATATTGGACGTAAATGATTACCTTTAGAGACCACAAGCTTTCTGTAGGAAACCTGAGTTGTATCTGGAATCAGTCCTAGAACATGTGTTAAACCATTAGAATGTGATATCAACCCATAAGAAAAACACCAAATACCATCACCGACTATTGGACCACCATGAGGAACCAAAGGAAACTTTTAATGGTTTCTATGATTTTTTTTGTTTGTTTGTTTTCAGTGTGTTGCTAGTGCAGTTCACAATTGTCAGGTGAACATGCAAGCTTTCTTAGTGTATCCAAAGCAGCTTAGTCTTGAACATAACATATGAACTTGAACCTATTAAAATCAAATACACTAAAACATGTTAGTAAGAGAAAGTGCCAGATGCCGACGAGAGCCGTTATCTGAAGTCAGTTGACTCTCTTTAATTATGCATATTCATAGAGCTTCACTCTTAATGAGTGCTGAGGTTTAGGGATGCTCCTATACCATTTTTAGTGGTTTCTTGGGCATAACAATAATATATAAAAATATAAGAAGCTCATGGTAGGAATGTGCTCTCTTGAAAAGGGACTTTGAGCAAAACATTTTGTTTAGTGTAAAAATGTTGTGTTATTTGTGTTTTGAGGTGCGGGTTTCTAGTTATTGTGTTTTATGTTGGTGGTTGGTTTACTGTCAGAGTGAAGCCTGTGGCTAGCGGTGACCTCCACCTCACCTGCCTGTCTGCATTGTTTTTTTGATAAAGGGCAGTTCTCATGTTAATCTCATGATGGAATCATGGCCTCCCCTTTCTTTTACTCTATACTGAGGCTGTAATATTTAGCCATTTATTATCCGACATAGCGGATTTTTTGTGTTTTATGACTTAAACTTGGCATAATTAAGTCATTATTTTAACAATGACTTCAGGTGACCGGAATGGCTTGCTAGGTGAGGAAGACAAAAAGATGCAAGGTAAAGCTAGCAAATATTAAATAACATGAAATTGCTGTTTTCTTTACAGTTTGATTTTACTGATACTCCTAAATCAGTTTTCAGATCTGTCTTGTAGTTCTCCAGATTTGAAGCGCTGGCTGCACACTAAAAAATATGCTTAGCCACTTGCCAATTTTTGCAGTTTTACGTCTTTTTAGGGGAACTGTCAACTTTTCATTTGAATGAACCGAATTTCAGACACCTCAATCATTTTCATGCTGTAGAGTGTAGAGATTTGGTCTCTAGGAGAACACAACACTACAAATAGTGTCAACATGATGGTGGAAATCAAGGCCAGTGAGGATCAAAAAAATCTTTATTAGCACGATCATGTTAAGTTTGTGTTGCCAAAGCATTAAACTGTCTCAATGGTCAATACAGTAAAACACACTCACTTATATACAGAGCTAAATACATCATATATTTATTACTTTGCTTAACCATTTACATTTAATATATATATATATATATATATATATATATATATATATATATATATATATATATATATGTATAAGTTAATTTTATATACCTCTCACATTTCTGCAAATATTTATTATACCTTTTCATGGGAAAACACTATAGAAATGAAATTTGGATATAACTGATATAACTTAAAATAGTCAGTGTACAGCTTGTATAGCAGTATAGAGGTCGTTATTGAGTTGGAAAACTGCTATACGGCGCAGTTTCCAAAGGGAGGGGATCATGCTCTGCTTCAGAATGTCACAGTACATGTTGGAATTCATGTTAGTCATGTCTATAATATGTGCTGTCTGTAAACACAGTGAATCTGTCTCATATGCCATGTCAATATGTAAATAGATGTACTTTTTTACTTTATTTTATTTCTCTTGTACTTTAACTTATGTCTAGATTTATTTCTTTTTTGTATTTTTCTGCATAGCTTATTTAAGCTTATGTGTAATTATATGTCTTGCTACTGAAACACTGCAATTTCCCTCCGGGATCAATAAAGTTCTATCTATCTATGTTTCCCTCAATGAACCGCAGCTCCCCAGTGTGGGCAGCACTGATGCAACTCCAGACCATGATGCTACCACCACCATGCTTAAGTGTAGGCAAGAGACAGTTGTCTTGGTACTCCTCACCAGGGAGCCACCACACATGCTGGACACCATCTGAGCCAAACAAGTTTATCCTGGTCTCATCAGACCACAGGACGTGGTTCCGGTAAACTTCTTTGGTCGACCCTGGCGAGGCCTGTTCAGAGTGGAACTTGTACTGGTAAACCGCTGTATGACCTTGGCCACCATGCTACAGGTCAGTTTCAGGGTGTTAGCAGTCTTCTTATAGCCTAGGCGTCTTTTTGGAGAGCGTCAATTCTATTCCTCACATCCTCAGAGAGTTCTTTGCCATGAGGTGCCATGTTGAATATCCAGTGGCCAGTATGAGTGAATTGTACCCAAGACACCAAATTTAACAGCCCTGCTCTCCATTCCCACCTGGAACCTTGTAACTCTAACGAGTCACACGACACCAGGGAGGGACAGTAAATCTGTACTGCTGTACAAGCTGTACACTGACCACTTTAAGTTATATCAGTTATATCCAAGTTTAATTTCTATAGCGTTGTCAGATGAAAAGATAGAATAAAATATTTGCAGAAATGTGGGGGGTGTACTCACTTTTGCGTGATACTGTGTGTGTGTGGTCTTGCGATGGACTGGCGACCTGTCCAGGTTGTATCCTGCCTTCCGCCAGATGACTGGGATAGGCTCCAGCCCCCCCCACAACCCTGAGGGAGAAGGAGCTTAGAAGATGTGTGTGTGTGTGTATATATATAATATAACTGTCAAAAAAGAATAGCACATAGCACAATGGAATAACCCCTTTATAGACTTTTCAGAATATACAGTTTTCACAGTTTTCAGCATTACTTTTCATTGCTATTCATGATGCCAGGGCCATCATATAAAGGTGAATGTTAGGATGCTTCTAAGGGCCTGTGACTAACAGGGGCCTTAAAAAATTCTTAGAATATTATTTTTTTTATTAAATTATTAACCTATAATAGAATAGAATATTTTATTTACGATGTAAATACAACAACACAGCCTCCCCTCTATTTACATAATTAATTGGTCTGGAAGTGCCAGTAGAGCATCATGTCTCAGGTTCCTAAAGAAAAATCTGGCCTTTATAAACCAGAAGAAAGAAATTAAAGACAATAGAAAGAAAATGTTTCACATTTCACAAGAAAAGTGGGTGTAGTCTGAGTGGTGTAAATGAACTTAGTTCATAGTGAAATCAGCTACTTTTGCCTCCCTAATGTTAGTCACTTAATATCTGTTTACATTTCGCTCCTCTTTAGCCATCTTGTAATCAGTGCACCAAACGTTTAGCAAGCTATTCACACTAAATCAGCTGATGCTGCTCCTGCCTGGGGCCAGGCCCAATAGATGGATCATCAGGCTCAGCAGCCCTGTCTCCTGTCCATAACCCTACAAATGAACCAGCCCTACTCCCAACTAAAGGAGCTGAGCAGCATTGTCTTGGATGTCAGTTGGTATTATATTGTAATATATAATTATAATAATTATTATATTTTAATAAATGAAAGGTTCTATTGGAGTTTACTATGGAATAAAGGAAAAATGATTAATAATAAGCGTGCAAACAATTGTGTTTTGCAAATGTGTGTGTTTTGCTGTTTTTTTAAAAATAAATACACATCTTCATATTTGAGATTTAGAGGTAAGCAAAGTAAGAACAGCGCAGATGCTAACAGCCTAGCCTGCTAACCAGCGCTTAACCCCATGTACGTCTCAAAGAAAAACACTTTGAAATCCAGATTTTTAACAATTAATCACATTTCAGAAACTATGGAAAATACACATAAGCGTATTACTTATTTATTTATATATTTATTTTACAAAATAATTTTTAATAGTTTTTATATTATTTTCTTTTGGCTTTTCTGCTTAACAGATGGGTTCTGTTGACTGTCAGAGTCTGACTCCATATTTGTTACAGAACACCCACTTTTCACAAGCCAATCAAATCATGAAGAATAAAATCAGGTCCTGGTTATGTGGTGTCCTATAATGAGGCCCAGGATCCCTGGTGGAGCCCCTTTCTAAGACACATAAGGGTTTCAGGTATAGTTTGTGAGATCTTTGCTGCATTTTAACACAAACTATGCATATACATTTACATTTACAGCATTTGGCTGACGCTGTTATCCATAGCGACTTACAATTTTTGATCATTTTTACATAAGTAGGCAAAGGTGGTGTTAGGAGTCTTGCCCAAGGACTTATTGGTATAGTGTAGGGTGTTTACCCAGGTGGGGGATTGAACCCCAGTCTACAGCATAGAAGGCAGAGGTGTTAACCACTACACTAACCAACCATAGGTACAGGTATACAGCACATGTACTGTAATACATCGCTTTACATAAGTTCAACATTTAAGTAGTAATGTTGTCTTTAACATTAGTGTTTTTTTATATGTGTGTGTGATTATAGCCGAAATTATTTTGCACACATTCATGCTAAAATACAAAGTGAATGATCAAAATGAACCCAGATGTCTGTGTAGCACAATTATGTATGCTGGCCCACTGTCAGTTTTGTAATTCTGACTTTCCTTTCTCGGTTCTTGGTTTCCTTTCTGGCAGGGGTGCTGTCTGGCAAGTCTGTTCCTTTTGCTCCGTCTTTCCACTAAAGAATTAACTCGGGCCTGGAAGCAGAGACAAAAGTGATGGCAACTGATGGGAATAGATAAGTGCAGTGAACAGTGTCAGGTTATGCGTTTATATCAGGGTGTCTAAAGAGTGGGTGAACAGTTGAAAACAGCTGAATCATTCCGTGTCAAAAACGGCGTAATGAGACTTACTGCTTCTCATTTGAACAAACGCACATACGTTGCATCTCTCACTCTTCTGTCACTGCCTTCTCACCCGGCTTTGGAAGTAACTCACAGTACTGATGTTCACACCAAATACCCATTTTTTTAAATATATCTGACTGCTGTTTAGGGGTAGATCTTCATAGTGTTTTTAAAAGTCACCTACATGCTTAAAATACAGGAAAGATACATTTTTCTTAAATGGTTCTTGGCTTGGGTGTATGATAGAACAATAATCTAGAACGTTTGTCATGTTGAAGTTCTTTTTGTAAAAAATCCATAAGAGTGTTCAGTTCAGT
Organism: Pygocentrus nattereri; assembly: GCF_015220715.1. Classification (NCBI taxonomy): domain Eukaryota; kingdom Metazoa; phylum Chordata; class Actinopteri; order Characiformes; family Serrasalmidae; genus Pygocentrus; species Pygocentrus nattereri. The sequence goes on from NC_051239.1 coordinate 20,860,297, forward strand.
GCTAAATCAGTGTGGAAGAATTTTAAAGGGGAGCTCTGTATTGCCAGGTCAAAGGATGTTGGTTTTTAAGAACTGATGTTCTCACATGTTTTGGAGAAAAATCTTGTTTGATTTGGCACCTGAAAGGTAATGCATTTTTCTTCCTGTCCTTCTCTCTTTTTGGTGGTTGTCAAGCATCCTCCTTCATCTGCTTTCCCTCTTAGTGCAACCTATAATCAAAGCACCCACCCATTGGCCATCTCCTGCATATTGTTGATGAAATTGGTTGATGTGATGTAAGGATATCAAGGAGCCTATGGTTTATGCAGTTAAATTTTCCCATCCTCCAGCTCCCCCTCTTTCTGGCTTGCAGCTGACAGTCACACTCATGAAGACAGTCTGAACAGACAGGGAAACGTCTGGTTTGGGAATTTGTCTACAGCAGGGTGTGTGTGAGTGAGAGAATGTTTGTGTCTGTGTGTGTGTGTGTGTGTGTGTGTGTGTGTGTGTGTGTGTGTGTGTGTGCGCACACGTGTGTATGGGAGAGTGGAGAATCTGTTTGGGGAAGCTTCGTCCCTTTAGCTTGCCCATGCCAATGCAAACTGTTACCCTCTGAGGTTGGCAAACAACACCCGGCGCCATGGGCTGAGACCAAACTGCCGTATTTGCTTTTTCAGGGCTGCTGGGGAGGTGTGGGGCAGTGCTGAGGTTGGAGGTAGGTGGCTAGCCTCCTTTCAGTTGTCACAAATGGTATAGGCTTGACTTTGAACTGTAGAAAGGGGAACTTGATTAAATCCCACCTGTGCCCTGCTGCAGAAGCAGGAGAGGGTGGAGATGAAGCCGTTAGCTGTCTTGCCACTGGCACCGCCCTGTGTTTGTATACATCTGTGTCTTATTTCCCTCTCTAGCACAATCAGTCCAGAAAGCTAAGCAGGCATGACCGCATTTGGCAACTTCCAAGGACTTTGGCAAAGTTAGAGAAGGAGAGGGCTGAGGAGTGGAGAGAGGGTGGGAGAAGAGGGGTGCTGAGCATGTGTTTGCATTTATGTGCATATGTGTTTTTGTTTTTCATACATTTTCAGGACAAAAATGTGTCAACTTTGTAGGAAAGCCAAAATAAATAAGGGAAACATAACCTGCGATCTCAAGATGTTAAAAATGCTCCTGATTTTGTAAAATGCCTTTTTTTTTTTTTTTTCCTTTTTTTTTTTTACAGGTACGTGTTTTTTGGGGGGTGGGCAAAACCACTTATTTTTGTTTCTGATGGTAAGGTTCACATGTCACTTACAAAAAGCTGTGTGAGTGAATGATCCAACAGTTGAATAAAAAAGTGTTGTTTATTACAAGATTCAGAGAATCTGGAGAAACCTCTGCATAAAGGGCAAGGCTGAAAACAACTATTGATTTGATCCTTCAAATGACAGTGCATTAAGAACCAAAATGCTTCTGTGAAGAATATAACTACATGGGATCGGAATACTGTAGAAAACCCTTGTTAGTACACAGTTTGTTGTTACATCTACAAATGCAAGTTAGGACTAGGGGTGCACAGATACGTTCTTCCCTTTCAATAACAATACCTGAACTTTGAGCATTGGCTGATACTGACAAGTCCTGATATTTATATGGTTCCACTTATAATATATATATATATATATAAGTTGAAAACATGTAACAATTTCAAGACCTGAAGAATAACCTATTTTTGTTGATTTGCTATGTATAGTCAGTATTGCTAGCATATGTGTCACACTTAGTCAGCCAGTACACTGTCAGTTACACACTTCATTTACTGGGAGTGCACTAGCTTGCCACCAGGTACCCTGGGGAAGCATAAAGAGAGATGGCATGACGGAAAGCGTGGTGATGCCAAACTTGACTGTGGGAGCCGACTGTGTTTTCTTTGTTTGGTGTGGGGAATTTGTATGGAAATGACAGGCTTGTGTTCCCTATCCTTGAGAGACTTTGCTTGAACTAGTCTGGAGTGGTAGAGGAAAACTGGTTTTCCCCCATGAACACTCATTCACATTAGCTTTGTACATACTGGTAAATACATCACCTGCACACACTTAGGTCAGCGGTTTCGATTGAGTTTATTGTGAAGTTTAAGAACCCTAGACCAAAACAAGACTAGAACCCTAGACTAGAACAAAAATTTTGTAGTAGTTAAGTAGTAGTTAACCCTCAACAGTTTGGGGCTCGTCCCAGTGTGTTAATAATAGTAAGTTTAGAGTAGGCGACGTTAGTCGAGCAGAGTTTGGTCAGTGGATGAGGTTTACCAGCCAGAAGAGATGCTTTAGTCCATTGACTGTGTTTGTGGTACCTCATTAGCTTAGGCTTGTCCTTTTGTATAACATAAGGAGTTGCCATTTGGGTATATCTTTGGTTTCACTGTGTTGTTACCAGAGAACTTGTTAAAATGCTTTAATTTGCCCACTTTTAAATTTACATTTAAATTGCTGGCTGGATTGATTACTTTGCTTTTAGAGGGGTACCTGTTTGTTTGGGTGCCAAGTTAATACGTTAAGAGTCATTATGGTGGCATTTGATGTGCAAGAGGTTTGCAGTGGTGATTTTGATCATAGTTATCTATGGAAATTGAAAAAGGAACATCTAGATGTGATGGCACAATATTTGCAAGCAGACAGAGAGGTCACTGTTGCAACATCTGAGCTAGTTGAGGGACTTACAGAATGAGGAGCGAAAACAAAATGAAACATGAGAAACAACAGCAAAAAGAAAGGCAAGCTCATCAGGCATGGGTAGAACAAGAGTGTCTCGTCAGAGTTAGCTCGGATAGCTTTGAAGCAGTAGAAACCTAAAGCTACAAATAGTCAGAAGAAGCGAAAACATGGCTTGTGTTTTGAATTTAATAGTAGTTAATGCCTAAATTCGGTGAGGATGATATGGGTTTGTTTTTTGACTCTTTTAAGAACGTAAGAACTGAAATGGCCAAAGAAAAAGGCCTTGGCTGGTTCAAAGTGTGTTGATGGGAAAGGCTCAGGAGGCAAATGCTGACTTAACCAGTCAAAAGAGTATAAATCAGTGGAAAAAGCAGTTGTGGCAGGTTATGAGATGGTACCAGAGGCTTATCTTCAGATGTTTAGATCTATTTACTGTCAGCAGGGTGATACATACATGGATGTTGCTCAGCAGCAGGAAGTGGCATTCGATAGATTGCTAGCAGTCTGTGAAGGTGAAGAAGGCAGCCAGGAGGGCTGAGCTGAGATCAGGGTTGCCACCTTTTAAGTCCGATAGCCTGAGGAGGGTAGGCAAGTTTCTCGTTCTGAAGTTTTGTGTCATTATTGTAAGAGGCCCTGCCGTATAAAATCAGATTGTCTAGTTCTTGCTGAAAAGGAAGGAAGCAAGCCTGTAGCTCTTGTTGCAGCTGAAACAGTGGTGAGGTCAGAATTTTTTTTCCTGTGGTACTGTGGCTGTCTTGCTAGAGGGGGAGGTGGTGCCAGTGACCATATTAAAGGGTACTGCTTTGTTTTTATTACTAGAAAAAGTTTTGGAGTAGCCTGAACATGTGCAGGTGCTGGTGCATCCACTTTAGTGAAGGTTTGGGTAGTCAGTTTGAAACTGTTTCATTATACATCCTTTATTTGAAGTCTAATGTGGTTAATAGCCTGAGCACTGTTAGAAAGTCCTGCCTCTGTCAGTAGAGGGGATGACTTTCCTTATAAGTAATGACATGGCTGGATCTCAAGTGTGTTTGAAAACCGGTGCCTTGTGAGATACCAGACACAGTCTCTTTAGAAAGAGAATACCCAGAAGTATATTTTTGGCTTGTATGGTGACACATTCAAAACCAAACCAGATAAGTTTGTGCATCTCTATATTAATTTTATGAAAGTAAATAGTGTTTCCCATAATGAGACTATAGAGGATTGTCTTTATTTGACTGATTTTCACAGCTTCTCTGGGTATAACGAGCGCAACGTACACCACAAGGCTGAGGTTGACTTTATCCGCCAGCTTCCTATTTGAATTTTCTGTTCCACCTTAAATGGTGCAGTAGTGAGGTGCTGGAACATAACTGCTGCACTGTTTAAGGTGGAAAGGAAAATTCAAATAAGAAGCTGCTGGCAAAAACACCAGCTTTGTACATTCACTATAATTTTGTTGTCTTTTCTGTACACTTTGTTCAGTTTGGTTGATTTGTATTCTGTTGTCTAAGTTCAAACTAGCAATTGTTTTTTGTTGGCTGAGCTAGTTTTTATTTTAATACTGAGTACCCAATGTTCCCAAAAATCATCCAAATGATCTTACATTTTTTAAATTATTATTTTTTTTTTTTTTCATGTGTAGTTGCACTACTCTTTGTGTATACAGTATGGCTGGCGGCTGTATGTATAATATGCATAACCAAATTAAAGTGCACCAACCACAGCAGGTCTGAAAGCACCTCTCAGCCAAAATGGAGGTTTTGATTGGCTCTGTTGCTCAGTTTTTCTCTGCCTGTTCGTGCAGGTCAGGGCTTAATGCAGTTTAGGGAAAGCAGAGGTTTTCATGTGCGTCCTGAACTCAAAAAGAAATAAACCTTCGCCACAGTATTGAAAAGTGGTGGGGCAAATACCTATTATCCATATTTTAAGGCTGAAGTAAATGCAAAATATTTAAATTATGCAAAATAGTTAAAAACAGAACTTAACAATATATAGATACATCAGTTGTCTGTCCATGTAAGCATGCAACAGCTTCTCTGGCTCTGAGAAAATGCTGCTGTTTTTTCACATCTGAATTTCTCAAGTTATTTGTCTGTCATTTGTCTTCACTCATGCTACATCTCAGTGTCAGACTCTGCTGAAGTTTAGTAAATATTACCCATTCAGTGTCAGTAGAAGAAGAAGAAGTACCCGTCACTGCATGATGCATCTGACTAATGGATCTGCAGTGTGGACACACAGGACTGACTAGTGGGCTGACATGCTAGTGGATAAATCAAGACTAAAGGCTATCATTACCCCAAGAGACTGGCATTTTCTTACATATTTCTTACACATTTCTGTTACATACAACAACAGCATGCAGTAGCGTTAACTCAGACTGTAACTGACTACAAAATGGGAGATCAGGGATTACTGAAAGAAGCATGACTCAGGTTTTGAGGTGTGTTGAAAAGGTTACTGTGTTTTACATGTTTTGTCATCTAGTGTGTTTGTAAAATATTAGTGGTAAGAAGACTTCCGACTGTTGTATCATCCACAACTTCTGCCACATCACAAAATACTGGCATTACATATTTTACAATGATCATTTTTAATGCTACTGGTCAACCCACACCACCAACATGTTTTGAAGTTCCTGTTGTGAAGTTCTTTCTACTGTCAGCAATTGTCTCATGGTTTAAGTGCCAAAATCGGTGCCAATATTGTATAAGTTTTGATGCAACCCTAGTTAAGACTCCGCTATGCAAATACTGTTCAGACATGCCACCAACTTCTCTGGACTAAAGCTCATCTGAGAGGAACTGACCCAATTTGGAAATGAGTGCTGTGGTGTGATGAGTCCAGCTTTCCAAGTCCACCTTTTTGTGAAATAATGAGCCTCTTCTTCTCTGGGCCAAAGAGGAAAAGGACCGTCCCAATTGTTACCTATAAAAAGTTCAACACCACCATCTGTCATAGAGTAGGGGTGTGATAGTGGCAAAAACTCCAGCAGGAACAATGTGTCTAATCCACTCATACCAGCAAAATACACACACATACATAACATGTCACCACCAATGTCACTGCAGATTTGAGAATGAACCACCAACCAAATGTTCTGTTGTGGTTATGATGGGTTCCCAGCCTTTAAGGGAACAGGGTAAAAGGGGGCAATAAGGTATTCAGAGAAACCGATGGACCATCAGACGTAATTGTAGAACTACAAAGTGCACCCTTCTCAACAGTCTGAGATCATGTTAGTCCAGATTGTTGTTGAGAGCTAACGTTAGAGCTCATGGGGCAGTCATGGGCTGGAGGTTAGGGAGACGGCCCTGTGACTGGAAGGTCACTGCTTCAAGCCCCACAGCCAACAGTACATGACTGTGGTATCCTTGAGCAAGGCACCTAACCCCCAGTTTAACATGAGACATGGGCGTAATTCCGAACCTCACAAAAAAGACAGACTTGCCTGCAATCTAATTCTTTTAATCACCTGGAAATGGTTGGGCCTGCTCAAGCCATGAGGCCCATGGTTGAACAGGTCATGATAATGTCATGTTCATGATGATGTTTAGGTTTTATAAGTTGATGGAATGGGCACTGCATCAACTGGTATCAGTCAATATCCACATAAAGAGGAGTGAAAGTGAGGGAGAGCGCCTCAGAGGAGTCCAGCACCCGGCGTCCAGGGTTGAGCTCCAACTCTGCCCTAGTTCTGTGGCCCCGATTTCCTCCATATATACCAATTCTTACTTGACCATACTCAAGTCAGATAGAGACAATATATAAGGATGTTGTTTAGTGGGTACAGCATCACCAGTTTTAGCATTATGCACTGCTAATGAGTTAAGACTAGGTCTTTCCAGAAATGCCTGAGGTAATCAGTAATAATAAGAGTTCTAACATACTGGTGCTGCTCACTGGACAAGTGACAGAGATGTTTATTGAGGCTCTCAATGACAAGAGAGTTAAGCAACGATGTACCCAATAATTCAAAAAGAACTGAAGCAGAGCATCAGCCACTGAACAGCTTCAGGAAAACCACTCACCACTGGTGTCGCACAGACCAGATCTTCTACTAAATCATTTCCCAACATAAGCCTAATGCCCTTGACATGCAAAGAAAGCTTCACTCCACCTGTGACATAACCAGTGACTAAGTTAGATCTCAGAACACCTTATGGAGAGGGACACTGCCATATTCTCCTCCAACACCCTCAAGCAAAGCAGAAGTTTTAGAAGAAGTGCTCTCAGGCAGATTGATCACCCAACAGCAATAATGACTGAAAAACCCCAGGGTTTCTCAATATGTTCACAGTGAGCTCTACTTCTTACCTTAGTTACACAAACCATTTCGCACACAAAACCCTCTACAAGGAGTTAGTCTCCCCAAGAGATTCCAAAGAGATAAAATCTGGGCAAGGGACTTGCAAGACCTCACACATGAATAGGGCTACATGTTAAAGTAATCACCACCAGAATGCTCTGTCCCACCCTTCAGTGAAAAATGAGATTTTACATGCCGTATTTTTTTAAATTAATTAATTAATTCATATTAATTCGTATTTTTTTACAGTAGTGACACTTCCATCATGGAACAAAAGACTTACTAGATAGCCTTCCCCTCAACTGAAACGGTTAGCCTTAAAATCATGTATTTTATTTATAGGGTGCTCCCTGATGCAGCTCCTGGGTTTTTTTTTCCTCGCCACAACCCCGTATGTACCAGCACATGGTTATCTGCTAGTTCTGCAGATGCAGCTGTTTGCTTGTTTAGATGAACCTGTGACTGCTGTGTTTTTAAACTGCTCTAGAAGTATCAACTTCTTTAGCTCTTGCTGGCTTTCAACCATTTATCAAAAGGCAATTCTTGCTAAAAAAAAAAAAAGTCCACAAAAAAAGGTTTTTGCTGAAATGAGTTCTGCTGTTCGTAGTACAGTCTTCATTTGCATTTGTGGATGCAGTGACGGATAATGTTTAACAACCTTTTTTCCCCCCTAAGCCCATGAGATATCTATTTCAGAAACAAAACTTTCAATACAGTGCTTTCTGAGGAGTTGATGGTCACAGGCATATATTTTGTGATATAAAGCCTTTGCATTTAAGCAGAGATTTCTCTGGATTCCCTGAGTCTTTTAATGATATTAACACTATAGAGAGTGAAATAGCTAAACCTCTTGCCATTGAAGCTTTAGGGCTTTTTTTGCTTGATGCATTCTTGGCCAAGTGGAGAGCCTCAACCTGTCCTTGCTCAAAAAGGACTACACATTTTCATTGTGCTCCTATTTTATATCCAAGCATAATTGCATAAACTGTTTAAGGTGTTTTTAAACATTTCACAGCACACACTGTGGTGTCTGCCATGGGCCATGATGCTGTAAGGAGGGCTTGTGGCCATGCGAAGTGGTTCTTGGGCTCCATGCGTAAAAAGAGATTTGTTGTTGTTGCTGTTAGTGTATAGTTTCCTTGATTGGAATAATTGTGCAAAAGGAAGGTGGGCTTCGTAGTACACAAGTAGTTATAATGGTCTACCTTCCTCTTCTGTTGTATCCTTCTGCTTTACCCCTGCCTGTGTTTCGTGTTGGGAGAGTGCTGGGCTGGGCATTTCTTGCTGTCTGTTGAAGTGCCTGTTCAAAATAAGAGTATTCGCCTATATGTGCTATGGTTTCCACATCTTCTTCTTTGACAACGCTACATCAGTGGAAAATGGGGTATGAACGCCACTGAGGCGACATGAGTGGCTCGCTGCACTGGCCAGTCTTTAAGCAACTGCTGCAGATGCAGAGAGGGCAAAAGTCACCCTCTTTGAGAAAACACTGTGATGAGCAACACAGCACTACGTGGTGAAGGACCTCAAGGAGGAGACCTGTCAAGAGGGCCCCTAAAGAGCAGCAGCAGAGCGTCTGGCGTGCTGACGCTGCAGGAAGAGAGGAAGAGCCAGCTGGGAGAACTGGCTGCCACCATAGACATTTGGTTGAGAGCAAAGTGTAGCCTTCGTTCCCTGTAGCGGAAGGTGCCTTCTCTGAGGAAGCTGAAAAGGCATTGAAGCTAGTTGGTGTATCTATGCTGCCAGAGCATACTGTTAGTTCATGGGCACCATGGCTTTTTCTGGGTCAAGCTGCCAATGCTATAGAAGCTGAACTGAGCTGTACTGCCAGAGTATGGATCATCAAGGGCTATGAGAACCATCCTCGCCAGTTTTGATAATGCAGTGGATGATGGAGGAGGCGGCACCCTGTGGCACTTCTGCTGGCCAGGATGGTGGACAAGTCTGGAATCTGCATGCCCTAGACATTTTGTACCCTGGAAGACTGCTGGGCTGGGCATTTCTTGCTGTTTATTGAAGTGCCTGTTCAAAATAAAAGAACATTTGCCTATATGCGTTATGGTTTCCATAACTTCCTTAGCTTCCTTCTTCAGCTCCAACATTACATTATGTATAAGTATATGGGTGTGTGTGTGAGGTATGTGGTAGGTGTATTGCTTGCCCCCACTCACAATCTGTATCTATTGCTTTGGTGAAGTGTCTATAGAATGGCTGCTTTGGTGAAAGATGTAACTGGAGGAGATGAAGAATAAAGTTACTGTATGACTCCATCAAATTTCACCTGTATTTGTGCATATATTAGCATTTGCAAAAAAATGTGTGTATATGTGTGTGAGAAATGTCAGATGTTACAAACTGTCTCATGTCAGTGAAAACTACAGCAATATTTCAGTCATCTAAAGTCTAGTTTTGACTGATATCTTATTATTAAAAAACACTACAGACTCGACAGCAGAAATATCCTCCCCATGCTGTACTGTCATCATTAGTGAGACGGGGAAAATACTGAGGTACAGGATCGCTTTGAGAAGCACTCTGCTCCCCATTATAAGTCCTGTCGCATTCTCCTGCTTGATGTGCATCTACAGTGAGAGACCAGTGCACAAAATAGGACAGGCATTCTCATTCACTGGCAGTAAAGGGCTCAGGAACAGAGGTAAAATTAGATGAATAAAATCACCAGGGCTCAACTCAAGCAAGACTTAATTTTTTCCTCACTTAAATGATAATTTTATAGAGGATGTAAACACACTGTGTGTGTGTGCGTGTGTGTGTGTGTGTGTCTGTATGTGTGTATTTTTGTTCTAAAATACATTAAACGCCACTTTTATGAATTGTCCCTTTTAAAAGTTTTGGAGTGGGCTTGACAAATACAAGAACTATACATTTTATATTAGAATCAATACCACCAATTGCAGAAAAAGTGGTGTATTATAAGATAAGTTCATTATACATCATCTATTTTTTTCACATATCTTATTATTATAAATGGATATAGAGCATTTTGGAATGAAACTCTTTATGTACATATGTGCATACAATACATACATACAATAGTGGCAAGAGTCAGAGACCTGTTTCATTTTATTTATTTTCCCGTTAAAACAGCCATTATGTGCAATTTATTAATGTTTCGGTGTCAGGAAAAATAAAACAATTACACTGAAGCCTCAACAACAAAATACTGTCTAATTTTTCAGTATTTAGCATGTCTAAGCTTTGCCTTTATGACAGTTTTTATTCTTTTGGGTAGCCTTGCTTTAAGTTTTTCAGAGAAGTCTGCAGAAATGATTTCCAAAGATCCAAAGATCATTCTCAGTCGCTGCTTACATTGATATGCTTCTCGTGATTCAAGTAATTCTGATTACAAATTTAGACCCATCAGTCTGCATAAACTTTACTCCACATCTCAGGCTTCTTTAGAGTTACTTATTCTCAGGACTCTTAACACTAAACACAGGAATTTTGTCTATCGTAATTTGATTGTGTTTTAAACCATTTCCAGGCTTCTCCTTGTAGAAGCCCAGTATTATTTGCATCAAACAAGTTTGCTGATGATAGAATTCAGTAAATTCATGCAGTGGCTGGTGGTGTCAGGGAGGAATCTGGAGCCACACTTTGCTCTTCAGACTAGCTCACAAGACAAACATTTTGCAAAAAAAATCTTGTTTTTTTTAGATTTTCTATTCATTTGTATTTTTTGTACTAATCTGTGGTGAATTTACAAGCACACAGTCTTGCCACAGTTTACACACATAAAGCTATTGGTTTTATATCCACAAAAAATGTCACTCGGGTCATAAAATCAGTGACCAATTCTAGATGTTTAAGACTTCATAACAAGGACAAGCTCATTTAATTCATCTAAATATTGTCAGCCCTCATTAAGAGGTTTGAGACTGGTGGCAGGTGCAGCTTGTGTGCAGGATGTCTGAGCCATTTACAACAATGGCCAGATATGAACCCCAGGCATGTGTCTCAATGTAAATTACAGCATCTGTCTCCATCCACCTGTTCTCAAGTCCCACCCACACACTTTATCTAGAAAAAATAAATGCAAATGTAAGAAACTCACTCCGTTGCTTGCACTGTAGCCTTAATCACCAGACAGTAGCCAAATATTTGGTGGATTGGCTACACTACTAAGCTGGCAAAAGCCATATCCTTGTAGAGCAGAAAGATTATTAATAGTTGAAATGCTTTCTTTTTCTATCTCTGTAAAACAGCAACGTCTTTACTGTTACATACATATTCATTCTGCTAAATTCATTCATTAAAAATAATGATCATAAACTATTTTTTTCAGTACTAAAAATGTCATTGAGGCTGTAGCAGATGTAGATATCTTTACAGAATTCAAGATGGTTAGAAATGAGAGCGTTTACATTGTGTCCAGCCGAGTTTTGCTGTAAACTAGTCCGTCATGGTTTTCAATACTGATCTTCACACTTCCTGTCTAAAGAACTTGCTTTAGCCTTACTCATGTTAAAATCTGACTTATAGTGTATGTAGCTTGTGGTTTCTTTCAGACACTTTTGCAGCTTATTTGCATAGAATGCTTTCCTGCAGTGACTATTTAGATTAAACTACTGTCTTTTCTTCAAAAACATGATGTATGGGTTATGATATCATGAAATTACATATATTAGACCAGTTAAATGCTGATAGAGTCCGAAGCAGAGAGTGGTAAAAGCTCAAATGAGCACAGAACAATCATCTAGCTGATGTAGGGCTTGATAATCAGCTGTTGAGCTTGATACGTTGTGTTGGGGCAGGGAATCGGTAAAACTGCAGAGCAGTGGGGCCGCAAGACTAGAGTTGAGAACCACTAATCTAGATGACGATCCGGATATTGTTCTGAAGCTGAAAATGCATGAGATGCAGAAAATACAACCTGTGTCTATGTATACATTTCTATCAGGAGAGAAACTGCTTCGAGGTGTTTTACACTCTGTAGAAATTATTGCAGTAGCAGAAAAAAGCTGCAAAAGAGATGATGTAGTGTGGTAAAATGTGAAAAAGATGAAATGTCACTAGTTTCCATCGATGAAATGATGGAAAATTATTTATTCGTTTATTTTTGGGCTGTCTACAAAAACTGTTGCCACATAAAATTTTGTGTATCGACTAAAAAAAAAGAAAATAAATTTATCTGGCGTGTTTCCATCTCTAATTTCATTGATGTCAAACTTTTGGCTTCCTTGACTTTTTCATGACAAGGACATTTTGTTTAGTTTGCTTTTAATTAATAATCTTTTTTTTTAAGTGGCCTTGTCTTCTCCTCAGTCCAACCTTTCTGCCATGATGTTTCAATTTGTGTTTGCTGTAAGAGGTATTTGAGGGAAACATGACGCTAAATGTAGACATAACTGTAGTATTGCCCCCGAAAAAAAATAAATCCATAGGTTTTCACAGAATTTCAGGTATCAATTAAATACTGTCGGATTTGCATTCGATAGCCAACATCAGCTGTGTTAATATTGTAAATGCAGAACTCCAGTGTGTGAGATCAGATGATGCCATGTGCCGTATTCCACGCTTTAGCAGGTTATTTTTCTGACGAGTATGTAATAGTTAGGGCTGGGAAGGGTTAAATATGCTAAATTCTTTCATCACGTCAGTGGACACATTTTCTTTCACCTTCACATATCTCACAAGAATTGCTGCATGAGTTGCATGATAAGTTGCAGATCATCCAAGACATAGAGAAGCCATTGTTGCAGCTGGTTTATATAGCTGTTTCCACTCTAGTAAGGGAGCTTTGTCCATTTGCATGCAATTGCTGCTGCTCTTCTCCATCCATGCCAGGCCCCATCCCTTTATTTCACTCTGTCTTTACCTTGAGCGTTTGTTTTCATTTTGCTCCCTTGAACCCTGCCACCCGGGCGGTGACACACAGGGCCTGAGAGGGAAGATGGAGAGGCGGAGCAGCGCAGAATGATCACTATCATTAACATTCACGCCGGTTCACTTATCATCCCTGACTCCCGCGACATGGCAGCCATTACCTCGTGTCCGCAGGTGGAGCACCGCCATACATATTGCATTGTGCCACCGCCGATTTATGTATCCTGTAACAAAAGGAAAGTCTAATGAAAAAATACAGAGGGCAATCTTTTATGCTCCTCCACTCGTGTGCTTTCCTGAGGGGGTGATCATGGCCTCTGCATGGCCTGGATGATGGTGAAGAGCAGGGGGAGTGGCAGCCCACCTCTGCCTGTTGCCCTTCTGTACTCTGCTGTCAGTCAAATTTCAGTTGCCAGAGAGACAGGGGTTAATCCGAGGCGTCTGGTGAGAGCTTAGAGCTTAGTCTGTGTGTCACCTGAAGGAAAAGAGAGAGAAAGTGGAGTGGACGTGCGCATATCTGAGAAACATGAGTGCATTTTTATGGGTAAATATTTGAACATGCCATGATCACACAGCATATTTGTGAGTGGTGGAATCTGATGGTGTCGTCGATCTCTCTCTAAAGTCTGATGGTGCTATCGTTTTTCGTTTTTGTTTCTTCGTTTTTATTTTTGCTCCAACTTTGGTTCGTCATAGTGACAAATTCTTTCGGAATGGACTGTGGAATAATATCTCTTAAAGGAGTATCTATGTACATTTCTTCACTTTCCTCAATGGAAAGCTTCACAAATCATTTTATATTCCTTTTTAATTCTGTGCAATCATACGGCTCAAAATTTACAAAAAAATATGAATACCTTTACCAAGTTGTTCCAATCTATTTATTTTTATTGCTAAAAAGAGTCTCCCAAAACACAGGTAACCTAATTCTACACAAGCCTGTGGACTGGCATTGCTCCTCAGAGGCAGGCTGTATAAATAGAATCCATAATGGACTGGAGTGAGATGCCATCATTTATCTCTCCCTCTCACAAACACAGTTCAGGTCTCTGCTCATTTTCCTAATGATCTCCTTCTTTTCGCTATGTGTTTTACTTTAAGGTGTGCAGGATCCCAGCTTAATGGGCATGATTCATCATTGACTATTCCTACCCAAGTCTGGTTTATCCGGGAAACTTGAGGGACAAAACAAATTGCCAAAACAAATGCATTTTCGTTGAGGGAATTGGCTTATTTTTCAAAGAAATGGGTAAGTAGAAAACAGTGGACAGAGACCTGATTTGAGTCCTTCGGGTTAAGTTCCAGCAAGCTTAGTTGCAAAACCACTGCTTTGTTCTGGATATGGTTTTAAATATGACATTTTAAATGCTTTGGTATAGTTACATAGTGTGTAGATTTTTATTTAACACAAGATCACTGAAAAACTAACCAAGCACAATTAAAGAAAATTCCAAATAAACAGATCCATTGTAAATTGAAACTCCTGGCTTGGCCGTCATTCTCCATTGTTTTGTCAGCATGGTCTCAGGTGATATTGGGCTGTGTCCTTGTGCTAATCATATGGGAGGCTGGATAAACAGCTTGCTGTTAACCTTTTATTTGATTCCTAAAAAAATTTATTTGATGCAAATAGCTTCAAAGAAATTGTCTGTAAATCCTTTATTTGGCATAGTGACTGGGGTCTTATCAGTCTTTTATTACTCGGTAGCAAATCCAAATCACTTATTGTTCATTCATATTGAAGGTTATTTGTAGTCTCAGGAAAGGAGTCATTAAGTCAGGGCCCAGTGGCACATGGCAACATAAAGCTTCTGCGAAAAGATTTTCATAGGGTAAGGCAAGGGGGGTGGACGAATCTCAGGCCATAGCCTATGGGCAATGCTGCTGCTCTGTGTGGTAGATTGCGTTCTGGCCCGGGCCCAAACGAAGGCCTGCTTTTTAACCACTGATTCCCCCATTTGCTTTAGAAGGCCTGCGGCCTGGCAGGCTGCACAGCGCATTACCAGCCTGCAGCAGCACTTAAAACACATTTCAAGCCAGGCTAACAGCTGGCATCCTGGCTGTGAGGCTCATCTCCAGTGCTGGAGAGAATCTCCAGGGGGGATATGGTGGAGGTGTGGAGAGGAGGAGGGATGGCAAAACCAATCACACAGATACTGAGCAAAATAACACCATTGAAACATGAATTGGATTACGAGTGTTTGTGTAATTGTGATTCATTTACGTGATGTATTTTGAAATATATGTTTAATTTAGATTATTTGATTATGTGACTTGGTCTTTTTTCATTTGCGGGTGGACACACAAGACACAGTATCATTAGCAGAACTTTATATAAGATATTGTCTGTCCTTAGGTTTTGCTTGGCATGAATGGATTATTGAGAATGGAGTGAATAGAGAGTGAGCACTTATGTTGAATTAAAATGATGAATTGTGAAAATGATTATCTATATGTATTTTTCAATTTAGTAATAGTTTTAAACAACTGGAATTTGAGCGAGCGTGTGGTGTGTGAGTCGTTGATTGTCCGGTGATTGTCCTTAGAATTATGCTGTGTTCAACATGGCAGCTTTCTTTCTCTCTCTCTCTCTCTCTCTCTCTCTCTCTCTCTCTGTCTCTCTCTCTCTCTCTCCCTCCCCTTTTCTCTCTCTCCTTCGCTCACTCTCTGTCCCATGCCTTTGGTTTTCAATCTCATGCTTCACGTCCACTGAGCCCACACCATCAGGAGCACTTATTTACGACCAAGGGTCCACACACTCTTCCCCACTCAGTGTCCGCACCACCTCAGTGCCCCTCTGCTGTCCCTAGCTTCATCCTCTCTTCTTTACTGTGCTGAGAGCTCATTATTGTCAGCTTCTCAATGCACTGGTAGGCAAGGTGTCAGCACAGTCTAGTCCTCTCCTATTTTCAATTATTCTTCCTGTCTAGCACAGACTGTGTGACAATGTCTTCTATTTTTGTGGTGCTATATTTAAAAGTATATGTTATGTATAACCCCTGCGATGGACTGGACCTGTCTGGACCTGTCTAGGGTGTATCCTGCCTTCCGCCCGAAGACTGCTGGGATAGGCTCCAGCAAACCCCCCCCTACGGCGACCCTCACGGATAAGCGGCTTAGAAAATGGATGGATGGATGGATGTTATGTAGTTTCTCTGAAATGCCTCAATGATGGTCAGTGCAGATTTACAGTATGTGCTGTGAGTTTGGTGCTATCTAACTATTGCTGTGAATGTTGTGCTATTAGGTGAAAGTGATATCTTGGTGATACAGAATGCTTGGCATTGATTGATTTTCCTTGCAGTCTCCTGGGGCCAGGATGATTTTACTTAACTGTGTCTCACACATCATTTGTGTGTTCAGGTTCAGCAAACCTGTTCCATATTCAGCCCTTTTGAAATGCATCATAAAGAGCATCCTATCTTTTTAAAGTGCCCATGTGTGCTGTGAGAGTACTGTAAATATGAGGCATCCACCACCGCTGTTGTCGCAGCTGTTTGCCAAATGCCAAGATAATGTCTTGTATTATATCGGACTGTGTCAGACTCTACCAGTTCTGTTTTTTTGTTTAGTAATGTTATTTTAGAAATGCCTGTGAATCAAAAATCTCTCTAGATTTACATTAGGGCCTTATCCTACATTTCCCCTTTCATTTTATTTGTTCCGCAATGCATACAACTGGTCATAATTCATGTATTGTTTGTTACTATGCCTTTTAAGACTGATATGTGTAAACAACTTTTGTTCTGATTGGCTGCCTTGTATTTTCTTATAATGTAAAAGAGCTGTAGGGCTAATAGTCGAATGTGATTGTTTTGGCTTTTGTGACATGAACAGTGAATGGATAAAGTATCAATACCTTGACTTCCATACTAGTTCCTGAACAATACTTTTTTCAGTACTTTTCCTTTTAAGTACAAACCAAAAGTGAGTGTGGCTTAAACCAGAAAGTGTGAGGTGCTGGAAGTTTTTTTATTTGCAGACATCAATGGATTACACACTCAAGAAGGAGTGCTCATGCAATGACTGGAATGTGAAATGTAATTTAGAAAGCCAATTAGTAGTCTAGATTGGGGTGACCAAACTTTTTGCCTTTTGTGCAGTTTTTGTGGTGTGTTGAGGCAGTATGACAAAACAATCCAAATAAAGAAGGTAGGTTTCCATTAGTTTTATTTTATAAGCATAATAATGACTCAAAAAGTGATATATAGTATAAAAATATGAGGTGGGTGGGTGGAGCTTTGTTAACTTTCTGGTGGGCCAAATCTAACATCTACCGTTGGGTGGCCCTGGCCTATATTTTAGAACAAGCATACTTCATAGATATTAATATATAATATTAGATCATTAAAATGTAATATTAGATCACTGGTCAGAACAACAACGATATTGAAGTAATTAAGTAAATATAAAGTATTGAACTTTGATACCCAGCATTAGCTCAGACGCTTAAGCATACAGCTATCTGGTGGAGGTAATAAAAACCCAAAAACCTACTGCAATCTGTGACAGTAGCCAAATCATCTAAAATTCCTGGCAGGATTACATTTGTTCCCTGTGGTGGTCTAAGGTAAACATACCAAAAGCAACCGTCTACCATCTTCCATTGGCTTGAGGCAGGAGCTTGAGCTATGCACTGGCCTCAAATAGAGGTGGCATCTGGTGCCCAATTTGTCATGCCTGAATTACCTGGGAGCTGATAAGAGCGGAAGTTTTAATAAAAGTTGGGACCTAGAGATAGCAGACTGAAGGACACTGATGAAGTGTCTAGGGGCCTATTTCCACTCTGAGATAAGGACCTAAAGAGAGAAAGAGGATAGTGGGTCGGCAGGCCAGAGGTGTGAGAGCACACACTAATGTGGCTGTGTGTGCTTCCCCCACCCGGGCCGTACGTTTATGTTCTTCTTCCTTTCCCGAAAAAGTGTGGATACACATCCTAGCTTTGAAAAAAAATGATAAATAAGCAAATAAATAATGATGATGATCTAAACAAGGAGAAGCCTAGGTGGATCACTTTCTCTTTCACTCTCCCTTTCTCTCCTCCCCACATTCTCTCTCCCTGTGATTTGGCCCCCTGCCAGGATCCATAGCTCACACTCAGCTGTGGTGGCAAGCTCCAGATGTGCCAACGGCACAAGCTTTTTTTTTTCCGGTGTGTCTGAGCGCTTGCTTGTGCGAGTATGTGTGTGTGTGGGTGGGTGGGTTTTGCCAGCTGACTGCACCGTTTGATAACCCGCTCTCTGGATGCCCATCACCGGCCGCAGAGATAGAATTAAATGATGATGATCTTCCCACAAGTTGGGCGCAGAAACAGCGCATATAAATCTTGATTTCATCTCAGCGTGAGAAGTCTTTATCCATCATCACTCTTAATGAACAAGTCATTAGCCACGATGAATGGCGCGAAGGGCCCCCGTGCTCTTTCCGACGCTTTTGTTTGTGGCATTCAGGGTGTTGGGGGGGGCAACTTCCATGCCCTTTCAAAGGGGTCAAACTCATTGCTCCAGATGTGGGGGTTACATCTCCAGGCCCCTAATGTACCCACACAGCCATGCACTAACCAGGCCTGGAAATAATGACAGCAAATAGAAGAGGTGCTTTTTGATGGTTTTTAGTGGGCAGGATTGTGTATTACTGGATGAAGCCCCTACATCTTGCCAGATCAAGTGGCTCCTCTTACATTTGATTCACAAAACCTGAAGCTTGGGTAAGGCAAAAAAATTGGTATTTCAAGGGCAGAGTTGCATATCAGAAATTCCACAGGGAACTTTTTGTTTGTACGCTAAAGAAAAGTTCCTGTGTGCTCAGTTTGGTCTTTTGTATTTGAATGTTTTCAGAATAGTGTTTGGGCATCTATTATAAAAATTCAAGGAGTTCTCTAAAGCCCTTTTATTTCAAATCTAGATGTAGTTAAAAGCCTTTTTAAAGAATTTAACAGCATCTTCAACATAGCCCCAGGCTACCAAAAGCAGAATCCCAACCACCTGCATAAAATTTGAATGATGCAAGACTCTTTCAAATCTGCGAAGTGCAACAGAGTGACTTTCATCAGAGAAAGCACTTTCCTGTTTACTTTTTTTTTTTAGAATTTCCTATTTGCAGCAATCCAAGAAACCAAATGTGGCAAAGAATAATTAAGTATAACTCTTTATTAGGCAATTCTGTATGTATTTCTATTTGAACACAGGGAGAAGCTGTAGTAGCTAACTTTCCTTGTTAGTGACAGCTGCCATGTTTTATTGCCATGTTCTCACATACTCCCTTCTCTGAAGGCTTTAAGACCCCACTGGGAACGCAGTCACTGTCTGCTTGATCATTTTTCCAGTCACTGTTAGTTTTTCATGCATAAACTAATAAGAGTGTTTATAGTGAATATGCAGCCTTATGTTGAGACCCAAAAACATACTGTTACAATGTTTAATACCATATGAATATATTCTGAATATATACTGTACTTTGCAAATTCTGAATCCATTTTTTTGTATGTTCAGTTTCTCTTCAAAACGTTAAGTATAAATTATTATTTTTCTGTGTCAGGAAAAAAGCAGAAAACAGGTTCAAAAGCAGCTTCTACTTCATAAAAACTAAATAAAATAAATAAATAAATAAATAAATAAATAAATAATAATACCATCAAATATAATAACAATACAACAAACATATCAATATATAATATCAAACTCCAAAACCAGGGCTCAGAAAGCATTTAATGACATGGAGAAACATCAAAACTATCAAGAAGCCATTAGAAAATTAGTACTAAAACACTGAAACTGGACTTCTACAATATGGTTTTATAGTTTAGATGTTTAGTGTTTAGATTTTTGGTAATAACCGAAGGCAGTATGTACACCTCTGAAGGAATAAAAGACTCTCTGAACCATGTCTCCAGTGATCTGTCAAGCGTGGAGAATCAGCGTACGTTTGAGAATGTGTAACATTTTGAAGTTGGTGATTTGGTTTTGATTGAAGTCATTATGTGTTTGGGATCAACTGGATAATGAGAAGCAGAAAATGTAAACAATTTCTAGGACTGAACTCTGGAGCTATAATTAAGGCAAAAGTTGGACACACTGAAAGCTGAGAAATATGTATGTATGTTATGTGCTTCATTCATCATACAATGGAATTTTGTCATTTTACTAAATAACTAGACTATATTTCCAAAAGTATTCACTCGTCTGCCTTCACACTCATATGAACTTGAGTGACATCCCAATCTTAATCCGTAGGTTGTAATATGATGTCAGCCCACCCTTTACAGCTATAACAGCTTCAACTCTTCTGGGAAGGCTTTCCACAAGGGTTAGGAGTGTTTATGGGAATTTCTGACCGTTCTTCCAGAAGCACATTTGTGAGGTCAGACACTGATGTTGGACAAGAAGGCCTGGCTCACAGCCTCCACTCTAATTCATCCCAAAGGTGTTGAGGCCAGGACTCTGTGAAGGCCAGTCAAGTTCTTCTACACCAAACTCACTCATCCATGTCTTTATGGACCTGCTTTGTGCACTGGTGCGAAGTCATGTTAGAACAGGAAGGGCCCCACAAAGTTGGGAGCATGCAATTGTCCAAAATCTCTTGGTGCTGAAGCTTTAAGAGTTCCTTTCACTGGAACTAAGGGGCCGAACCCAACTCCTGAAAACGACCCCACACCATGATCCCCCCTCCACCAAACTTTACACTTGGCATAGTACAGTCAGACAAGTACCGTCTCCTGGCAACCACCAAACCCAGATTCATCCATTGGATTGCTAGATGGAGAAGCGTGATTGGTCACTCCACTCATTGCTCTAGAGTTCAGTGGCAGCGCTTTACACCACTGCATTCCACGCTTTGCATTACGCTTGTTGATGTAAGACTTGGATGCAGCTGCTCGGCCATGGAAACCCATTCCATGAAGCTCTCTACGCTGTTCTTGAGCTGAAGGCCGCATGAAGTTTGGAGGTCTGTAGTGACTGACTCTGCAGAAAGTTGGTGACCTCTGTGCACTATGCCCCTCAGCATCCGCTGACCGCTCTGTCATTTTAGTGGCTGACCACTTTGTGGCTGAGTTGCTATCGTTCCCAATCGCTTCTACTTTGTTATAATCCCACTGACAGTGGACTGTGGAATATTTAGTAGTGAGGAAATTTCACAACTGGATTTGTTGCACAGGTGGCGTCCGATCACGGTACCATGCTGGAATTCACTGAGCTCCTGAGAGCGACCCATTCTTTCACTAATGTCTGTAGAAGCAGTCTGCAGGCCTAGGGGCTCGGCTTTATAGGGCTGTGGCCAAAGAAGTAATTGGAACAGCTGAATTCAGTGATTTGCATGAGTGAGTGAATACTTTTGGAAATAGTGTCATATCAGCGCTGTTTTATGATTAATACCACCTTTATTAGAGACAAATGTGTTTTTTTTGTCTGTTTTTTTTTGACAAAGTGGGTTAAAACTCCTTTTTGTAGCAAATATTGCATTTTGGAATAGAAACGTATATATATATATATATATGCATTATTTGTTGTCTGTAATTACTTGTACTAAAGTATGTACATTTAATAATGTCCCAACATGATTAAAAGATAAGGATTGGAGCTAAGCCAGGCATGTTTTGATGGAGTGCGTATTATAGAGGTGACTTAAATAGAACTTATGCCCAATTTGGGGCAGTGAGATGCCTTATTTCAGCAGCCTCTCCCAAAGTTCCCATGTGCTATTGTTTTCGCTTTTGCTTAGGTGCATATTTTATATTTCACAATTTGTTATATTATCACAATGTGATAATGCATTCTATCTTTATGGAACAGGTACACCCACACCCCCCCACAGATGGTCCATATTATCCTTTCTGTGTTAAGATCTGGAATAATGCAAAAATATGGGCCCTCAGGACTGGAATCACTGATTTAGTGTGTATTAGTATGGTCTTGCACACTTTGCTTTGGCACATTTGATAATAGGACACATGAATGTAAAACTGCAAGTGTGAACGTTGGGACAGACCACAGAAGTTAAATGTCTGCCATGTAAATAAGCTGTTTCATGACACCTTGTTCCACATAAGTAGTCAGCAAAAACAAAAGATGGAAGATATGAAAACTTGGAGAAAAAAAAAGTGTGCCAAAAAGCAAAACAGTGAGTTCAGAATGTTATGCACATACTAAAAGTTTGGTAATTGTAGCTTTAATTTGCTGCCTAATATATCTAACGTAAGTAGTGTGGCTGTATCTATGAAAACACAAAGTTTGTCATGGATCTGATTAGTATTAGTTGATACATAATTTTTTTTTTTTTGATAGGATTGGGGGTTACAAAAACTATATCAAGACTGCCTTCATACTTTTACAAAGACAGCAGCACAAAACAATACTCGCTCTAGGTAAGGCTTAGTTTTTGATGATATGGGTCATGTTTAGGAACAAGATAAAGTGAAAGCCTCATTACTGCACATGTCAGCATCATAAACCACAGGCTAGGCCATGTGGATAAAGGCATGGAGGTAATGGAAGCACTGCATCACTGTTCAGCACAAGGTCTGCAAGCCCCACTGAACCAGTCCTCACCTAAGAATTAGGTGGCAAGAAGCGATTATGATGATGATGGCAGCGGTGGTGACAGACATTAATGCTGATTCTCAAAATTGAGATAAAAATGATTAACAAGTTTCTGGTCGTTATGGTTCATAGGTGTGTAACATTTAAAATGTGAAGACACATGGAAACAAAGAATTAAAATTAAATCCAAAACACTTTTTTAAGGCATTGACTGAGACCGAGACCAATTTGCAAAAGGTAAGGTTATTATGGAGCAGATATTTATACAATGTATGGAGACATAAATAAATATTACTGGGCCTTTACTATCTTGTACCTGCGACTATGTAGACAGCAAGTAGGCTCTATCCAAAGGTGGAGAACGATAGGAGACAGCAGGCTTATTTTGGGGGCTTACGCTGAGATCTTACCATAGTTCCCTCATGGCCAGTAATATGATAGTGCCCCAGGCAATGTTTTCAATTACTTCAAAACACAAGCACCACTGTACCCCTGACTTTGGTTTGAGGACAACATACAACTACATTAGAGGAGAGATGAGCAGATATATGTTTGCCCATTTATTGAAGGTTGAAATGTCTTTGCTTTTTTTTCCTCTCTCTTTACTTTCTTAACATAAGAAGGCCATTGGAAGAATACTTAGAAAATTCTATCAATGTTTTGGAAAATAAAGTTTTTAACTGAAATAATGTTTTTGATTGAAGTTCGGGTTACTCACCATTTCCAATTGTCCTTATATTCAGTGTTCAGACATCTTTCAGACATTTAAAATCAGGTACAAATCTGAAACACTGCCCTTTTAACCTTTCTTGATTCCTTAGAAAAAGTGTTACAAAAGCCTGAGTCTGTGGCATTAAAGTAAATAAATGTGAGGGCCTTATTGGCAGTTACGTTTATTAACTACTTTCTAATCTCAATAAAACTGTCACTGGTGCAATGCATGATCTTCCTTCTATTATTTGACCGATCCACTTGAATCAGATCCAGTAGCCTTACCAACCCATGACCAGCCCATCTCATAGATGGATCTCTGAATTTACTGTTAAATGTCCATTGCTGCTGCTTCATATTATCACAGACATTGAAGTAAGCTAAGCACTAATAGGTGCTATTAGAGGTGGAGCAGCACATAGAAAGCTGATGACTGTGGCCTTGTCAGTAACTCGGCAAATCAGATGACACTTCAATAGGGAAGCCAGGCTGTATGGCAAAATTCGAAAATTGAGTTGACAACACCAGCGATAAAGGCGTCATAGTCAGTGGAAATTGGCCTTTAAGTGGCTTGCCATCGAGTTGTTGAACAATACAATTGAGAGTCCCCTGCACAGAGCAATTTAGGCAAGGCTGAAGGGGAGAAAGGTAAGAGACAGATACTACGCAATACAGAAGCTATGAGGAGTCCTTTGTGTGTCAAAGGGAGGGTAGCAAAATGTCAAACACCACTTTCTTTCTATGTATTGCACAGCTATATATATATAAATAAAAATATATATAGACTTTAGCTTGAAATAATCAGAGGTGACTCCAAGGAAAGCCCCTAAATGCATTATGTCTTTTAATGAAGGCTGTAAACCTGCTTAATAAAAAAAAATAAATAAAAATAAGGCTTTGTCCAAGCTATTTTAACAACCGAGGAAGCAGCGCAAACTTTCACAAAGTTACTTCATAGAGGGTTAGGGTGAAAACAATTCCACTTATTTTGGTGGATTTATCCTAGTGTTAAAGCAAGCTCTGTCACCGTGTTCTCCCCAGTCACCCTACAAACACACCGATTAGAGGGCGAGCGAAGGATAACGCTAGGCTTTTAAGAAGGATGAATACCTTGGATTTAAATGAAAACAGCTGTGGTGGAATAGCATTAAGACTGGCTTCATGCTGTCAAGATTTCACTTTTTTCCTGCAGCTTTTTTCCCCTTTTCTCTCCCTGGGTAGTGAGAAGTTTGAGTTGAAAATGGTTTTGGGAATCGTCTGCAAATCTCCCTAGAGCGGATTAAAGCCGGAGGGCTGGAAGAACTTACCCAGGCAATTTCTAGCCCCAGCTAAATTGCTTAGATATGAGAGCGTCAGAGGCATAAATATTATTTTAAACCCTTTAAACGCACTCACTTTTTCAGCCCTCTGACTTCTTTCTGCTTCTCTTCACTTTTCCTCACACTAGCCTCATGTGTTTTAAATTACACAATTTAGAGTAATGATCATAATTGATCTTTTAGGAAATTACGCAAACTTATTTGTTGATGATGGGTTCTACCCTGGGTTCGGCAATTTTTGGAGCTGTAATTGTGTGTGAGTACATCTTGTTGTCCCAAATGCAGCTAGCAGACAACCAGCTAGTGTTTCTCACACATCGAAAGCTGTGATTAGGGAAAGGGATGTTGTCTTTTTTCCCCTCACTGATGATCCCCTTTATGTTTTCAAAGCTGTCGAGCAAGCGTGTGTTCCTGAGCAGGCCTGTCTGGTGCAGAGCTGAGCTGGATGGAAAGAGCTCCCTTGGGACTTGGAGGTCAACGCGGAGGGCATGTGTGAAGTTAATAGAAGGCTCCATGCATGTGAAATGCTTTGCACTGTCATTCTCAATAAATGCACAATGACTGCAGATGTTTTGGTGCCATATGCACCAGCTCTGCCTTCATCAAGCATGGTTTATTGTGGTTATTATGAATTTATTTTGAATTTACCTGAATGTTGAACTAAGTGAAGAATCAGTGGGTAACATTCATTTTCATCTATTGAGATTTACACACAGAAAAAAAGAAAAATAATATTTCTAAATAAACTATTAAAGATCAGAATACTTCATCACCCTTTTACAAACTCATTCTTTTGGTTGCTCTTTTTGATTGAATCAATTGTAGCCGAAGCTCTGAGCATAACTGTCAGGTATTTTGCATTTTTCATATTATGGAGAGAGTTATTACTATTAGTTTTTATTTGTTTGTCATGCATGCTGTCTATCAAATCTAGTTTGATAAAACAAAAGCTGTGTTTAAAGAGAAAAAATGTCAAGATGTAGCATTAGACATAGTTTGGAAGGAAAAATAACATGCATACTGTCTGTGTACTGCTTGGAGTCTGAAATAATAATTCAAAGGTTTGAGGTCTTTACATATTAATGTCACACAGTCTCAAAAGAAGGTTCCGCTTGATGTTGAGGTCTCAAACGCAAAATTATACTGAGGAAAATGTGGTGGTGATGGTAGGTAATTCATTTGTGTCATCGGAAGACATTCACCAAGTCCTCTTTGTGTACTCTTTCATTGTGCTCATCATCTTTAGATTCATCCAGTCCGAAGTACAGCTGACGTCACAAAGTGTTATTCTGCATGTTACATATAGTGTAGCTTTAATGTCTGCTTAAAGTTAATAATCTACAGAAAGCAGTATTTAGTGGGATTTGCAGCTAAATAAATTAGCATTGATCTTATATTTATGTTGAGAATGATATACATGTCCTCCACCAATAATTCCTCTTTCACAACATATGTCTGCTCCATATCTCTGCAGCAGTCTCAGATGACTCTTGTTTTGGAAATTCCCTGCCAAACTTTCCAAGTTCTTGACAGCTTTGTCTTGCAATAACAGGTGCCTCCTGATTTTACCACATGGCTCCATGTTTCCTCTCCACCGAAGGAGCAAGGCAATGCAAAAGATGCAGGCTCTTTTTGCTGCTAAGGTTGAGCAGATGTTACCATAGTGTCAGATTTGCCGGCCTCTGTGCTCTGATTCAGCTTCCTCCTTGACGCTCACAGCGGACCCCCACTGGAGAGCTGTGTCAGCGCAGAGATGCGACAGGGAGAATCAGAGACGGCCATCTGATCTAACTGACAGGTCCCTGGCAGATGTTTGCAGCTTTGTTGACATTTTCTAGCAAGCCCATTGAGCCTCTTTCCAGCATCCTCCTCTACACCTAAAGCCCAGGCTTACAGATTCACAGAGGAACACACTGGATTTTCATGCATTTTTTTGTGTGTCAAATCTTTTATTGTTTTGTATTTTATTGTATTTTATTTGTCAGATCTTAGGCTTAGATGGATGGATGGATGGATGGATGGATGGATGGATGGATAGATAGATAGATAGATAGATAGATAGATAGATAGATAGATAGATAGATAGATAGATAGATAGATAGATAGATAGATAGATTTTCCAAAATTCATCATCTACCATTTGTCGATTATTATTCTTCATTGGCTTGTATAATCACTTTGGTCACTTGTGCTGTGTAGCTGTACTGAAGTATTGGCTGAATATCACTGACATGCACTCTGACACTGTAATTAATTGAATGAGACAGTTAATTTCATGCATTGAGATTAAACTTAGGTTGGGAATTGCTTCAGGCTGCTTTGATACGGAATTTCCTTTTTAGTTCTTGCCACAGAGATTGCAAAGCGGGGCTGGACAGGTATCTTCCCCCACCTTAATCCCAGTGCCCCATCCCTGTGTCACTTAAGCACGATCTCCAAATTGATCCAAACCTCTCCGATTTTACAGCACACGTCCAGATGTCAGTAAGGCAGTGGGATCTGTGGAAGAGCTGTCAGAGCGAGTTTAGGGCCCTGCCCTAACTCTGGACATGGCCCCTACAGGTCCCCGACTCAGACCTGACAAAGAGGAGAGCTGAGCCGCCTGCTCCACTCAGTCTGCCTATGGCGTTTAGCATGTCTGCCTGTGACTGGGCAAAGACAGACAGCAGCCTTCTCACCTCATTGTATTACATGGGGGCAAAGGTGAAGTGGAGACTCATTTGGAATGCATGTAATTGCCAGTCAGTACAAAATTAACTTGTTCAGAATTTTTTGTTTCATGAATGCAGTAAGTTTTAAAAGTAAAATTGGTACTATTGGTGCTTCTGGTACACATACCAATGTAGCATTCTACTATAGCATGTAATGAATGGTGTATCGGTGTGTGTACCAAAAGCACCAGCAGTATCAATTTTAAATATACACTTACTGCAGTACACACTGCAAACAAAATGTGACCTTAAATTAATCTGGTATCAAAGGGTAATTCTAGAGCTACACCAATCTTGAATTTTTATTTGTTTATAATCTTTTTTTTCTTTTTTTAGAATGACCATAATTCTTATTTTATTATTATTTTGATTGTTCTAGTCAGTAATTCTTTGCCCCCTAAATTCATTTTATTTTTGATAAAGGTAGAGTTTTTCCATTCAAAAATATTTGGTTGGTAAGTTTTTCCAGAGAGTGATGTTAATGGTTTTCCTTGATTTCCAGCTCATAAGAATTTTCTTGCCGCTGGTTGGCACTACAAGCCGTGCTCTGCCGTTTTCCTTGGTTAACATAATTACTGAATACTGATCTTCTAGCAGACAGAGTGATGGAGAAAGCAGGTTGGGTTGAGTTAATTGATTAATATCTTGTTACCAAAAGTGTTTAATGAGTGTACAGTACCATATGGCATGGCATTTACGCAGTTATCTGAGGAGTTTACTGAGCACTGCAAACAAATTTTAGATTCCACAAAACTCATTTTAAATAACTTTTGCCCAATTTAGTGAGCACTGCGAATTACTTTATACTCTGTAAGGTGTAGGTTTGTGGTAATAGTCATGTCAAAGGTATGTTTTAAGCATCTGTGTCCAGAAACCAGCAGTGGGTGTAATTTAAATATCTTCTTCCCGTTTTGTTGTTGTTATTGTACAGATTGTAGAGTTTGACTAAAATGTTAATCTATACATTTTGGACAGGAGTTTGGTGTTAAGAAAGTCTGAAATTGATGTGGAGAGATCAAATGTATTTCCTTTTGATTGAATTTTGAGCATTTAATTTTTTTTTTATTTCAATTTTAATTTTTATAAAATTCTTATTTTAAAAGCGCTATTTTGCTCTCACAAACCCAGACAACATGAAAGCAATACTTTTTGTTTTCAACAAGTATATGTTTATAACATATACTCAATAAATACATAAACAAATGTCAAGTGTGTGCATATGGCACAGAGTAAAGAAAAATCATGAAAAAACTAATTTGCATCACAATAGTGTGCAGTAATGTATATTTTATTGTATATTTGAGGGTTTATTGGGAAAAAAAAGAAAAGAAATTTCTTAGATTTTACATAGTCCACATGAAAAGAGTATCAAAAGTGAAAATGAAGCAAAATTGCATTCCTGGCAAGACAGTATTTGTAAAGGTTGACTGAACTTGGTTGATCTCGAGTGTCCCATTCTGTCCAGCATTTTTTCCCCTCTCTTTACTCTTTTCTTTTTTGCCCTGATTTTTTTCCTCTCTATTACAGGAGCATTGAATGATGGTGATTTGGTTGAGGCACAGTGAGTGTCTGAGGAAAATTGGTTGGTTGATAAAAACCCTGCTATCAAAGAGGGCTACTTTCTCATTTACATTTAGATGAGTATTGATTATTTATTTACTCAGTGGGGTGGGATTCTTTTCCAATCTTATCTCTCTCTCTCGTCTTGTCACCTGGAAAGAGGGGGAAAGAGTGAGAGAGAGAGTTCTTGACATGGCTTTATTATAACAGCATTTTGCAGGGCAGATAAAACTTTACAGGGTTCACCTGCTCTCCCCCTTTTCTCTCTCTTTCCTTTCTTATGTTCACTAACTTTGACAGAAAAGGTTTGATGGCTGATGGGCTCACATTTAAATGGTGAGACGCTCTTAGTTATCCAGGGTAAAACATTAATTAGTTGACTTGAGATGGCTGCAGGTTTTCAGGGTCCAGGTGGTGTCTGTTCTGTTTGTTTTGCATGGGGAAAGATGGACCGTATGACTAGAGGTGGCACAATACCTGTTCCTAGCACCAGCTCCAATACAACTTTGAGTGTCAGGTGACACAGATCATATAGTTCTTCTTTTAAACTACTCACACATACACACACACATTTTCCAAACCGCTTATCCTTCTGGGTCACAGGGGTGCTGGAGTCTATCCCAGTAGTCATTGGGCAGAAGGCTAAAAATGACTCTTAATTTTTTTTTTTTTTAAGTAGCTATTTTTAATGAGCTCAATAGCTGCACTTAAGACGAGTATCTAAAAGCAGGCTATCATTCTGAAACTGCTCAAACACTCTACTACCCCACAAGAAGCACAGCAAAAAACCATCACATCACACAGTGTCAGTATGTGCTGTTTCAGGCTGTATTTGTCGTAGTGGTTTCAGCTCTATACGATCTCTAAATTACCATTTTTCACCTGATCTTAAAATGTATTGCTCAGCAACATCTTCATATGACAAATTAAAAAATGCAGCTGTTACTGTATTTGAATCACACTGTTTATCATTTATGTACTACTTGGTAACCGGCAAAATGTTGTGTCTGCGGTCCATTGAATTATTTTTTTGAAAACATATTTAAAGTATTTGGCAGTAGTCTTTAGGCACTGGCTGTACTGGAGTGTGCATTTGAGAGTGCAGTGAGAAGTCCTGGTGGGTCAGTAACGTGCTGCTGTAGTTTTTAAACACTGTGTCCACTCACTGACCACTGTATTAGACACTCCTACCTTGTCAGTCCACCTTGTAGATGTAAAGTCAGAGACGATAGATCATCTGCTGCTGCACAGTTTGTTTTATTTTAGTAAAGTAAATTGATTAGAGTAGAAAAGAAGGAATGTGAAAGTGCCCAAGTTTTAGAAGACTTCATTTGAACCACGTGGTTAACTAGCCTTTCTCTATGAAATTAGCTGTTAGAAAATTATGTTTTTTTTTTTTTTGTGGAAGACGTTTTATGTGACCTGGAGTTTTTCAACACCTCAGCCAGAACCGAAGCAGACACATGGGTTGACAAAGCATCTGATTTGAGTCCCTCATTCCTTTGTTTGTGCTGTGTTTAGATCAGTTCAATAATTTAGAATATAATTTATCGTTTTGTTTGTATTTACTTTTTTCAGGTTAAACAGTACTATGTGTTCTGTAGGGCAGCACGGACAGCACTCACAGAGAGGAGGGCCTGGGTTCAATTCCCCGGGTGGGTGATCAAGGTCCTCTCTGTGTGGAGTTTGCATGTTCTCCCCGTGTCTGCGTGGGTTTCCTCCGGGTTCTCCGGTTTTCTCCCACAGTCCAAAAACATGCAGTCAGGTCAATTGGACATGCTAAATTGGTGTGAGTGTGTGAGTGATTGTCTGTGTCTGTCTGTCTGCCCTGCAATGGACTGGCGACCTGTCCAGGGTGTATGCTTCAGCCCGATGACTGCTGGGATAGGCTCCAGCACCCCCCGCGACCCTGACGGAGAAGCGGCTTAGAAAATGGATGGATGGATGGATGTGTTCTGTAAAAAAAAAGGAAAACCTAGGATTTATTCACTTAGTCTGCTGTATGCTCACAGACAAATAACATAGATGAAGATACATATTTAATTGTTTTTGAAAGTAGCTGTAATTAAGAAATAACAGGTTCACTCTCTTTTTAGCCATAACTTTGCTTATGTGCGTAAATGCAGGTTGTCTTAATCTGCAGATACCATACTAAATAGCATAATTACAAAATAACAATGACACCATTGGTGGGGTACTAATCGGACACACTATTTAGTACAGTATGTAGTTTGAAGAGCACGCCTAGCTCGTAATTGAAAATCCGTCCTCCAATGTGGGATTAAATTGGCAGAATTTGTGGACTGGATGTCTGAGAGTGCATAATTTAGCGGTTCTCATTTACTCACAAGACTCCTGCGAAATGTTGCGCAGTATGGCAGTAACACCAGAATAAAAATATTGTTTACTTACTGTACCTAGACCTTTTGCTACACATACAGCACAGGTGTGAGTATGTAACTGTGTTTGTGTGTGTGCATGGCAGTGAGCAACACTAGCAAGGGGCTCCCTGTAGCAGTGGAGGACCCCTGGCAGACCCTGCCTCTTCCTCTCAGCTCTGTGACGACGAGTGAGGCGTCTCCTGAGGTGGCCTCTGTCAGCTCCGCTCCTCTTCAAAACACAGACAGGTACTGCTGCTACTGCTGCGTGCACGCCTACACCATGCACCTCTCTCACCACATGCTTCTCACACCCTATGGGCAATGGTAAGGACAGGATGTCCCTGTGCTACCTCAGGGATGATGCATTAGTCTCTGGAAAGAGAGTGAGCGCCAAAGTTGTTGAAATTAGTTTGTTTTTGCAGTATTGGTATGCAGGGAGGGCCTTTTTGTTTGTAGCGTGCTGGTTTGAGTAGCTTGGTAGTAGTATATTGAGTCATCTTTCATTCTTTCTTTTTTTATAGAACCAGATTTGCAGCCTCAGTGGCAGATTACCCCTCTAAACAGATTCAAACAAGACAAATTCATGGCTCAACATAGGGTTGTCTGATACCGCATCAAGACTAAAACATCTGTTTGATTTACCACCCCTTAATGTCACTAAGTGGATGTAAACATGCATTTGCCGAAGCACTGGGGGCGATTAGCTCGGCAAGGCTAAAATAGGCAGTCACTGCCAGAAGGTGACTTCCATTGCTGCTCAAGAACGTACTCCCATTTTTCTTTGTTAGCCAGTCAGTCATTAGCCTAGTTACACATCTGGATCCCCACAGCAATTTAAGAATATGGAGTGCTTAAAAAAACAAAAAAAAACTAATTAGCCAAACTGGAGAGAAACATCTTGTTTTCCTAGCCCCCCTAATGGATTGGACCAAGGTCTTTTGAAATGCAAACTTATCAAGGAGATACTATGGTCAGAGCAGGCAGTCTCCTCTGAGCTCTTAATCCCTGTTTATGGTCTGTTCTCTGACCAAATGGGTAAACATTGTGTCACATTAAGTTTACTATATCATTTATGCTGCTATATGACTAAGAATGACTGCAAGTCAGTACAAGGGTTGGGCTTAACTTACAAAAGGTCACTGAAAATAAGCCTGACCTATTCCCAAAGTCCTCTCACTGATGTTTTGAACATGTGAACATGTTCAGTGCTAGACCATTTTATTCAGTAATGTTTTCCTCTATGTTTGAAGAAAGATTAAAAAATTCTGTCGACATTGCCCCTGGGGTCAGGGGTGTTTTGTGCACAAGCATGAAAGAGGGCAAAGGCTTCTGTGACATTTTGGGAACCATTTCCAAAAGGCTACATATTGCCCAAAGTCTTTTCTCTTCATTGGACGACAACTTTATTATATATTTCAAACATCCATTTCAAACACGCCTTTATTATTGTAACAAGATGACAGAGTTTCCATTAAAAATTGCTAAATGTGTTCTGCTAAATAATTTACATAAAAATTTTCAGTTAGATTGAGAGGTCTTCTCACTTGGTACATCCCATATATACACTGTATTGCCAAAAGTATTCGCTCGTCTGTCTTCACACACATATGAACTTGAGTGACATCCCATTCTTAATCCATAGGTTGTAATGTGATGTCAGCCCACCATTTCTACAAGGGTTAGGAGTGTGTTTATAGGAATTTTTGACCGTTCTTCCAGAAGCATATTTGTGAGGTCAGACACTGGATGAGAAGGCCTGGCTCACAGTCTAATTAATAATTAATCCCAAAACTATCAGGTTAAGGTCAGGATTCTGTGCAGGCCAGTCAGGTTCTTCCACACCAAACTCGCTCATTAATGTTTTTATGGACCTTGATTTGTGCACTGGTGGGCAGTCATGTTGGAGTAGGAAGGGGCCGTTCCCAAACTGTTCCCACAAATTTACAAGCATGAAATTGTCCAAAATTTCATGGTCTGCTGAAGCATTAAGAGTTCCTTTCACTGGAACAAAGGGGCCGAGCCCAACTCCTGAAAAACAATCCCACACCATGATCCCCCCTCCACCAAACTTTACACTTGGCACAATGCAGTCAGACAAGTACCGTCTCCTGGCAACTGCCAAACCCAGAGTCATGCATCGGATTGCCAAATGGAGAAGCGTGATTCATCACTCCAGAGAACACGTCTCCACTGCTCTAGAGTCCAGTGGTGGCACTTTACACCACTGCATTCGATGCTTTGCATTGCGCTTGGTGATGCAAGGCTTGGATGCAGCTGCTCGGCCATGGAAACCATGGAACCCATTCCATGAAGCTCTCTACGCTGTTCTTGAGCTAATCTGAAGGCCACATGAAGTTTGGAGGTCTGTAGTGATTGACTCTGCAGAATTTGCCAACCTCTGTGCACTATGAACCTCAGCATCTGCTCTGTCATTTCACGTGGCCGACCACTTCGTGGCTGAGTTGCTGTCGTTCCCAATCGCTTCCACTTTGTTATAATACCACTGCCAGTTGAATGTGGAATATTTAGTAGCAAGAAAATTTCACAACTGGACTTGTTGCACCGGTATCATCCTATCACGCTGGAATTCACTGAGCTCCTGAGACCGACCCATTCTTTCACAAATGTTTGTAGAAGCAGTCTGCAGGCCTAGGGGCTTGGTTTTATACAGCTGTGGCCATTGAAGTGATTAGAACACCTGAATTCAATGATCTGGATGGGGGACTGGGATCATCATCTACGGTACATAATAACGTCAAAATATTCAGAGAATCTGGAGAAATTTCTATGCAAAGGACAAGGCCAAAAACCAATATTTGCTAGCCATCATCTTTGGGGCCTCAGGCAGCACTGCATTAAAAACAAATATGATTCTGTAGAGGAAATCACTGCATGGGCTCAGGAACTCTGAAAACCACTTTCTGTCAAAACAGTTTGCCACTGCATCCATGAATGCAAGTTGAAACTCTAAAACACAAAGAAGAAACCCTATATAAACAGGATCCAGAAATGCCACCGAATTCTCTGGGCCTGAGCAATGGACTGAGGGGGAGTGGAAAATTGTCCTGTGGCCCAACAAATCAAAATTTGAAATTCTTTTTGGAAATCATGGACACTGTGTCCTCTGGGCAAAAGACCACTCAGCTTGTCATCAGTGTGCAGTTCAAAAGCCAGTATTCATGATGGAATAGGAGTGCTTTATGCCCATAGCATGGGTGACGAAGACACAATTAATGCTGAATGATACATACATGTTTTGGCAACATATGCTGCCATCCAGATGATGTGTTTTTCAGGGAAGGCCTTGTTTATTTCAGCAGGACAATGGCAAACCACATTCTGCATGTATTATAACAGCATTGCTCTGTATTAAAACAGTCCAGTTGCTAAACTGGCCTCCCTGCAGTCCAGGCCTTTTTATACATTGAAAACATTTTGTACATCTCCCATGGACCCACCACCCGTGGGAGAGGTGCTTATGGGGGTCTGGTGCAATGTGGATTGGGTGGCAGCTGAAGGCGGGGGCCTTGGCGTTCCGATCTTCGGCTACAGAAACTGGCTCTTGGAACATGGAATGTGACCTCTCTGGCAGGGAAAGAGCCCGAGCTAGTGTATGAGGTTGAGAGATACCAACTAGATATAGTTGGGCTCACCTCAACAGGGCAGGGGCTCTGGAACAGACTATCTTGAGAGGGGTTGGACTTTATTCCACTCTGGAGTTGTCCAGGGTGAGAGGTGTCGGGCAGGAGTGGGCTTACTCATAGCTCCCCAGCTCAGCACCTGTACGTTGGGGTTTTCTCCGGTGGATGAGAGAATTATTTCCCTGCGCCTTCAGGTTGGGGAACGGGCTCTGACTGTTGTCTGTGCTTAAGCACTGAACGGCAGTTCAGAGTACCCAGCCTTCTTGGAGACCCTGGAGGAGGTACTGGAAAGTGCCCCCTGTGGTGACTCCATTGTCTTGCTCGGTGACTTCAACGCTCATGTGGGCAATGACAGTGAGACCTGGAAAGGTGTGATTGGGAGGAACGGTCTTCCCGATCTGAACCCGAGTGGTGTTTTGTTATTAGAGTTCTGTGCTTGCCACAGTCTGTCCATAACAAACACGATGTTCGAACACAAAGGTGTGCATAAGTGCACATGGCATCAGGACACCTTTGGCCGCAGTTCGTTGACTGACTTCGTAGTTCTGTCATTGGATTTGCGACCATGTGTTTTGGACACCCGAGTGAAGAGAGGAGCAGAGCTGTCAACCGATCACCACCTAGTGGTGAGTTGGATCAGATGGCGGGTGAAAATACTGGACAGACCTGGCAGACCCAAACGAGTTGTGTGGGTTTGTTGGGAACGTCTGGCAGAGGAACCTACCAGAAAGATCTTCAACTCCTACACCCGACAGAGCTTCGACCGCATACCGAGAAAGGCTGGTGACATTGAGTCTGAGTGGGCCCTGTTCCGTGCCTCCATTGTCGAAGCAGGGGATCGGAGCTGTGGCCACAAGGTTGTCGGTGCCTGTCGTGGCGGCAATTCCCAAACCCGCTGATGGACACCTCAGGTAAAGGAAGCCGTCAAGCTGAAGAAAGAGTCCTATCGGGCCTGGTTGGCTTGTGGGACTCTGGAGGCAAAAGAATTCCGGCAGGAGTTCTTGAGGGCTCTGGATGTTGTAGGGCTGTCTTGGCTGACACACCTTTGCAACATCGCGTGGATATCTGGGACTGTCCCCCTGGAATGGCAGACGGGGTTGGTGGTCCCTTTTTAAGAAAGGGGACCGGAGGGTGTGTTCCAGCTACTGGGGGATCACACTTCTCAGCCTACCCAGTAAGGTCTATGCAGGGGTACTGGAGAAGAGAGTCCAACCGATAGTTGTATCTCAGCTACAGGAGAGATTTCTCGGAACACCCAAGCGGCGGAGGGTGACCAGTATGGTGGCCTCAGGATTTCATGTCTGCTTTTTGCGGATGATATGGTCCTGTTAGCGTCATCAGGCCAGGACCTCCAGCATTCTCTGGACCAGTTTGCAGCTGAATGTGAAGCAGCTGGGATGAAAATCAGCACCTCTAAATCTGAAGCCTCTTTACTTAGACTGCTACCCCCGCGACCCAGACCTGGATAAGCGGTTGAGGATGGATGGATGGATGGATGGATGGATGGATGGAACATTTTGTACATTATGAAAAGGAAAATACAACAAAGGAGACCCCAAGCTGTAGAGCACCTGAAATCCTATATCGAACAAGAGCGGGAAAACATCTCTTTCAAAATTACAGCATTTGGTCTCCTTAGGTCCCAAATGCTTACAGAGTGTTGTTAAAAGAAGAGGTGATTAAACATAGTGGTAAACATGCCCCCATCCCAACTTTTTTGGAATGTGTTGTTGGCATCAAATTCAAAATGGGCATATCTTTTTCAACACACAATAAAATGTATCAGTTTTAACATTTGCTATGTTGTCTTTGTAGTATTTTCTTTTACAAGTATGATTTACATGATGATTTGCATATTGTTGCATATTATTACACAGCATATATATATATATATATATATATATATATATATATATATATATATATAAAAAAAAATAAAGGGAACACTCAAATAACACATCCAAATCTGAATGAATGAAATATTCTCATTGAATACTTTGTTCTGTACAAAGTTGAATGTGCTGACAAGAGAATCACACAAAAATCATCAATGGAAATCAAATGTATTAACAAATGGAGGCCTGGATTTGGAGTCACACACAAAATTAAAGTGGAAAAACACACAACAGGCTGATCCAACTTTCATGTAATGTCCTTAAAACAAGTCAAAATGAGGCTCAGTATTGTGTGTGGCCTCCACGTGCCTGTATGACCTCCCTACAACGCCTGGGCAGCTCCTGATGAGGTGGCGGATGGTCTCCTGAGGGATCTCCTCCCAGACCTGGACTAAAGCATCCGCCAACTCCTGGACAGTCTGTGGTGCAACGTGTCGTTGGTAGATGGAGCGAGACATGATTTCCCAGATATGCTCAATTGGATTCAGGTCTGGGGAACGGGCTGGCCAGTCCATAGCTTCAATGCCTTCATCTTGCAGGAACTGGTGACACACTCCAGCCACATGAGGTCTAGCATTGTCCTGCATTAGGAGGAACCCAGGGCCAACCGCACCAGCATATGGTCTCACAAGGGGTCTGAGGATCTCATCTCGGTACCTAATGGCAGTCAGGCTACCTCTGGCATCACATGGAGGCTGTGCGGCCCTCCAAAGAAATGCCACCCCACACCATTACTGACCCACTGCCAAACCGGTCATGCTGAAGGACGTTGCAGGCAACAGATCGCTCTCCACAGCGTCTCCAGACTCTGTCACGTCTGTCACATGTGCTCAGTGTGAACCTGCTTTCATCTGTGAAGGACACAGGGCGCCAGTGGGGAATTTGCCATTTCTGGTGTTCTCTGGCAAATGCCAAGCGTCCTGCACGGTGTTAGGCTGTGAGCACAACCCCCATCTGTGGACGTCGGGCCCTCATACCATCCTCATGGAGTCGGATTCTAACTGTTTGTGCAGACACATGCACATTTGTGGCCTGCTGGAGGTCATTCTGCAGGGCTCTGGCAGTGCTCCTCCTGTTCCTCCTTGCACAAAGGTGGAGGTAGCGGTCCTGCTGCTGGGTTGTTGCCCTCCTATGGCCTCCTCCACGTCTCCTGGTGTGCTGGCCTGTCTCCTGGTAGTGCCTCCAGCCTCTGGACACTACGCTGACAAACACAGCAAACCTTCTTGCCACAGCTCGCATTGATGTGCCGTCCTGGATGAGCTGCACTACCTGAGCCACTTGTGTGGGTTGTAGAGTCCGTCTCCTGCTACCACGAGTGTGAAAGCAGCACCAACATTCAAAAGTGACCAAAACATCAGCCAGAAAGCAGAAAGGTACTGAGAAGTGGTCTGTGGTCCCACCTGCAGAGCCACTCTTGCTAATTGCCAATAATTTCCACCTGTTGTTTATTCCATTTGCACAACAGCTGTGAAATTGATTGTCAATCAGTGTTGCTTCCTAAGTGGACAGTTTGATTTCACTGAAGTTTGATTTACTTGGAGTTATATTGTGTTGTTTAAGTGTTTCCTTTATTTTTTGAGCAGTGTGTATATATATATATATATGTATGCTGTGTAATAATATGCAACAATATGTATAATTTTCTATAAAAAATGAAACCTTTGAAATAGAGTATGACTAATCAAGAATAAAGACTCAAGGAGTTTTTTTTTATTTCCATCTCATTCTTCAGTTTTCTGAATAGATGTGATTGTAGGAACAGAAAACCTGTTCTTCTATTGTCCTTTATGAGAAGTTGTGGCATAATTTTGTTTTTCTCTTTTTGTATTAAGGGGCTGCCAAACCTGCCTGTTAAATTAAATACTTTTTTCACTTCCTAAAATATATAATAATTATATAATAATTATTTTAAAAAGGATAGCTATTTAGACTTTCTGATGTGTTACTTGCTCAGGCTTGAAGTATTTTTTTTTCCCTTTCCTTCATGCATCAGCAGTGCTTAACAGAAAAACCTTGCAGTTCACTCTGTGAGAAGAAATATATATATATATATATATATATATATATATATATATATATATATATATATATATATATATATATATATATATAAGGGGGGACACTTTGCTGTTTAAAAATACTTGTCTGATTGGGAAATTATTGAGCAATAGAATACATTAAAATGTACCATCAATATAACCAACCTGTTGTTTGGTAATTTGGACTGCTGTAGACCATCACATAAAGCTAACAGACTGGAGAATACATAATTGTAAGAGAAAATTGGGAGGGTAAAACAATGCCGTAATAGCAAAACAATTATCGGATTTAAACAGATTTACATGTGGTATGCATGTTAAAATTACTTTTGTAATTTTCATTTAATATATTTCTTCTTTTTTTCTTTTTTGGATAAATTGTTTTTCCTTCCTCTAAGGGGCCTCAGTAGTAGACCTTCAGTAGCAGTCTAGAAAACATCACACATTTGTAATAAAAACAGTAAAGTTTTGCCGTTTAGCAGCATGCTGTTAACTTAGCATTTACAGAAGGACATATGAACTTTTTGGCTATTTCGTATATATTATTATATATTTATTATAACTGTTTGGAGAAAAAACTGGGGTATGACAAATGTGTCTTCACATATATATTCTCAAAATATCAAATAATGTAGTTTTTGAAATCTGCGCCATTGGATAATTTGGCTGATTTCATCCAAGTTTTCCTCTTTCCTCAAAGCAAGATCAGTAAGTCTACTCTTTGAAACATACTTTATTTAATTAAGCTGAGAAAGCTGATTGATATGTCCCCCTCCTGACCTGCACAACAAAAAAACAACAGCATGACAGGGTGACTGATTCAATCTTGTTTTTTTTTTTCTTCAGAGGCTCTGTTTCATTTCAATGCTTGCCTTCTTAGACTGTGATTTGATTGCATTGTGGTGCTTCCTGGCCATAGAGGTCACTCGTCCAAAAAAGGTGGAAAGAACTGTGGAGAAATTCCCTCTTACTGTTGGGCTGAGTGGAGAGGTCTGTGAATGTAATTGGACTCCAGTTAGAGCTTTCTAAATCCAGCTCTTTGGCATGACCTTGACATGAGGGAGTACTGGATGAATAGCGAGGCAGAGACATTCATAAACAACTGAATATGGCCTTTTGTACGGTCTGATGTGTGGAGGGGAAGCAGACAGGCCTGGATTGTTTGCCGGCCGAGAGAGGTTGTTCACCATGCCCTTGGTCATGATGAGTGTGTGGTCTGACCTGAAAAGGTGCTTGTCCACACACACACACACACACACACACACACACACACACACACACACACACACACACATTCATCCAGCTTTCAGAATGTTCTTTCTGCCCTCAAAAAATAAATAAGAATTTTCCTACTTTTTTCTTCATTTTCTTCATTTTCTTCATTTTCTTCATTTTCTTATTTCTTACTCATTTTAAGTTTATGCCATCAGTTCCACCCATTCTAGGAAAAATCAGTGTGTTTTGATATAATTCAGCATTGTTTTTATGCCATTTCTATTGCAGTTGGCAAGCAGCTTTTTGGAGGTAGCTGATGTCAACAAAGCCCACTGGATGCCCCATGGTGCTTTGTTGTTGGTGCGGATTGGTGAGCCTAGCAGGGAGTAAACAAACACATTCTCCCTGGATGTCCTGACAAGGTAGGACCCCGCCCTGCTCTTGACCCCACATTAAAACCTCATTATGCCTAATGCAATCTGAGCCTGGCTAGTGCGCCAAATAAAAGATCAATTAACGTGATTAGTGGCTCAAACACAAAAGACTTACTGGCTCATCAGGGCTAATTTTGTTTGGTGTCATTGTTGACTTTTGCTCATGTATCAGTTAATCTTCCAAAAAGAAGTTCATCACATCATGTGTTGTGCATACATGCTGCAAGTAGATTAGCTGCTCTAACCTCAGTTTCACAGTACATATTACGACGCTGAATCAAGTACATCACTGCACACAAAAATTGTACCATGATGCTCCCTTCCAAGGGGTTGGCTCATTCATGGCGTCACGGTCTCATTAAGGTCTCGATGTGTTTTCTACCAGGTTTGATATGGTTCTTAATTAATTTTCGCTGAAGACTCCCTGAGCTCTGTTGTCATATTAAACCACGCGTACTACAAGTAATGTTGCTGGGGAGGGAGACGAGTAGCTCATCTTGAGATTAATATTGCAGCTGTAGTGATATATGGCCTCAATAAACTGCTGCACAAGGTTCACTAATCAACATTCCTTAAATGTTTTGTATTTTTTCTGCATGACAGTTTAGTAGCCTTCTGGTCAGTTTGAGCTCAAGTTTACTTACATTCCAATATCCTTCTGGGTCGCAGGGGGAGCTGGATCCCAGCAGTTATTGGAGCAAGGCAGGACACACCCTGGACAGGTCACATTCCAATATATAATTATTAATGTTTATTGCTTCCTAGATGTCTTCTGTCCAATGACTGCTGGGATAGGCTCCAGCACCCCCCCATGACCCTGAGGGAGAACACCCTGTGTGTGTGTGTGTGTGTGTGTGTGTGTGTGTGTGTGTGTGTGTGTGTGTGTGTGTGTGTGTGTGCTTCCTAGATGTGCTACAAAATCATTTTTATGTAATATATATATTTTTAATAAATAATTATAAATAATAGTAGCTTCTCAAAACAATGGACATTAGCCACAAAAGAGCTCCCA
This sequence comes from Pygocentrus nattereri, assembly GCF_015220715.1. Taxonomy (NCBI): domain Eukaryota; kingdom Metazoa; phylum Chordata; class Actinopteri; order Characiformes; family Serrasalmidae; genus Pygocentrus; species Pygocentrus nattereri. The sequence continues at coordinate 20,901,555 of NC_051239.1, forward strand.
AACAAATTAACGAGTGAGTCTTTGGCTAAACTGTGCAGTTTGGCAGAAAGGGACATGCACTCTCCACAAACAGTGCATAGAGTATGCTCAGCTTGGTATTACAGCACAGGGATGCTGACAGACAGAGAGAGATGGCAAAGGAGGATATGTCTCAATCCATGTCTGCTGATGAGCATGAATCCCACAAACCATTTCTCATGGCAAGGAATGCAACACTGTCCTGTGGCACTGTTATTTATGCCACAGCTCTCGGAGGCCTTTCCAGTTTGCCAAGCAGTGTGTGTGTGTGTGAGAGAGAGAGAGAGAGAGAGAGAGATGGAGATACAGGGAGAGAGAAAGACTGAAAGTTGGTTTTAGTGAAGTTTGACTTGGTGTGTCTGGAAGCTGTCAGATGAGGGTGCTTTGAAAGGTTGGGACGGATCAGAGGAGATAAATAGTGAACTGGGAGGACAGCTGTTTGGTAAAGGCGGTAATGTTAGCATCACTCCATACAGAGCCAAGGATCCCTCCTCTCATCTCCTACATTACAGTGCAGTGTAGTACAAATTCTGGTTTGTGTCCTGCCAAGGGACATGGTCTTTTTAAAGATGGATTTAGGAAGGGATGAACATTCCTACACAGTCAAACATTCTCATATAAATTTCACAGTAGTGTTGACAGTAACCAGATGTCTGAAGCATTCAATGCCTTTTAAACATTACTGTTACATGAATTGGTTAAGAATGTGATGTCTGGTTTCCTGAGATTCTGGACTAAAATACATGTTTCAAACAGATCAGTGGTAAATCTGAAATAATGGAAGGGGGTGTAAGGCTAAATAGTACCTAAAGAAAACTTATTTTTTTCTGATCTACCACTATTTTCTCATTTTCAACATCACATATAAAACCTTCCACATAAAACATATGTAGGTTCACTGGCGCGGTGGTTAAATTATATAGAAATTTCCAAGATCTGTAGAATTACCCTTATCCATCAAAACATTCATATGTGCCCCAGGCAGGACACTTTTGTCTTTTTTAAAATCAGATATGCATTTTATCTTAAATTAAAATAATCCAGATTGTGTAGGTGTACATAATCTGTAATTTCAAGACACAAACATAATAACCTCTTCATCTAACTGTCTTACACCAAGAACCAGTCAGGGGAGGGCATTCTATAATACCTTAATTGAAACCAATGATAAAAAATGGCGGCGGAATTAATACAATGTCATCTGTTTAATAAAGCTTGTTAACTGCTGTGTGGGAAACAAATGGGAGGAATTATGGGTATGCTTATTGGAAACGTGTCATTTTGCGTTACAGCGAGAAGAACTCACTCACAGGGGATCGTGCCTTTATTCTCTCAGGGGGAGAAAGCACTAATGGTTTCTGAAGGCAGAGATCGAAGGCAACCATAAAGGCTTGGCCAAGGATGGACAGAGGAATATATGATCTAAACACTAATGATGTAATTGCATGATACACAATGCATCCTGTTTATATAGCATACCATGTGATGGCAGTATTAGATGAAATTGTATTAGTGTCTGTTGTTGTGATCATGATCAGGATCCAGGGAGTCAGGATAAACAGAGGCTCCTTGGCATGGTCAGTCGAGGTGGCGGTGGAGATTCTACTTATGCTCTTCACTTTCCTGTAAACAGTATTCCAGGAAGAAGATGCAGATTTCAAGCTACTAGTTAGAAAGATGGAATTGACAGAAAGATACTAGGCACAGTGCAGAGCAAAATGTTAAGCATGCTAAAGTGTAATTCCACCCAAATAAATCATTTTTTTTAATTGCTACCTATTTTAAACATTGAGATGTAAACAACATAGAATCATTTTTGTGAAATGGTTAATTGTAGAAAAGTTATGATGGAAATATTTGTTTTATTTGCTATCCAGAACCAACACTGAACCTTATGTGTCTTCAGAGTGTTATATGTGATGTTGATAATGATAAAAAAAGTGTTAAATGTGAAAAAACAAGTTTTTGTTGGGTACTGTTTTTCATTACAATGCCCCTGCATGTACATCTTTGCCATGAATGTGTTTAAAAATATATTTAAAGCCAAAATCTTATTACAACAGGCAATTTGTGCATTTGAAAGATCTGTAAATTAGCTTTAGAGGCATTAAATACTCTGGATGTCTATCACTACTATAGTGAACTATTCTGATTTGCTAAGTCTTTCAAAAATGTGTTTCACATCAAACCACACTGAATGACTTTGTTCGCATCTTGGTGCCGAATTATGCATAAATGTAGAAAAATGGGTGGAATTCCTCTTTAAATATATAAATACTTTATTTAATATTTTACCTGTCATGACTCTGTTATATTTATTGAGGCATAGTAACATTGTGCTTGCTTGTTCTTTTAGCATATAACATATTTCAGATGGCACCTCCAAAGAATGGTATGACAAGGTGATGAGTACCAATCCACTGTGCCAATTTTTATAAGACTGTCCATTCAACCAGTCTTATCAGTCCAATTTCTATGGGACTTCTTGGTGCCTTGCACCTTGACTGACAGCTGTCATGTCTGTGTCAGTCCAAACTGATATTTGTCATAAGCCATCTCCTTGATGGACTCTGTCTCAAGGCCATTCCCTATCATAAGCCACACACACTTACACATTCCATGAGGGGTAGATGGGAGATTAATAAGTGTAGAAAAAATCCATGTGGTGTGTGAAAGTGGTATGACTTATCAATTATGATAAAAGGATGCAGACCTTTATTCATTTCTTTAATGTGACACTGGCCATTGTCCATTAGGGTGCATTTGATTGGCATATGGTATATATGTTAGGTAAGTAGAGTGGAGTTCCTCAAATTTTTGATGTAATCATAAATTATGCCCCACCCCTTTTCCTTCTTCACATTAAACCGGTCAATGTTAGTAACTATTAGAGCCAGTTCTAGCACTATTTTAGCACTAAGTTAACACTGGTGCAGCGTTGCTCTAGATTGAACATATTTAAAGCTTGGAACTAAAACTAACATATATTTTACTTTGTATGTTGCAACTTTACAACGACTCTTTCCGTAAAGAGGAATGACTCTTTTGGTAAATTTGTCCCATCCACTGTAAATCAAAATGTGACTGATTCCACTGTCACTTCCAAATTTCGCTGGTGGTGAATCAAATGCGTAATGCCTTCTGTCCAGCTCCGTAATGCCTAACCAATGGGGGAGCTCACTTGGCAGTATCAAGAAAACTCACTTGGCAAGAAAAAACCTGTTTGCATAATTTTATGTTGGGTATTTCACAATAAGCGTGATGATTCTACTGAATAATAAAAAAAAAATATCAACACATATTTTGTAGAAGACCCTGAGGGTTCTTCACTGCAAAAGTAGTATTTGACGGACAAGCTCTATGTATCTTTTTCTACACAGACCCTATCTGTACCTGGCCTTGAAATCACCCTTAGATGTCAAGTCAGGCATGCTGGGCATTTTGCAGCATAATGTCATCACTTCTTGCTGTTTCTCTCTTTTCTATGCAACCTACTGCCTTTACCTCAACCTCATCAACACTCCAAGTGTTAAGTACGACACGTTGTTGATTTATTCCCCTATGTCCACTATCACCATAAATTACTCTTATTTACACTCCTAGTGATTAAGATGCTGTCACATAATGTCACTCTAGCATAATTTTATAGAACAAATGAAAATTGTTACCAAGAAAAGGCAGGTCAGGTTCATCAATTAAAGTAAAGCCGGCTTTTCCCCCCTCCCTCTTTCTCTAAGTGCACTGGTAAGGAGAAAGTGCCAGCTGAGTGATTGATTTTAGTTTTAATTCTGTGTAGCAGAACACCATTTTGCATGAGCAATCAAAATTGAAATATCAAATATTGACACAGCAGAAATGCTCAACTCTTTTTCATCTCTTATCTTACTTGGTAAGAACACACACACACACACACACACACACATATATATATATATATATATGTGTGTGTGTGTGTGTGTGTGTGTGTGTGTGTGTGTGTGTGTGTGTGTGTGTGTGTGTGTGTGTGTGTGTGTGTTTTATATGATTGTGGCATTTGGCATTTCCAGAGTCCTGTGGCTGCACCAGAAATGAAAGTGTTAAACATCTATGATCCTTGGAGCATGCGTCCGCAGAAAACGGATGAGGTTCACCAAATGTTTGAAAGATAAAAAAAGGCAATGGAGGAGAATGAGGGAAAGATCAGAAGTTGAATATATTTCATGTGATAAGAGAAAAGATGAAGCACAAGAAAAAAAGATTCTATTACTGTGGCGACAGTTACAAAACTGCCCCTGTACAGAATAGCCCGTGCTGGAAAGATTGATGCACTGAGAACTGACCTTGGCTTCGAGCTGGAGCTGGTGATGTATGTATGAGTATCTGCTTGCTAAATGGACCCAGATTTGTAGCACTAATATACATGGAAGCCCGGTACCAAACTCACCACAGCGATAAATCAATGGCCATTTTTGGTGTCATCTCTGGTTTATATTCCACAATTGTGACTAGTCCTCTAATCCATGTCACTACTGTCAGTCCTTATAAAACCAGTTTACTTAAATCTGTATTTGAATTTTTGGCTAATTATATAAAAAATATATATATATATATATATATATAAGTAGAAGTCATTTAACATGACATTTAACATGTTAAACAGTTAAAAAAATACATTTTCCCCCCAAATAATCTGTACATGACAATAAAAGTTCTTCAAAGCAAAGCAAAGTGCATTTTAGGGTTTTTTGTTTTTTTTTTAATTTTTTTTAGGTTTAGCTTTTTTTTTCAACACATTTACAAGCCACACAGAAAACTCTCCTGTCTCTCAGATCTGTTTTAGTAAAAAGTTTATTATTTAGACTTCCACCCAAAATGTGTGTGTACATGCTCTTGTGTTCACATGCATGTGTTTGTGTGTTGTATCTCTGCACTGTTACAGACAAATGGGACAGTAGTATGGATGGGATACTGGAACCTTGAGGTAAACAAGGTTAGTTTTACACATTGATACATGCCTCCTATTCTAATTTATTCAATTGAGTCAGAGGAGAGGAATGAGAACGGATATGGGAGAAAGCGGGTGCTCTCTGCTTCTTCTCCTCCATACTCTTTTTCTGACCCCTGCTCTGAAAGAGACAGCCACTTTTCTTTGTGTTTTCATCCACAAGAGCCAGGTGCTACCACACAAAGTGCTATTGAACAGGCCATTGGTCTGTTTGCACACATGCCTAGAAACAAAGTGTTCTTTATGAAAAAAGGTTGTATAATTTCAGCACTGGCAAGGCCCTAATATAAAACTTGCTATGTAAAACAATATTTAAAGAAATATGTGTAATAGGCTCGCCATAGAACCATAACTTTCTGTAAAGAATCATGTTTTCTTCATTTTCCTTGGTCCAGTTTGATTTGCCTTTTATTCACCTTGATACAAAATAAATGAAATGTGGAAAGTTTTTCATGTAAAGTTAGAGAGTATAACTGCTTTCCTCAAGTGAGGCAAGTGACACTGTGTCATTAATATTGAGTGAACATATTTGAATTGTCATAGAACAATGATATATACATGTACACATGCTGTATATATCACTGCTGTTTGAAGAAAACCTTGTATCTCCATTATTGTTGGTTTTCAGTTTTTTACATAGTTTGAAAATGCCTGTTGCCCTTTACAATGTGTGTAAGTTCCATGATGAATGGGCCAAAAATAAAATGACTTGGTATAATAATGATAAAGCTCTGGTTCCAGCGACTTACCTTAAAATTAAAGTACGTTTTTTCCTTTTCTTGTAAAGTTTGCATTTTGGATATACACACACACACACACACACACACACACACACACATATATATATATAGTGTGTGTGTGTGTGTGTGTGTGTGTGTGTGTGTGTGTGTGTGTGTGTGCATTGGCTATATACACACATATAATGCGGCAGGTTCTGACTGAAATGTGGATATCACATTTAGAGACATTTAGCTAAAATAACCCACTGTACTAGGTTTCTTACTTTCTTTAGTCTATGTCATGTTATTATTTTCTTATTATAGATGATGTGGATGGCTGACATTTTCAGTTTCACTTATACCATTATTCCTGACATTAGCACTGATCCTGACATGCTCTGGCATTTGTAATACAATGATACTTTACACCCATTTAAATCTTCAGCTAATCATGAGTGATCCCAATAAAAGTAACATGGTCCAGGAAGTCTTTCTCTCTACATACTATATTATTCTCAGACTAAGCTCACATGCTCACATATTGCATAATAAAATCCATGAGATTCAGCAAGATATAGTGTAAATGATGCCCAGAAAAATGTTTTCTATTACATTTTTAAGGTAATAACCTTGTTCCTCAAGAACACTGCATGATTTATCCAGTTAAAGGCACCACAGTATACAGCAGACATTTAATTCAACTATGCAATTCCATTGCTTTTGTTTGATTTTTTATTTATTTTTTTTATCATCGTCTCCCAAATCATAGCAGTGAGGCCCATCCTGTGAAACAGATCAATCATTATGCTTTTCGGCACCGTAATGATGTGTTTGGCTTTTGTGTGTATTCCTATCATGTGTGACACTGAGGTCAAGGAGGAGTGTCTCTGTCTCGATCAGGCTCCTTCCCAGCTGCCACATGTCATATGAAATTGTACGCATCACCACAATCATCATTTCTTTCTTTCTCTCCCGCTCTCTCTTTCTCGCTCTCTCTCTTTCTCTCTCTCTTCCCCTTCTATTTCTCCCTCATCTCTCTTTCCTCTCTGCTCCACTCTGTCTGTGTAATAAAACTACTGATAAGGCCCCTTTCATCCCAACACCTCTTCCATTTTAGCATGGCGTCGCTCTCATTTAATCTGGCCAAACAGTGTCCCATTCACACTATATTACCAATTCGCCTCCAAGATCTCTTATCGGCTCAGTGATGTATGTATGAAACAGATGTTGTAAGAGAGGGGGAGAATCAGAGGCGGTGAATGAATGAATTATTGGAAAAGGGGAAGAGGAAAGCCAGTAGATACAGAATTTTTGAGGCCTGTAATATGTTTGCATTCGCAGCCTTTATCACAGAACACAATAGGGGAGCTTATCTCCAGACCTGGCTTGAAGCTGACTCAAAGCGCAGATGCGTTTTCAACCAGCTCCTCTCTCTTTGGCCTTACTATTGCCTGCATTTGTTAGCATGAACAAATAGATCCTAAAGGGAGTAAATGAAATAGCCAGTGTTAAGTAAGGCATATCAAATTGATGCTTAAGCCTGTATTTAATTCAATAACATCAATTCTCATAACGATCTATGCTTTATTTTTTATATATACACGACATGAACTCACCAAACTAAAAAGATTTTAAATTTGTGAATTGCTACCAGTTTAAGCAAGAAAACAAATTTATGGCAAAGCATTTGATTTGACATTTTTGTTACTCCAATGAAGCAAATAAATAAAAAGAGTTTAGTGATCTGAATTACATTCTGCATATTCACTCAGAAAATGGTGCAGTGCATCTAACAATAAAAGCAGTACTGTGTTTATTTTATATAGTGATAGAAAATAGAAAAAAGGAAGGCTTCAGTTAACCATGCTAATACACTACTATTTAAAAGTTTCATATTAAAATCATAATATAAATGTTACTGTTTTATTTACAATATAACGTGTGATGTTTATATATTATAAAGTGGACACCACATTTCATTTTTATTCAGTGTTTTGTGTGTTTCATTCAATATTGAAAGTGTTTCGGGATCATCAAGACTTTGTTCATGCCCTGTAATTCTGAGATAGTATTTTTCTGATTTGTCATTTTAGAATCATCTGCGGACATCAGTTGTTCAACAGCTTCGTAGCTTCCAACTAATTACTTGAAAAGTATGAAGTTTCATGGGACTAACAGATGGATATTAAGGCCATTTTGCAAGTAAGTTGTATCTCATGGAAAACATTTTCAAAACACTTTTGCATGTGATTCCAAACGTTTGAATGGTAGTGCACATTTTAAATGCAAGAGGCACGGGTGGACGAATGGGCCAGCTATTCTCAGGACAGATTTTAATGAGTTGAAAGAGCAAATGCTAAAGAATCTATCCCTCACAATGTGAGTGGTGAATTCAGTCTGGCTCCCCTGAGTGAGTGTTTGGCGGTGATGTGAGTGTGCTCAACAGTAGCTATGGGGATTTGTGATGCAAGAGCAGCACCTATTGAACTCCACAGGGCACCACGGTATGGATGCGTCCGCTCATGCCATCAGCATGTATACATGTCAAGCACTGAACTCTGTCTTGCCCCTTCACATCCAAACCAAATCAAACAGGGGAAGATGAGAGAGAGACAGAACAGAGACAGTGTGCAGCCTTAATATTCTAAGATGGCTGGATGCATGGCATAATAAGGGTTGGATTGCCCCTTTGTATCGCAATAACATTAGCCTTCTCTCTCTCCTCCCACACTATGATGGTGTGACATTTCCGTTTTGCTGGAGTTTAATCTCAAGCTCATCTCTAAATAAAAGCGGCTGGCCCCTGCGGCTCACGCCAATCTGACCCAGGCCTATTTTAATCACATGAAATTAAATAACTGCGCTCCAGTGCTGCGCTGGCTCTGACAGCAGCCATGACAAGTGGATTGCACAGCAAAAGTCCCTCAAGTCAAATGAAGAGAGGAGAAGAGATGAATGAAGACTGAAAGGGGAGGGAGGGGGACAGAGATGAGAGCCCAAGGAAACCAAAGAGCAAATCTGGAACAGTTCATTGGTATGGAACCACAGGATGAGCACATTTAAAGGCAACTGTGCATCTAGAATAATTTATATGTATAAAATACCTAAGCACTGTATATCAGTGTAAATCCCTGCTTTCAATCACTTATCAGCCTGCCTGAAGAATTTGGTCTGTGAAGTTTAAATACTGCTACCTCCTTAGTTTGGTTGTGTCACCAATTCTTGAATATAGTGGTAAATAGGAAAATAAAATAATGAGTATATGCAGCACATACACAAAGAGGAAATCACTTAATATCTCCTGTAAATGCTGAGTTTTTATACTGCAACTTCCCATCTTTTGTCCTACTCTTTTTCTTTCTCTTTCCTTTTTTTCCATAATGTTATGCATTGCTCCCCTGCAACCCAGATCTCCTCCAAGATCTCATTCCTTTGTTGCAGTGGGGCTGAACACTATGTTAACCTAGTAATTGGCATCGGGCCTTCCCCATTATACGGACCTCTATCGAGCGGTTCTACATGACTAGGTAAAGAAGATGGCATGAAGATTAATGAGGGCAGGCGAATACAGGAGGGGTTTCTCACTCTCTCTCCCTCTCTCTCTCTCTCTCTCTCCCTCTCTCTCTCTCTCTCTCAGCCCACACCCTAACCTCCAACACTTCACCACTGAGGAGATATTGAAACTCTGGAATGAGCTGCCTGATTTCCCTCTTATTCTCTCTCTCTCTCTCGCTCTTGTTTTACTCCTCCCTCTATTGCCTGCTTTAACCTGTGAACTCTGGACCCCTCTCGCCTGTTCCTGGCCGCCAGCACGTCCCCAGCTTTGATTGATGTCACTCCAGCAGTCACTCTTTTTCTTTTCTTTGAATTGAAGGAGGGTAGGGGGTGAGGGGAGGGAGGTCGCTTGCCCCAAAATAGATTTTCTAGTGCAATCGGCGGTGGCTGCCAGGCCTACAGAGTGGCAGGGGAGCTCTTTATGCTGTTTCTTTTTAAAAAAAGCCAAAAGGTAGCTGACGTGTTCATTCACTCCTGCTTTTGATGGGGTCTGCTCTGCTGCTAGCCTCCACCTATCGTCCTACTGCTTTTTATTTTGTGTTAGGAGTCCTTGCAAACCGTGAAGTGATCCGTAACGGGGAAAAATAGAACTACTTCTGACAGATACATGCTATCTTCCTCATACTGTACAGTTCCTGTGACATAATTCATGAATTATGTGGTATAACTTGTTATATCCTATTGTTCTCTTGTTTAAGAGCATTTTTCATCACAGCTGAGGGAAGTGTTAGGGGTTGAAAGTGCATGGTGTTCTTGGGTTGCTCTTGTAATCAGATAAATTAGATGCAGCTTTCAAAAGATTGCAATAACACTCAATGTGACTATAAACCTGAGTGGCGCCTGTGTGTGTGTGTTTGTGTGTGTGTGTGTGTGTGTGTGTGTGTGTGTGTGTGTGTGTGTGTGTGTGTGTGTGTGTGTGTGTGCATGCCTCTGTATGACAGACAGCAGTTGGACTCCGTGATTTATTTCTGCACCTCTGTCCTATCGATCCACTATGAGGGGTCTCGGAGTGTCTCTCTGGAGGGTCCCACCCCCATGAGTGCCTGTCCCAGTGGCTCACTACACCATGCCTGCTGTGTATAAAGAAAGACAAGGAGTGAGGAGGGGGGTGGATAAAACAACAGGACTTTGATGGTGATCATGCAGGTCGATCACACTAAGCTTGAGCTACAGCTGCCATTTCAAAATTGCTCATGAAAGAAAGTGGATAATGAAATTAGATGGATAGCACGTGCTCATAAAACTGATCTTCTCTGATAACAGCAATATATAATAGCCTAGAGTCTTACTGTAACAAGCAAGCCATTCACTCTTAATTGCTTGGTCTGAAGATGAATACTGTGTAAATGTGACAAAATGCACATGCTTTCCTTTATTTTATAACACTGCAGTGCACTGAGTCTTTGGTTTACATATCCACGTTAGCATGCATTAGTCAATAATAGACCCTAGATTTTAACATATGAATAAAAACATTGTTGATTGTGCTTAACCAGCACTTGAATTTTTTTTTTTCACAGGAAGATTCTTCATTCAAGAGGACACAAAGAGTCTCATGTTACTTGGTTGTAATCATAAATGAAAACTCACGACAAGTAAGAGCACTCAGCCGTATGCCCACGTATTGCCTCATCCCTTTTAACAAATATGTTTCATAGCCCTATTAAAAGGGGTCTTCATCCGTCCTGTCAAAAGGCAGTCTAGTGGGGTTTTTTAGTTTAATTACACTAATTTAAAAAAAAGGAGAGAGACAGAGAGCAGGAGTGAGAGGGAAAGAGATCCTCTTCAGTGGGTGCATTCTGATTCGCCTCTCCTTGGGTTTGAGTGGATATGACATTTACAAGGCTCGCCTTTCAGGCAGACAATGGCGTGATTGATGAGGTGCAGACGCTATGAAGGAGGCCGATTGCCATGTGGAAGCAGTGCTTAGTGCACTTTGATTTATTTATCATCTGTTTCTAAAACAAGGCTGCCTGCCTGCCTGGCCTGGCTCCTGTGCTGTTAGGTAGGGAGTGAAGAGGTGGAACACAGCCTTGGTAAATGGAGAGAGTTTTAAACAGTAGCTTGTACTCCAACTACAACACGTCTAGTGAATTAGCCTTTGGCGTTCAGTGGAGAGAAGACGGGGTAGAAAGTGTAAGTCATTTTTTAGCATAAGTGTGCAACTAGTCCATTTATTTATTTATTTTGCCTGTGCAAATGTATGTGCACAGGTTGATATTTCAAGTTATAAGCAATAAGTGAACTAAAGAACTGAATACATATCTGGAGAACATATAGTACTGTTCAAAAGTTTAGAGCTATATTATATTAAAATTATATCATATTATATTAACTCCTTTTTTAAATGTTTATACTTAAAAAATCTTTTTAAATACTTTAGAAGTTCTTAAATAATAATATATTGTAATTATCTATTTACATTAATTTGCTGTGAACGTTATCTGCCTTTTGAAATATTCAACAAAATTATCTCTCCGCTATAATACATTGAAATCAAGTAATGAATATGATCTGAAAGCTCAGCTTGAATTTAAGGGTATTTATATTTAAAAATCATCTGGACAATATAGATATTACAACCATTTTCATACACAGCTCCCCCATTTTAGTGACTCAAAAGTAATTGGACAGTGGGCTGCTCAGCTATTTCATGGCCAGGTATGCTATAGCTTCATTATTTTACTTACAAGTAAACAGATAAAAGGTATAAAGTAGATTTCAAGTGTTTCAAAATTTCAAGATTTGGAATCTGTTGCTTTTAACTCTTGATATAATGTCCAAAAAGCTGCCTAGAGCTGTCACTGAAGCAAGCCATCATTAAGTGATGTAGATATAGCAAAAGATATAGTGTGGCAAAATCAGCCCTTTGATATGTTCTGAAAACACACACACACACACACACACACACACACACACACACACACACACACACACACACACACACACCAGAAAGTTAAGAAACACCAGAAGAAGACCAAAGAACTGCGGTAGATGATGGAATAATTCTTTTTCAACGCCCTTCAGGATATAGGTGTACCTATGTTAGAGTCAATAATCAATAGAAGACTTCACCAGAGTAAATGCAGATGGTTTACCACAAGATGTAAACCATTGGTAAGCCTCACAAACAGGAAGACCAGAAAGTGGTGCAGATCTGGAACAACGTTTCACGGACATATGAGAAAAAGATCAATTTGTACAAGAAGGATGGGAAGAAAAGATGTATTTATGGTCCTGACTGTAGCTCTCCAAAGGAAACAGTCTTTAAGGCAAGGAAGAATAATGGACTAGTCATATGGTCACAAACTAGAGATTTTGTCAGGAAAATCACTGTGCTTTTCCAAGCAGGACAGAAATGTGAAAGACAGTGGATTCTGTTCAAACGAATGGGAACCTGTTAGCAGAAGTGCTGTGAGAAAAAAATAATGTGCTGTTCTTTTGATGGACAGCGCGCTTCAGTCAGGGTTTATGTACCCACTCCCAGCCAATGAGGCTGAAAAAATGTACCAGGATGATGTGATGGATCTGTTATTGTCTTCCAGATCCCCCTCCCCAATCCATCTGCAGTGGTCAGGCATATGTTCTTATACAAGAGCATTGTTTTAACTTATTAGGCTCAGGAAGCTTTATGGCATGTTCAAAATTCTAACCCTTTTGATTGCATGCAGATAGGCACTTCACACCATAGTGTGAGATCTTAGTTTTTCACGAGCAAGGACCGGTTTAAGTTTAACATCAACATTCCTCAAAATGCGATTTCAAAGATTTTAGGTATTTCACATTTGCATAATCAACAGAAGATTCAGGGAATCCAGAGAAAAGCCCATGACCTTCAATTCCTCAGATGGCACTGCGTAAAGAAACAGCATGCTTCTGTGAAGGATATCACCACCTGGGCTTGAAAATACTTTGACAAACAATTGTCAATAAACACTGTTTGTTACTGCATCCACAAATGCAAGACTGTGCTATGCATAGTAGTAGCCAATGTCCAGACATTTCACAGACTTCCCTGGAATCAAGCTCACCTCAGATGGACTAATGTTCAGTGATGCACATTTTGGAGCAACATATGCTGCCTTCTAAACTACGTCTTTTTCAGCAACATCACTGCTCATTTGAACATGACAGTGCCAGGCCACATTCTGCACGTTTTCTGATGCAGTCCAATTTTTTGAAGCAAGTTGCAGGCTTCTAATTATGGACTGAGAATATGTATACAAAAAAAGTAAAACATCAACTAATATTTGTTTTACTGTAGTACAGGTCAAACTGAATGTACTTAACACTGCTTTCCTTTAGCATTTCACATACTGTCCTAACTTTTTTAAAACTGACCCATAAATCCACCATTAGCAAAAGTGGAACTAGAGTAACAATATGCTCTTCAGTCGTAATATATAATGCAATAATATAAAAAGAAAGTAAAATAGATTTAATCTATTTTTGTACATTAAATCTAAAGAAGCACTGGGCCAACATAATGATTTTAGGTAACTCTTTTGCACAGTATTGACATTTTTCATTACTACTAGATGTAACCTGAATGCTGGTCTTCTGTAGCAAAGGCGTAAAGAAGAATGGGTGGTTGGCCTTCATGGCTAAGACAGGCTTGATAATGAATCCATACCCCCTTTAATGAGGACACACATAAAAAGCCTTGTCAAAATTAATGAAAAACTGCTCTCTACATGCTACACAGACAAAACTGGGAGATAGTAGCCTTTGAATGGTCATCATCATCTATTTCAAATGGCCTATTTTTACCACTGCTCTTTGCACTTGATTTTTTGTCGTTCACTGCGTTAGTTAAATGAAGTTGCAAAATGAGTGAACAAGCTCAAGCTTTTAAGGCTTATCTCTGCTCTCCTTGAAAAAGCAGGAGTGCTGGAGAATAGGAGTATCTTAATTGGAACATATTGAGAAGAGAAGGTGCATTGGGGCCCAGTGGGGCGTGAGTGCTCCATGCAGCTACCTGCAAATGCCTAATCAGAGCTCTGGGATGAACCTTGCTTCTGACAGTCTGCTTCCATGCACTCTTCAACCTAGAGAAACTCGCATCACAGCTGTACTACACAATTGAACCTAAACTCTGAGACCAATGGAGCATGACAGAGATATTGGTAATAGTATATGTGAAGAAACTCAATTAATACACATTTCACATGTGAACACCACTTAAAGTGCAATGTGAGCAATTAGTAGATATCCTGGATCAGATGTGACTGGTCCATGTAAATTACTAAGTTATTGATATTAGCAAAGAAGTTTACTTTTTCTAGACTTCAGGTGGGCAGATGTTGGGCTGACTGTAATGGGAATCTGATTGGCCATAGTAGTGGAGAGGGTGGTGCACAGGATGTTAGTTAAACACTGGTTTTGCAGTGGCTCTTTCCTGGCAGAGGATGGAGGGGGTTGGAAGGTGCAGGCGGGAGACAGATGCTTAACGACTCCCCTGAGGCCCTGTCTCTGGCCCCTTATCTCATCCCCAGTTTGCACAGGTTGCTATAGAAACTGCCCCTGAACACATGAGGATGAGCTTCACTTGCATTACACCAGCCACTATTAGCTGGATTCAGTGGACTCAGTCAGCCATCTCAAAACACTAAAGTACTACTGACCACAAAAGGAAACCCAGGTTTTGTTATTTGACCTCAGAAAATTAGGTGTGCTTGAAGTATTATCTGCCCAGAGCATTCAGCATTATAAATGAAATTAACTAGTTAGTGAATTTAACTAGTCTTTAGGATATAAACATTTTGGTATTTCTATCAGAGCTGAGTAAATAATGTGTTCCAACAGGTTGTATATTTATTGTATGAATCTGTAAATGCAAAACATTTTCAGAAAGATTTTTGCTTTTCAAAAAAGGGTATGTAAGAGCTGCATTGTTCATTCTTTTTGCTGTATGAGCTGATCAGACAGCTGTTTCTTCATCACCCTTCTCTTGATAGAACATCTGGCAGAGCTGAATCTTCACACAAGCTTAAAAGTAAGGCAACCTCAGAGGCTGACTAAAGACGTACAGCAACTAGATGCACACACATGCACAAACATGCAATTAACCATTCTGAACTTTTCATAAAACCTTGACTCTATCATTCATATAAAACATAAAATTACAAGATTATAATGGTAGGACCACTTATTTTGTATAAGGTGGTCATAAATTAAGCCATTAAATGAATGACCCAAAATTGCATAATTTGTAATTAATGAAAGCTCTTATGAGCTGTTAAAAGAGTGATTCAGGACTAAAGCCGGCAGTATTCAGCAGTACAGAAAAGCTGTGCACTGGCTGCTAAACGACTCCTGATCACTGTGTTTGTTTTGACAGGTTGTTTGACACTCATAGGAAATATAAATGTATTTTTACTTCTGTGAAATAATGAATAAAGTAAAAGTACTGAGTAACTTAATAAAATGATAAACTTCAAAAGTCAGCAGCAGGAACAATAACAATGCCATACAGATGTTGTCACAATGAGGTGAAATGAAATACAAAAGAAAGGAATTCGTAGCTAAATATAAAGAAATTAGGCAGGAAAGGAAAAATATATCACAATTTTACCTGAGTACATGCAACTAGTAAATGTAACTTGGTACTATCCTAACTGCTACTGATACATAGCTGAGGTGGTGGCAGAAGTGCCAAAAATCACATTTATAGTTAATGTAATGAAAACGTACAGTTATCTGTTGCATGAGACTTCCATCTACAACCCCAATTCCAATGAAGTTGGGACGTTGTGTAAAACATAAATAAAAACAGAATACGATAATTTGCAAATCCTTTTCAACCTATATTCACTTGAGTACACTACAAAGACACGATATTTAATGTTCAAATAGATAAACTTTATTACATTTTGCAAATATTCACTCATATTGAATTTGATGCCTGCAACACGTTCCAAAGAAGTTGGGACAGGGGCACGTTTAAGTAAGTAAGTGATACTTTTTTGATCCCACAACTGGGGAAATTCCACCTCCGCATTTAACCCATCCGTGAACTGAAACACCACATACACACCAGTGAACACACACACTAGTGGGCAGTGAGCACACTTGCCCTGAGCAGTGGGCAGCCCTATCCACGGCATCCGGGGAGCAGTTGGGGGTTAGGTGTCTTGCTCAAGGACACCTCAGCCCTGGGGATCGGACTGGCAACCTTCCGGTCACAGGGCCAGATCCCTAACCTCCTTCTCTGAATCTTTTGATGATATTATGGACTCTAGATGATGAAATCCTAAAATTCCTTGCAATTGCACATTGAGAAATGTTGTTCTTAAACTGTTGGACTATTTGCTCACACAGTTGTTCACATCCTTGCCAATGAACCTGTTCACCTGTGGAATGTTCCAAACAGGTGTTTTTTGAGCATTCCTCAACTTTCCCAGTCTTTTATTGCCCCTGTCCCAACTTCTTTGGAACGTGTTACAGGCATCAAATTCAAAATGAGTGAATATTTTGAATAGTTTGAACATATCTTGAATATCTTGTCTTTGTAGTGTATTCAATTGAATATAGGTTGAAAAGGATTTGCAAATCATCATATTCTGTTTTTATTTATGTTTTACACAACGTCCCAACTTCATTGGCATTGGGGTTGTACTGTCTTTCTGGCAACTGGCTGAGATGAAATCGACAGAGTTTCTTTAAATGTGTTTTAAAAGTTTTTGAACAGTTAATTTAACAGCATGATCCAAACCTCTCAATGTCAGTTCATCAAGCTGCAACCTTGGTAAAAATAGAGGTAGGCTATTCTGTCAGATGCAAAGCTATGAACTTAACCCATTAATACATGGTACACTTTTTAAAAAGGTTCTTTAGTAAAGAAAATAGTCCCTATAGAGAACCATGAACACTGAAAGAACTTTTGCATCATTAAGGTAGTCTTTGCATACGGTACTTTGCATACAAAATGGTTCTCTATGGCACCAAAACGGTTCTTCAGTGGGTATAAGCTCATATAATAAAATTAGAAGAACCCTTTTAAAAAATGTTTTATATAAAACCATGGATAACATTTTCTCCATGTGAGGAAGCCTTTCACGATGCAAAAAAAAACAAAACCTTAAGCATGCAAATGGTGTCTCTTGAGTGTTCATGATTCTATACAGAACTATTTTTTTTATCACAGAACCTTTAAAGACCCATCCTTTTTAAAAGTGTACAGTGTATTGGAAGTGTCTAGTAGATTCAGAAGTATAACTGCAAATTGCATTTTGCTATTCTTTCGTTTATCAATGCTTAAATTAAATGTTTTAATTTAAATGTGCAAGTTTGAATTTTAATTGTAATAGTAATAAATTAGGAGGTTGTTCCAATTGCATGCTTTCTTTTAGCAGTGGAGACTGATCTATTCATGTTTTAGATAGATATTTAGATACATTGATTGATTGATTGATTGATTGATTGATTGATGAAATTATATATAGTGCAAAATAAAAGATCTCAGTCTTAGTCTAGTCTCAGACTTGGTCTTCTCAGCCTTAGAGAGGGGAGGAGGGATTTATACATTTGAGTGCCTGTGGAAAGAAGCTGTTTTTAATGTGTCAGTTTTTGCTCTAATTGATCTGATCAATGTAATCTGATCTCAATCTAATCTGATTTAATCAATTTATACTGCTAACCATTTTAGGTGATGTGTACAAGGAGATGGGAAACATACACTTTAGGATTTTGATGGGTATTATATGCATGTCTTAACAGGGTCCTATCTGTGCAAGTTTATCAGTCTGTCTGTGTTGTAGTATCTACGTTTACTTGCACACAACCTGAGTAAGCTATTAGTTAGTCTAAGAAAGTGGAGTTTTATAAAAGACTGGTCCATAGTTCTGTTTACACTTCTTCCATCACTAGAGCTGAAAGATTAGTCATTCTTATTTCATCACCCAAAAATGCCACTCCTGTCACTTGTATTTATTTGTATGTCAAAAGCCACATCACATACTGTAAAGGGTGCAGTAAAACAAAACTCACGACAGAGGGTGGAGTGTACTGAACATTCACATTTCTAAATCTATCTTGTCATATTTTATATCAAGGGCAAAGTTTAGGTCAACTGTCAAGTGATCCAAGCTCTTGACTTGATCACAACATAGTTTGATTAGCAGTCTTAGTAATATTAGACCAAGGGGCAAATAACAAAGGTTCCTATATGGTCCCCTAATTAACTTCTTGGACCCCCTGAATGTCTTAAAATTCTGGGCAGGTCCCTGAAAATAAACTAATTGTGATGTTATGCTGTAGTTTAGAGAAAAACAGACACTCAAAAACAAATTCAGTGAAAGTTTGTTGTTTAGCCGCTTCACTCACAATGGGCGAGCTTCTGTCTTTGGTATTCTTAACTAACTAGAGATGCAGCACTGGTCTGCCTCAGGGTAGCACTGTAGTAAACTGGTTCACCCAGTTGGTCCATCATAGATAGATAGATAGATAGATAGATAGATAGATAGATAGATAGATAGATAGATAGATAGATAGATAGATAGATAGAACTTTATTGATCCTGAAGGGAAATTGCAGTGTTACAGTAGCAAGACGGATAATTCCACATAAACTTACACTGCAATTAGACAGAAATAAAAAAGAGACATAAGTATTACATGGTGGCAATAGAAATATATCTCTTTGCAGATTTACATAGAATATAAGACACATTTATTTACGCGAGAGCACATATTGCACTAAGTGGTATGAGGTAGTTTATAACACAATGAGTTTAAACATAACAAGAAATAGCAGCAGTATTTACAGTGTAAAGTGTCATTACAGTAGTGGTTATGATATATTGCACAGTGTGTATTAAGAAGAGACGAGATATAGTGATGCGATTCAGCACAGTTCAAGCAGCAGGAGGTCAATACCACCACATGTGCAGGAAGAAGACTCATTGTAGAGCCTTATAGCAGTAGGTAAGAAAGATTTACATCCTTTTATATCCTTTAATATCCTTACTGAAGAGGTAGCTTAGCAACTGCACTTTTAATTTGAAATAGAAAGTTGTTCCTCATTTCTCAAACTGAAGACAGAAGGGGAAATGTGTGAGGTCTTGGTTAACGGAAGGCTGTATTACCATTTCAACTAGAACAGAGCATTTCCAGAATAAGAACTGTTTAACCAAACTTTTGCTACCGTTGAAGTTAGTATGAGTGCAGCTGAGTGAGTGTGTTAGCAGCCAGCCAACATGGGACCCCTGAACACAATCAAACCATTTATGTGCATGTAAACACTGTTGCATATGGTGCAGTTCTACAGTCTGACTTCTGCATATGAGTCTTTGAAATTTCATAACAGCTCCATAAAAGGCATTATATATTCTTATGAAATGTTAAAACCTTTTTGAATTGTGTGCAGTATAGACAATGTTAGTGAAGTATTTTGTCTTAAGCAGTATTAAAATGATCTAACTTCCATATATTGTGGACAGCAAGCATCTCGGACATGAAAGAGTTAATCAAAGGCCCCGAGACAGAAAAAAATGACTTGCAATGACGTCAAATGGGCAAATTTGTGTAAAATTTGCTATGAACAATTTCTTAAATAATTGGGCCCCGACCGAAAGATTGATTGCATAAAAGCTGTTTTCAGTTGAAAATCCATTAGTGGAAACCATTTCTCCTGCACACTTTGACATCCTGTGATTTTATTAATTTTTATACCCAAAGATGCATGGTTCTTCCTCTCTGGTCCTTTGCCCTTTTGCAAAGAGCACAGCAGAGAGAGAGAGAGAGAGAGAGAGAGAGAGAGAGAGAGAGAAGTAATGAGAATGAGAGAGAAAGATTAACCACTTAGATGCTGTCATTGAGCCCTAGAATATAAAAAGCCCTAGAATATTAAAAGTCTTTATTTGAGAATTAAGAAATCTCCATATGCTTGCCTCCACTTGCTTATGGAGCCTGCTGCTTGATTCACATTAGTATGCATTAATATATTAACTGTTGAGGTGGCAAAGATGGTGATTGAACGTGAAAGCTAAGGTGTATCAAGTGGTCCCCATGGCAAAGAGAGGAAAATTACAGAGAGAGAGAGACAAAGAAAAAAAAAAAACAAGGAGGGAAGTCACCTATTCCCTCTTCTCTTCATCACTCTATTCTTAGCCAGATTTTTCCTCTTCTTCATCACAGACACTGTGCATACATTAACATACTAATTAGACCTCGATTAGTAGTTCCACAAACTGCTCTTTTTTATCAATGGTGCTTTAAACATGGATTGGATATTAGCAACACCAAACACTGATTTTGTAGAATCATATATAGTAAATATTTCACATACTGCACTACAGTTAGCTGAGCCTATGCTGCACATGTTTTAATAATACATTAAATTGCATTTTTAAATGAGAAATGCAATTCTTTAGGTACTGACTGTATTCACAATGTGCTCTGGAAAGCATACTGTGATTTAACTTATTATGATAATATCATCATATCACCACCCCCTACATGCAGGTGACATTTCTCCATTCATGAGTTTAATCATATTCAAAATTTTGCTTGGGTTATTGGCAGAGATGGCCAGATTTGACTTTCAATAGCAGCTTTTGGCATTTGTTCTCAAACACCAACACCACTTGTTTTCACCTCTCCATGTCATTTTAAACCTCTCAGTGATAATATGTGTAAGGAGGTTTCTTCTCTTGGAGCCGACCCCTGAACACACATTCTAATGATTGATTTAGCATTCCAGTATTACTGATTAGCTGGAGTTAAACTCTTATTAAAACCTGAACTGCCTAGTAGACGTCACAAATCGAGCGCACCCCCCCCCAACCCACCCCCCCGCCCCCGCCCCCCAAGCAGCTGAGGCTCTTGCCATCTTGCGGCCCCCGTCTGTTGTTCTGAAGGGACGGGGGCCACGACCATCTGTTCCCCATCCTCCTCCTCCTCCCCTTGGCTTCAGCCCCCATGCCTGCACCGCTCTCCCTTCCTTTCCTCACCCCCTCCATCCATCCACCTCCCCGTCAGCCCCTCCACACGCATTGTCTTTGCCTTCTCCTTGTAGGTCATGCAATATTCAGACATTCATATCTCAGCAATCATGGACTACACGCCTCTCCACTTTGAGGCCAGCATTTGGCACGTTGGTAAGATGTGAACTTGAGGAACAAGTGCTGCAGCTGAAATCGGTCCAACCGAAGCTAATTTTTTTTCTCTATTTAACAATATTGGGGAAAAAATAAAACATAAAGATGGCCTGCGCAAATGCCACATTTTAATCTGTTCAGTTTTTTTTCAGCATGTTAAACAAGCAAATAAAAAGAAATTGTGCACTTTAAATTGCTGTAACTGCCATGTTTAAATTTAGAGGATGTGCTAAATTATTTTTCTCTTTAAAAATGAACAAAGTATGTAAACTGACCAGTGACGTTTAACATTTTGCATACGATTGTCAATTCATGATGATCAATGTTGAGCTAAACAAACTTAACAATCTTAAAGGGAGTTATTTTACCAAAGCTTATTAATCATTAGCCATTCATGGTGAAAGGCTATAAAGCAGAAATGGTTGTGTGACAATTGTTTTGTTAATATTTTAAATGGCATTTTCTCATTTTTCTTTTTTTTAATTGGAGTGATATTGGCTTGTTCTGGTGGGGGGGATATGCTGTCTGATCAACGACAAACTTTCTCTGTGGACACATTATTTAAACTGATCTAAGAGTTGTTGAGTGCTACTTAAGGTGAAACACATCTTTCAAAACCAAAATATGGATGAGATAATATTAAGACCATGTAAGAACTATAACTTTGTATTTGACCTCATTCTTTGGCATTTTTATACAACTGTGATTTTATCAATATTAGTTCAGAAGCGAGCATATATTTAGCAAAAGCATTAAAGTTGAATTCCACATTTTTATTTATATGTTTATCATGTATTTATGCATAATTCAAGGCTTAAAATGACAAACAAACTCAATCAGAGTGATGAAGTGAAATAATGAATTGGAGAGAAACTTATCAACTCTGATTTCTTTACAATAGAAACAATAGGAACAAGAGATTACAACACAACCATAGTCACTTCATGTACTATCCAAACTGGCCGGTGAGCCTTCATGCGCCGTCTAACTTTTTATATGCTTGTAATACGTTATTGTTGATAATGGCAAAATAGTGGTAAATTAAAAAATAAAGTTTTCTTTGGGTGTTATTTTGCCCGGCAAAATTCTTGCAGGGACGTCTGGTTCCTGTCATCACCCTTGTAAACTATTTTAACTGAAAAGTTACTCCAGAGTGAAGCATTTCACATCAAACCTTCTGAATGATATTTACATCTTCGGTATTTAATTATCCAGAAATGTAGAAAACGTGATCTGAGTATTCTGTAATGGTGTTAAGTGAAGACGGTCTTGAGGCTGTGTGCTAAAGTCTTTGTCTTTCTCCTTTTCTTTCTTGTTTCTTTTTTCCCTTTCTTTTTATCCAGGGTGTTCGGGCGAAGAAATATATTGGACACTTAGCAATGAAATGACACCATATATTGATTAATTGATCCTCTCTGCCGTGTTTATTTTGTGAATGACTATGGGGATTGTAGAGGTCAGGAATGCCCTGGTAAACATTAAAATTTTATCTGGCTATGCATATCTGACAGCAAAAAATACTCACTGCCTTGCACGTGTGCGTGAATATAAATTACTCACATAGCTTTGCACAAACTGAATCTGAAAAGTGCACTGGGATGCCATTAATAATAAAAACAGCAGGACTCCATTTATTAAAATAGTGAAAAGTCATGTTTTCTCTGATGTGGCCTATTTAAGAGGCAACATAGCTGGGAATGGCTTGGCTCAGTCACCGTCAACTGTTCAGGCCCAAACCCTGAAAGGAAGCCAGAGAGAGGAACTAGTGAAAGGAGATGGGGTAGCACTCTGGAGACATGTAAAAGCCGAGAGAGAACAGTTTCAGCTCAGAGTCCAGAGCTTTATCTTGTCTAGAATACAAGTGCTCTCTTACTTTCTCTCTCAGTTTCTTACTCAGCTGCTCTCTCTCACATTTTCTCTCTCTCTCTCTCTCTCTCTCTCTCTCTAGTTTCCCCCTTTCATGCTTGGATCCAAGATTTTATTGTCCATGAAAATATTCCGTATATTTTTATGCCTGAAGCTGTAAAATGTAATGAAAGAGGAACACCCCACAGTGCATAAAATACCCTTGAGGTTTTTTTTTCCCCCTACAGCACAGTGTATAGTGTTCTTGGATAGAACGCCAAAGGCTTTGGATTTTATCTTTTGATTTTCATATTAACCTTCCATTAAAAATTATCTATGTTATCATCATCTCAAATTTGGACTCATAAATTGCTGCTTTATGAGCCATCCTAAAAGGAAGAATTATCATGATGTTATAGTATATGTAACATATGTTCCAGTTTACTGACATCTGAGTTTGATGTGACACCAACCATCCATTCTTATGGTGGTACTAAATTGACCCTGTGGAATTTTATTTTATTTAATTTATTTATTTTTGCAATCAAGCAGCACATGGCACTGGAAATTAATAGCCCGCGGCCTAGATGATGGAGACACGGCCAAATCCAGCTTTCTCCCAACATTCATTCCCACAGTCTGTCCCGTATGGTGCCCATTTTCTATTCTATATTTTTTTTCTTATTATTTTGAAATGGCATGTTTGACATTTACTTATATTGTCATGAAATATATATACAACTTAGTTTTCCATAGTTTTCAATCTGTTTTCCTCATGCACAGAAAAAGAAGATTATCTTCAGTACAATAATTTATGAAATATGTCTAAAAAGAAAACAAATTAATTTATTATAATATTTACAATGATATTAATTCATAAATAATATTATAATCAATCAGTATTGCCAGAGAATTGCTTACAAACAATTTCTAGACAAATGTTTAAACTTGGCTGATATTTCAAAATGATTTTTGACGATATAATCATTGTACTTTGAAAGAACTGCAGTATAATGGCTGCATTTTATTAATTTTACTGCTTTTATAACCCTATAGAAACAAAAAGTTGTATGTATATATAAAACATTATGACCACCTCCTTGTTTCTACGCTCACTGTCCACTTTACCAGCTCCACTTACTGTACAGCTGCACTCTGTAGTTCTACAGTTACAGACTGTAGTCCATCTGTTTCTCTGATACTCTGTTACCCTGTTCTTCAGTGGTCAGGACCCCTATGGACCCTCACAGAGCAGGTACTATTTGGGTGGTGGGTCATTGTCAGCACTGCAGTAACACTGACATGGTGATGGTGTGTTAATGTGTGCTGTCCTTGTACGAGTGGATCAGACACAGCAGTTGGACTACAGTCTGTAACTGTAGAACTACAGAGTGCAGCTATACAGTAAGTGGAGCTGATAAAATGGACAAAGAGCGCAGAAACAAGGAGGTGGTCATGATGTTATGCCTGATCGGTGTACATATAGGTGCATCTGCACTATTTGTCAAGTTATGAACCTATACATTTAATGATCACTAGTGAAATACAAATCATGGTAGATATTAACTTTCTGAACGCTTCAGTTATGATGCGTCATAGCTTCCTGGTCAATTTAGAATGATCTCTTCTCTCTTGCTGTAGTCAGGACAATTCAGGACAATTAAATATTATGTTTTTTTTAACAGCTTTCTAGCTTTTAGCCAGTTGTTTGAAACCTGTGAAACGATACCGGACTTGCATATTACTTTAATTTTATACATGTATCTGCAACCAGCCTTCTGCCCAGTGACTGCTGGGGTAGGCTCCAGCTCCCCCTGCGACCCAGAAAGAAAAGCGGCTTAGAAAATGTGTGTGTGTCTGAAACCGCATTGATTTTATATTATTGAAAACATTACAAACTTTTGGATGTTAGTGTAATAAACATATTATTAACTGAGCAATGGTGCATACAAATAAAAACCTATTTGTCCTGGGGAATCTCAAGCTAGTAAGGTTAGGGGGTTCAAAGGTTGGAGTCAACCTTGCCTGTTTCTCTGCCCTCATCTGCAAAGCAAGACAGAGGGATGAGAGAGCCAGTGAGGTAGGCATGAAGTGGAAATGAACCCTTCTTGGACAGCTGCAGCAATAACCTGAATAGATGTCGTCCCCAAGTGCAATTAAAGTCTCCCTGATTACGCCTCTCTAGCAATCGATTGGAAACTTTCACTTAATAACCACCAGCATGGTCTCTTATCGTAACCTCGGGGCCAAGGCTTCAGAAGCCAGACTGCTAGAGATTTATGTTTAAGGATTTAGTCACTCCTGGGGGAGTCTGTGTCATTTCTTTATTTCACTGTGCAAAATAGTAATAAGCTAGCTTTGCACAATGTATTCTTAAGAGCTAGAGAACCTCTGGAGCTAGAGCCAGTATCAGAATACTCCGTTAGATGGGTTATAATCAGAGGTGGGCAGTAATTAGTTACAATCACTCAGTTTTACATACACTTAATAAAAAAGTGAGTATTTTTAAGGAATAATGTTTTTACTTCTAAAGAGGGAGTGTGTTTTTCTGTTTGTTGATTTTTTGTGCCCCCATGTATATTTGAGACTATATAAATCTACTGTTGACATTTTAGTTACATTTTGTCATTGACAACATCTGGTACATTTGTAATTCTGCTCTTGTTTTTCATAAATTTACTTTGATACTCTACCCACTTCTGTTCAGCTTACAGGTTTGAGACATAAAATTCAATTCATTTTTAGGATAGAGATAGGAATTGGTATCAGGCTGATATCAGTAGAAAAACCTGGATTGCATGTCACTGGGAAAAAGAATATAATTCAATTTGGAAATCTAGCCTGAAACAGCACATACTCTGACTGTGTAATGTTAAGATATGTTAGAATGTTAAGTTAGCTGTGTATTTCTTCCTGTGGGGTAGTAGAGTATCTGAGTTGGATGAGTGGACTTAAGTGCTTATCTTAAATTAAGAGCTTTAATTAACAATCGCTCATTTTAAAGCTTATAAGTTTCTTAAGAAAAAAATATTGGATCGATGTAAGCTAAACCTAAAGTTTCGGTATTGGCACCGATATCGGAAAAGAAGAAATGGATCATGCCATCTCTAATTTAAGGTATTGCGAAGGAATTTTTGTTTTTCAACATCAAAAATATTTCAATCGGTTCTTCTTATTGAAACGTACTTTTACTCAGACTGCTCACTGAACTGAAGGGAATGGATAAACCTGCATTTAATTTCATATAAATTCAGCCTCTGCACTCAGATTTTTTACCGAGGATGTGTAAATGTTTGCTGGGTCAGGTTCAAACAGCGGGATAGACTCCAAAAGCAGGGCTGCATTGACGTAAGGAAAACTTAGCCTTCGCAGCCTGCACCTTCTCGCCGTACACCTGTTTGGTTGAGCATGCCAGTGCGGTTCCCTGGACCGCTTGCTGCTCACTCATGTGAGGAGAGCACAGGTTGTCCACACCGCTGCCCTCGGGCACTGCAATGTGTTCACAGGCTTGGCTGGGGAAAAAGAGAAGAAACAAAGGGGGGTGGGGGTGGTACAAGGTGGGTATAAGAGGAAAAGTAATGAAACAATGCCACTGCATTTCTCTCTCTCTCCCTCTCTCAGTAAGGAAAGAGAAATGTTTTTGGGGAAGGCGATTTTAAAGAGATGTTGTTTTGCATGTTTCTACCACCAAGCTAGTCACATGAAAGGGGATGTGTTCCTTAAAATCCCAGATTTATTACATTCTAAGGCTTATTTTTCAGTATCTACAAGGACTGCAATGCAAACTGGAGTTATAGTTGCTGTTGTATCCTATGCCCATAAACATAACAATAGCAAAACTATTGTAAGATCATCACCTCATTGGCATAGAGGTAAGTTTGAATATTGTAAACTAAAATGTCTCAAACTAGGCATTTTGCTAATATGCAGAGTGGAGGAAAGAGGGTTGAAAGATGAAGAAAAAAGGTCTGCACTAAAGAGAACTAGACTTCTTTGGGCAAGGCTTGCCCTTTGTGCATGAGAGTAATACTGGCTCCTCTCGTGTCGGAGATGCTTTTCTTCAGCCTGGCAGTCTGGAGGCGACTGCTGCATTTATCACAAGGATCCATGGAGAGGGGAAGACAATAGCTAATGAGAACTTGCTCCCCATTGGGCTGGGGATCCAGACAATGCAACAACATCTGTGCTGGCGTGCTGATGTGCTCCTTCCCCAGAGTCAGATGAGGACGGGGTTGGGGGGATGCAGACTCACCTGTCCTGCTCTTCCAGACACCCTCCACCTCCCCTATCCTCCCTTTTTCCTTCTCCTTCTCTCGTCCATCAGCCTACTGAGTAAGGAGCCAGGCTTGTCGAGGGGACTCCCAGGTCAAACCCATAAAGCATCTCCTACCAAGGTCACTGCTTTAACTTGAAACCTGAATCCCAGAAAAGACATTTAAAATGTCAGGAGTTTGAGTTAGCAGTTCGACGAGAGAGAGATGGCCAACAGAGGGAGAGAGAGAAGGGAAAACCAGGTGTAGACCTCACTTCAGCTTAAAGTGATGTTTAATGAATGGGCCTCCAGGGTGGTTTAACACATGAGTGAAACCATGAGGTAGTATGTTTCCTTTTTCCCATATGGAAAAGTGCTGTACATGTACATGATTCAGAGCCTGTGGAGTTAGGGCATTAAACATGTCTGCTTCTTTCACAGTTTAAGGATAACTCATGAATCTCACTTGAATCTCACTGGGACGAATGTCTACAATTTGTACTGTACTGTCTCAGCTGAAATGTAATTCTCAGTTTGACCACACAGATTCTAAGATGAAAAGTTTGACAGTTAAACAAAGTCAATTAACTAGTTTTAACAATCAGTCATTCTACCTAGAATCTGATGGATCCATCTGATCCATTCATAAATGTATGATTAATAAACTTTTAACCTCAGGGTATACACTCACATTCAGGCCATGTTTGGAGTGGCCCATGAGTCGCATGTTTCTGGTGTGTAATCACCTGTGCTTTTTACCATTTTATACTCTTTACACACACACACACACACACTGGTCAAGTTGATGTGTGCAGCGTTTAATGACTACTCAATGCACTGCTCTATTTATGAGCTTCACGGTATATATACTTAAGTCATGTGAGTTTGGATCCACTATGTTATACTAAATCACTACTGATATGTACTTTACATAAACAGTAGTAGTTCTGCTTACCTGTCTGGGAGACTGGCAAACTCAGTGCACATCTTCTGTTCTCTGTGAGCTTTCTGGATATCTTGTGCCCTAATAATAACGGAGTAAAACAATAGTTAATGGTGTGACAGAGCTGACTAGCAGATAAAAGTGTTCCATAAATTACATGAAATCCAACAACGATCCACTTTTCATCTTTCAATCAGACACTGTCAATCAATATAAGAACTTCCAAAAGTTCATATGATTTCAATAGCTTATTAGCCAACTTGGGTTTTTGACAATTCATCATTTTGTTGGAACGCTTAAGGTAGTCTTATCTGATTCTGGACACTCCATTTACACAGCTTACAAACAACAGTCAATTGAGCACAGAAGCATCAGGCCAATAATTCTGAATGTAAATGAATGCTAAACTGTCTAATTTCATTACCCAAACCAAATGAGCTGCTGCCATTTCATGTCTCTGAATAGCACAAAACAGTGTTTCCATAATGTAACGTTAACTGGTGGGGGGGGGGGGGGGGGGGGGGGGACAAGAAAGCACAACCATTATCCTTACTGGCAGAAAGCAGCAGTGCACACTTCGGCATATTGAATAAAAAGGCTTCATTAAAATGGCAAATTATTGAATGGAATTACCAATAAAAGGCATAAAATGTGTATGTTTTCTAGAGGTGGATCATTTTATTTGGCTGGAAAAGTAAAAATAGAAACACATATACATCGTTTATTTGGCAAATAAGAAGTGTATAAAGCCATATTACTGATCATGTTTCAGGTTTTATACACATTTGCTCTGAAACATTACAAAAAGTACCAAGTCCTGATAATAAATTTTTAAAGGGAACATTGTTAACACATTGTACAAAATACATATTTTCACATTTTATAAACAGCTACGAATAGGATTTTCCAGATGTGTGACAAAGTAGGTGGGTAAACGTATTATTATAGCATACAAAGTTTCTTAAATGAAATAATGGCTCAAGCAGAAACCTAACCTAGGAGGGGTAAATGTTTCACCAAGAACTCCCAAAACTCTTAAGAGCCTTATGTATAATTGCAATTAATTAACTGCAATTAATTGCACAATATATCCAGCATTTATCAGTTTGTTAGATGTAATTTTCTATTTAAGATCCTTCTGGTCAAAAATGAAATGTTATAGCTCTAAAGTGAGAGGTGTGAGCAACAGTAAAGCAGCCCAGGAACTGACCCTACACAACAGAATGAATACCAGAATTAAGATTTCAATATGAAGTGCTGAGTAAAAAAAGACTTCACACAAACAAGTTACTTGAGTAACTGACCTGACTTTCCTCACTCTCCAGCTGAGCCTTGAACAGCTCAATACTTCATTTTAAGAGAGCTTACCATTTAGTTCTTCAACTTCAGCTGTCAAGTTTCAAGTTTATTTGTCATTTGCGCAACATGTCAGGACATTTATGCATTGAAATGCTTGTGGTGAGGCTCAACTAATCACTTTACAGAAAATAAGCAAGTAAAAAAAAATATATGTATATATATATATACTTAAAAAATCTTAAATTTAAAAAATATTGTATTAAATATACACATATCCACCCAAAAAAAAATATCAGAGAAAAACAGAGAACAGAAACTTCCTCACAGTGTCATTAGAATTCCTGCAGTGTTAGACTACACGATAACAACGCACTGCAACACAGACTGTTCACTTATAATACTTATAGTCCACTAATTTAACTGATTGTTAACTGATTTATGCATTTCTCTGAGTCCAGTCTGTTTTTTATTATGTTGCACACATAATTTTATGTAAAGCTAAAACATTTCCAGAGGAGCTGATTGCCATGAGTGACATTTGTTGAGCCAACACAAATGCATTGAAATTCCTTCTTTGTGATGAGTTGGATCAGGTGTGTTAGGAGCAGAAAAACACTAAAATGCACAGGGCAGGGTGTTTAGTTAATCCAGTCCTGTTATTAACACTGTCATTAATGTACACTTAGTAAAAGGCAGAGTGTATTACAGTGTAAGTTGTTATCCATCCATCCATCCATTCTCTAAGCCACTTCTCCGTCAGGGTCGCGGGGGGGGTACTGGAGCCTATCCCAGCAGTCTTCGGGCGGAAGGCAGGATACACCCTGGACAGGTCGTCAGTCCATCGCAGGGCAGACAGACAGACAGACACAGACAGTCACTCACACCTAGGGGCAATCTAGCATGTCGAATTGGCCTGACTGCATGTCTTTGGACTGTGGGAGGAAACCCACGCAGACACAGGGAGAACATGCAAACTCCACACAGAGAGGACCCCGGTCACGGAACTGAACCCAGGCCCTTATTGCTGTGAGGCGACGGCGCTACCCACCACACCACCGTGTGTAAGTTGTTATGATATATATATATTACATAACTTCCATATGTAACTCTTGTTGATGTACGTATCCTGACATCCTGACATGATGTGATGCTTTCTTTCCCACTTTTAGAGTTACATTTGAAATAAAATTGTGTACAATTAACATACTTTTATTTCACATTTACACTTGCTAAATGGCCAGACATCACTTTTGTCAGTGATCATACTGCTAATACAGAATATTTAATTGTAAGCACCGTGTCAAGCGCAAGTCACTGAGGTATATGTTTAACACATACATTTCTAAACAAAATTATCCATATTGTTTAGAAATATTTTGGTATAATAATAATAATTTTGGTTTAAAATAGGCACAGGTTAGTGTAAGCATGAATTCATAAAGCGTCTTTTCACCTTTCTCAAGTACACTTGTTCAAGAAACTCCTAAAGCACAAATTTGATGCGTATAGTTTAAGCATTAAATGTAAAAAATATGCAGCTTTTACACCTTGACTGTTACTGCATCAAATTAAATCCTGAATGAGACCATAAAAAAGTACATGCACATGTCTATATCTTAAAATTAGTGTAGTCAGTCTAAAGTTTATAAGATGGTAATTAGGGGTGCAATGACTATTTGACCTAGTCGACTACAATAGATGACCAAATTAGTTGAAAACTAATTTAGTATTCGATAAGTTTGTGACGTCATTGTGACGACTCACAGCGAGGAGGGCCTGGGTTCGATTCCCCGGCCGGGTAACCGGGGTCCTCTCAGTGTGGAGTTTGCATGTTCTCCCCGTGTCTGTGTGGGTTTCCTCTGGGTTCTCCGGTTTCCCCCCACAGTCCAAGACATGCAGTCAGGCCAAGTGGACATGCTAAATTGCCCCTGGGTGTGAGTGTGTGAGTGACTGTCTGTCTCCCCTGCGATGGACTGGCAACCTGTCCAGGGTGTATCTTGCCTTCCACCCGATGACGACTGGGATAGGCTCCAGCACCCCCTGCAACCCTGAGGGAGAAGCCGCTTAGAAAATGGATGGATGGAAGGATGGATGGATGGATGGATGGATGGATGGATGGATGGATGGATGGATGGATGGATGGATGGATGGATGGATGGAAAATCTGATTTAGTTTTGTTATATTTTATTGCTCCTACTTTGCACATCCTTGGTTATACTTTTGAAAGGAAAAACACATTGGAGTTTTATTTATTTATCTTTTGTTTTAGCAGGAAAGTTAATTAAACAGTGAATTGTTTACTGGTATTCACCTTCATTGTTAGTTAGCAACTGCATGAAACAACCTCAAACTAAATTTAATAATAAAGCTACTAGCTGCAAAGGTTGTTTGGTAATGTAATTATTTGTAATCTGAGTAATCCATTATTAGTTTCCGTAATTGATTAAATAGATTAAATTGATTAAATAGATTATCGAGCTATCAAATTAGTTGTTTGTTGCACCCTAGTGGTAATCATCTGTTACCTTAGCTAACTTTACTAACCTGGTCTCTTTGTAATTTATTTCACACAGTATCTTTTAGCTTGAAAATATGAGTTTGTGAAGAGTTAGTTGATAACAAATGTGATGAATTCACTAAATAATGTTGAAAGTTTTATACCATTACATTTACACTGTATGACCAAAAGAATGTGGACATCTTAGTTATATAAACCAGGGAGAACAGAGTGCTGGATATTCTGTATGCAAATGTTGAGGATGCTCACAGTTCATCTACCCTTCCTCCAGTGGGAGGATTGGACCATGACCTGGACCTCTTCAGACATTCACTGACAACTCTGTGGTAGTTGAGTGCACCAGGGAAAGGCAGGAAGGAGAATACAGAGACCTTGTAAACAGCTTTGTTAAGCGGTAACTTTTTGCTTATCAGTGTGACCAACACCAAGGAGATGGTGGGGCTTTCTCAGTTTAAGACTGCTCCCTGGATGGTTTTGAGGTGGTGGTGGAAAGGAAGTCACAGCGTAAACTCACTGCAATCCTGGACAACACATCACACCCCCATTCATGACTTACTGGTCAGACTGCTGAGCACTTTCAACAACAGACTCATTCTGCTCCACTACAGTAAGGAACAGAGATTGTTTGTACCAACAGTGATCACACTGACCAAAACATCACTTCACTATACCGGGACATTATTGTATTATTGACTGAGTCACTAACAGGACAGGCTCACTGAGTACCAGCTGGACATTACTACAGCCCTCTACTCACATTACTATGCACTGGCACTTTGTTTGTGCGTCTAAACTACTGTCAGAAGTGTATCACAGAGAAAACGATGAACGGCAATGACTGCTGTTAGTAGCCTGTAATGATTATCTGTTAGTATGATTATGGGAAAAATGCTCAGAATATTGTGAGGCAGATGAAGCAATGTCTAGAGTTAAAATATACAATGTCTACAATAAAATGATTAAACATTACAGTGTCTACCATTACACTTAAATCCATCAGGCTATTTGATAATAAAGCATGATTCATCATTCTAGAGAACATATGGTGTTTTACTCCACTGCAGCTACACGTGCATTGTTATCTTAGGTTTCTGCTCAGCTGCTTAGTCATGGAAACACATTGTATGAAGCTCTGGATACACAGTTGTTGTTTGGACCTAGTTTAAACCTGTAAACCTGTAAACACGCAATGATGCAACAGAGTATAAGTGATTTTTATGCCCTAGCATTCGGCAGCCCTGCCTTGTGAGTTTGCGTGTTCTGCTGCTACTTTGCTCACCTGTTGTTGCACTTCCAGTTGACTGGGGCAGACCTAGCAGGGCATAAATTTCACAAACTCATCTTTGACAAAGGTGACATCTTATGACATTGCCACAATTAAAGTGACTGAGCTTTTCAGCATGACTCATTCTATAGCCAGTGTGTGTCTAATGAGACTGCATGGCTATGAGCTTCATTTTTTCGATTATCAATGGGTGTGGAAGCATCACTTGAACTAAATAATTTGGAGGTGTGTCTACATACGTTTGGCCATAAAGTGAATTGAGCTTGATGTTTATCAGTGCCTTTCTGCAACACTTCCTAGCTGTGCTGTGTACTGTCTCTTGCTATGCCACACAACACATCTTGTCTAATGTGCGGTAGCACTTATTCCTCCAATCACTGCTTAGCAACCTTTGCAGTCTGCCATTATTTTTTTATCTGAACATCAGCTGAAAACAAACACTTTGTGCCTGCATCTCTCTTGATATGAGGGTTAGGCTATTTACACCCACAATTCCAAAAAGTTGGGATGCTGTGTAAAATGTAAATAAATGTAAATAGAAACAGAATGCAATGATTTACACCTGCTCAACAGTTCTGGGTGTTGGCCATATTTTTATTTCATGATGCGCAAAATGTTTTCTAACGGTGAAAGGTCTGGACTGCAGGCAGGACAGTTCAGCACCTGGAGTCTTCTTCTGCAAAGCCATGCTGTTGTGATGGTTGAAGGATATGCTTTAGCATTATCTTGAAATTGTTATGCAAGGCCTTCCCTGAATGAGATGTTGTCTGGATGGGAGCGCGTGTTGTTCTACCTCTAAATACTGTTAAGCATTGATGGTGCCTTTCCAGATGTGTAAGTAGCCCATGCCACAGGCACTAACACAACCCAGACCATCAGAGATGCAGGCTTTTGAACTGTACAGTAATAACAAGCTGAATAGCCCCTCTCCTCTGTGATTTCCAAAAAGAATTTCAAATTTTGATTCATCTGACCACAGAATAGTTTTCCATTTTAACTCAGTCCATTTTAAATGAGCTTTAGCCCAGAGAAGACAACAGCGTTTCTGGATAGTGTTGACATATGGCTTCTTCTTGCATGAAACAGCTTTAGCATTTGTGGATTGCACAGTGAGCTGTGTAGAATGTAACACTTTCAACATCTGATATGTGTTGATATGATATGTTCTAGCGTGAATAAAATATGGGTCTATGAGATTTGCAAATCATTGCATACGGTTTTTAATTACATTTATTTACATTTTACACAGCATCCCAACTTTTCAGGAATTGGGGTTGTATATTGTACTGTGGTATCCACCACAGGCACTGTCATGAGGACCTTAGGGTGTGTGGCCATGCAAAGTGACTCTTGAGAGGAGCTACATTCCTGGCATAAGAAGAGACATTTGTTGTTGCTGATGCTGTCATTGTCATTAGTGAAGTATTTGTTGTTTAGAGTAACTGTGTCCAAGGAAGGCTGTGTAGTGTAACTAGTGGTTAGAAGTGTCTACCCTCCTCAAATGTTGTGTTCTCCATAATTACCCCTCCCTGTGTTATCATTTTGGGATAGCTCTGGGCTGGGCATATTTGCTGCCTGTTGAAGTGCCCGTTCAAAATGTAAAAAGTATGCCTGTAACTGCATGGCTATCAGATTAATTTTATAAATTTCTTATCAATAGGTGTGGAGAAACACCAAAACTGAATAAATGGTGTCCACATGTGCAGTCTTTTCTGCGCATTTCTGTATGCTGTCTATGCTGATGCTACACTGGTGTCAGAAGTCATCAGTGAAGTAGAAATTTCGAAGAAATCAAGCAATGTATCAACAAACTTAAAGGCAGAGAGTAAGAAAGATATGACCTGGAAATGACCTGGACCAGACAGATGTTTTGATTTGACTCATATTTCAAGCTAATATTTGATGAAGTGCAGAGCTTTTTAGGTGGTGCTGAGGTAATAGAATGGATTAACATATTTTCATTTAGGAAAACAGCAAACATGTCATTTTACCAGGGGTGAAACATGTAGCCCAGCTGGCCATGCTATCTGCTCTGAGAACACAAACTTATGGTGATGGTCCAAATGTAGAAGCTGACACATCTCTGATTGACTTTATACCAGAAGAAATTTGACCTATTTTTCAAGCCAAATCTACTAGCCAATTGATTCCACTCTCTCAAAGTACCACTGACTCCCACTGCAACATGTTTGTTTCGGGTTGTGATTGGCTGGGTCACTGTTTAATTTCTAAAGTGCAAAATTACCCATGCCTTTACAAAATGCTGTTCAACTTAAAAGGGTATTTTACCATCAGTGATTTGTGATTGTCAGTCATGAGTTGACTCTGAGAGTGCAGAGGCCATGTCCTCTGCGTCCCCCACATCTGCTGTGGGTGATGGAGTGACTGGTATGCTGGCAGTGCAGAAAGAGTTGATACTACACCCTGAGCTGGGTGGAAGCCATCCAGGAAGAATAGCTGTCACCATGGACTTTTGGTCAAGTGCAGCATAGACATGAAACAGTTCCCAGGCATGTTAGAGGGCCTAAGCAGAGTGCACGAGTTCTGGCTTGCGCCAATGCAAGATGTATGCATTCATGCATTCTTAGTTTGGAGACACTAGGCTTGCAGACAGGACAATAGAAGCTGGTTGTGGCATCTAGTGGCAGAGTTGGGACTCCCTGGCAGCATGGCCTTCATTCCAAGTGGGGGAAGCTGGCAGCTCAGGAGAGCTGAACATGCAGCATCAGAGCTGTGGCGGTTCCCAGGAGGGATCAGTCTTGAGGGAGGGCTGTGTGTTGTATGGTGAAGCTCAGGGCTGTGGCCATGTAAAGTGGCTTTTAAAAGGTGCCACACTACTAGTATAAAAAGGGGCAATTGGTGCTGTTGATGTTGTCATTGTTATTAGTGAAGTAGTTGTTGTTTAGAGTAATTTTGAAAAAGTTGAGCATTGTAGTGTAACTAGTGGTTAGAAGTGTCTGTCCTCTTTGATTGTTGTGTCCTCCTGCCTTACGCCTCCCTCTACTGCATGTTGGGTTAGTGTTGAGTCGGGTATTTCTTGCTGCCTGGGTTGCCCGTATGTACAGTGTTTTCTATGATGTTGTCTTCTGTGCTGTTGCTACAGCATGTCACCACTATTGTGGTTTTGTTAACATCATTTATCAATCATTTGATCTGAATGAAAGTTTCCCTTATTAAATGTAATCAGATATGGTTTAAATATCATGAAGTTACAGTAATACTTTTGTATTTTTCATATGATTGTTAGAATTTGAAAAATGATTGTTGGGTTTTGTGTGGTTGTGAGTTCTGTTCTAGTACTGATGTTTAATACAAAGACATATATACATACATGTTCTAAGATTGCCCTGCGATGGACTGGCGACCTGTCCAGGGTGTATCCTGCCTTCCGCCCGAAGACTGCTGGGATAGGCTCCAGCATCCCCCTGCGACCCTGACGGAGAAGCGGCTTGGAAAATTGATGGATGGATGGATGGATGTTCTAAGATTCTGCCATTATACAAGCCCAATTTCTTGCAAAAAACATTAAGGTTTACCCGTTTGAACATTAAATGTCTTGTCTTTGGGGTGGCATGGTGGCGCAGCGGGTTGCGCTGTCGCCTCACAGCGAGGAGGGCCTGGGTTCGAATCCCTGGCCAGGTGACCGGGCTCCTTGTTTGTATGTTCTCCCCGTGCCTGTGTGGGTTTTCTCCGGTTTCCTCCCACAGGCCAATTGGACATGCTAAATTGCCCCTAGGTGTGAGTGACTGTCTGTGTCTGCCCTGCAACGGACTGGTGACCTGCCCAGGGTGTATCCTGCCTGCCGCCCGATGACTGCTGGGATAGGCTCCAGCACCCCCCCACGACCCTGACGGAGAAGCGGCTTGGAAAATGGATGGATATCTTGTCTTTGTAGTGTATTCAATTGAATATAGGTTGAAAAGGATTTGCAAATCATCGTATTCTGTTTTTATTTATGTTTTACACAACGTCCCAACTTCATTGGAACTGGGGTTATATTATAAAATCCTTGGCTTCATGAGAATTTTGCGGTGTTTCATCAGGTCTTGATGAGTGGGCCTAGGGATGGTTTATTATGCCACTATGTACCACAGATGCTCGAGAAGATCAGGAGAAACTGTCAAACCTGTGAATCTTCAAACACTTATCACACTCTCTCTGTCCTTCACTACAGACAGAAGCATACAATGACCCTTCTAAAGGACGCAGGAGAAGTGACTGGTAATTAAAATGCAATCTCTGCCACCCTGGCCCCCTGGAGTGGACACTTAGAGCCAGCGGTGTCGCGCGGGAGCCCGAGGGCATGAGGTGCCACCTGCCCAGCCATGCCACCTGCGCCCATCTTCTTCTCACTGAGGTGAGTATTTATACCACCTCTTCTGTTGCCCCTCACTCCTCCCCCCAACAGCAGGTTTTCTGTGTGCCCCAGTAAAGCGGCACTTTATTAGAATTAATGTGGCGCTGCAGAGACGCACAGGCAGGCCGGGAGTGGAGGTGCCGGAGGAGAGAGTCCCCAGCTCCTGGGCTGTCACATTGAATAAAAACGGCAGGGCAAGCCGAGCGAGAAGATGAGCGTGGACGGCCACATGACAGCACCGTTCTCTATGGGGCCAAGGGGAAAGCAAAGTATTTTTCCTGTACAATCTGCTCCCATGCGCATGATAAGCTGTTAAGTGTGCAAAGAATAGATGACGGAGCAGCATGCTGTGGGGATATTTAACAGGATGTATTGAGTGTAATGTCAAAAAGCTTTGAATTGACACATGGCGTTACAAGAGTGAAACTGAAATAACATTTAGTGTCCAGTCTTAGAGTCTTGCTAAAAAAGCAACATGTCACTTAAGTAAAATTATCTTCTTGAATATCCAGATGTCAGACCTCTTCATGATAAGACTTCTGTTTTTTACTATTAACATTAAGGATCTTATCTCTGAAGCTCAGACTAAAAGAGCTGATTAATGATCAAATCCCTTTATCTATATCATCTCATTCATTATTAGATCAAATGCGAAACAGTGGATAGACCAGTACTGTTGTATAAATAATGTAAGAATAAGTATGAATACAATCACAGTCTTGTGATGCTACTCCAATCACTATGTACTGTGATACACTGGTGCAAGTGTAACAACAAGTGCTACTGAGATTTCACTGTAAACATTTGAGAAACCACAGTCTGGTGATTGAATCTGGGGCAAACCAAAATTAAGATGCCAAATTACAGCCACATTTCCAAAAAAAGTTGGGGCGCTGTGCAAAATGTAAATAAAAACAACATGTGATGATGTGAATATCATTTAAACCCTATATTTCTTTGAAAATAGTACAAAGCCAACATATCAAGTGCTAAATTTGATGGCAGCAACACATTCCAAAAAAGTTGGGACAGGGGCAAAAACAAAAGGCTGTTGAAATTGTGTAATGCTAAAAAAAACACCTGGTATTTAATTGGAAACAAGTCAGTAACATGGTTGGATATAAAAAAAGCATCCCAGAGAGTCTTTCAGAAGTAAAGATGGGCAGGGGGTCACCTCTCTGTGAAAGACTGCACAATCAAATAGTGCAACAATTCAAGAGTAAAATTTCTTAACATAAAATAGCAAAAAACGTCTGCTTTTCATCATTTACGGTATATAATAACATCAAAAGATTCAGAGAATCTGAAAACATCTGTATTCAGGGGACAAGGCTGAAAACCAGTATTTGCTGGCCATGATCTTTTGACCCTCAGCTGGCACTGCATTAAAAACAGACATGATTCTGTAGAGGAAATCACTACATGGGCTCAGAAACACTTCTGAAAACCACTGTCTGTGAAAACAGTTTGCCGCTGCATCCACAAATGCAAGTTAAAATTCTAAAACGCAAATGAGGAACCCTTTATGAACAAGATCCAGAAATGCTGCCACCTTCTCTGAGTCCAAGCTTATTTAAAATGGACTGAGGTGAAGTGGGGAAAGTGTCCTGTGGTCTGACAAATCATAATTTTTACTTCCTTTTGGAAATCATAGACACTGTGTCCTCCGGGCCACTCAGACCAGCTTGTTATCAGTGCGCAGTTCAAAAGCAGGTATTTACGATGGTATGGGGTGCATTAGTGCTCATGACATGGGTGATATGTACATCTGCCAAGGCACCATTAATGCTGAATGATGTATAGAGGTTTTGGCAACATCTGCTGCCATCCAGACAATGTCTATTTTCAGGGAAGGCCTTGATTATTTCAGCAAGACAAAGTAAAATCACATTCTGCATATATTATAACAGCATTGCTCTGTATTAAAAGAGTCCAGGTGCTAAACTGGCTTGCCTGCAGTCCAGAACGTTCACCCACTGATAACATTTGGCATATTATGAAAAGAAAAACACAACAAAGAATACCCCGAACTGTTGAGCAGATGAAATCCTATATCAAATAAGAATGGGAAAACATTTCACTTTCAAAACTACAGCAGTTGTTCTCCTCAGTTCCCAAATGCTTGACGAAAGCTGCTAAAAGAAGAGATAATGCAGCACGGAGGTGAACAGGCTGCCATCCCAACTTTTTTGGAATGTGTTGTTGGCCTCATATTCAAAACAAACATATATTTAAAAATAAATAAATAAATAAAATGTCTCAGTTTCAGCATTTGATATGTTGTCTTTGTACTATTTTCCTTATGCTTTACATGATTTGCTTATCATTGCATTGTATCTTTATTTACATTCTGCACAACTTTTTTGGAAATAGGGTTGTAATCTACTTGTGGTGGTTCAAATGGCTTTGTAGTTTTTCACTATCGTTTAACATCCCTAATTCAAGTATCTTTCCTGAGAATCTGTATCCTCCAAAATGACAAAATATATCTTCACCCTGATATACATTTTATGTACATGCAGGTTTAACACCCACCTATGATAATTAATGATAAAATGTTCATATCCTTGTGTAATGTTATAACAAAGGGAATTCTGTGGCGACCAATTAAAGCAGAAAGTATGAGGGAGGGTAGAATCATTTCAGAGATACTGTGTCTGCCCTCTGTCTACTATGTGATGTTTCTTGAAGCCATTATGATAAGTATGGCCTAT
Source organism: Pygocentrus nattereri (assembly GCF_015220715.1). Taxonomy (NCBI): domain Eukaryota; kingdom Metazoa; phylum Chordata; class Actinopteri; order Characiformes; family Serrasalmidae; genus Pygocentrus; species Pygocentrus nattereri. The sequence goes on from NC_051239.1 coordinate 20,942,142, forward strand.
ATAAAATGAAAAGATCATAGAAGATGAATCAATTCCGTACCCAACAATGAAATACTGACTGCATCTTTGTGGTTGCCCCTGACGGAACAGTGAGATTATGTGGCAAAGTCCAAAAAGACAGAGACCATAATCTTTCCATTACCTCCCAGATATCAATCAAACATGTACAGTGAATTTGATGTATTATTACTCTGGATGAGTATGTACACTCTGTGGATGAAATGTTAAGTATGCAGTCCTACTATTTCAATGCACTTCCTTTTACCCTCAGATTATGGGCTTTTAATGATATGGGCTGTTGAAAGTGCTTTACAAGGATTCTGTCTAATATAATTTTTTTTTTTAAAACTTGGTCCATCTCATCCCACAAATGTGCCACTGCATTGAAAAGCAGAGTAGTCATTATGGCTATTTTTAAACATCAGAAAACACCAGAACATTGAACCAAATCATAGCTTTTTTAGAGAAACAGCAGAAAAAATGGGCCAGTTACACCATTGGTCTGCATTAAGCAGACTGGGACTCCCAAGAATCAATGCAGCAGCATGACAAGCATGGTTCAAAAGAAGTACAGACGTTTTTTTCAGCACCATATAAAACATCTCTTAAAGGTTCATGGATTAATGGGCTTCTAAAAGGTTCCACTACAACTACTGTTAATTAGCTGCCTAACACGTAGTTATCCAAGCAAGCTTTTCAACAAGGCAGACAAAAAGCCAGGCCAAATGTCAAACTCTTGTCAAAACAACCATTTTGCAACAGAAATACTAAACTGCTGTGTTTCTTATTAGAAACCATTTATATTTCTAAGAAATTGGTTACGTTCTCATATATTAAAATATCCAGCCAGCTCGTAATGAATTGGTGGCAATAGCAAGCTAGGTATCAACCATCGCCTTCCTTTTGAGTCGCATTAGTTAAGAATAGTGGACATTGTACAAGGAACTGAAATTTTCAAAAAATATTATTAACAGTTAATAGACTACATATTCAAATGGGGCTGAGAAATGCATATCAGATTATGGGACACATCTAGCAGAGCACCAAGGCACCAAGGCTTGCTGCACCATGGCACTGCGTCAATTTGTATCTAAAAGATGAGCAAAACTCAAACAGGTCCTAAACTGCCTAAACTGTCTTACTCCATTCGTTTGAAGTTTTGATCATTTGAAAAACATTTTCTAAGTTAGAGTACTGTAGTATCTTCTTGACTGGTTGTCCTGCTGTTTACACTGCCCTCCTGTTGGTTCTGCATCGACTACAAGGGAGTGCTTATGACACTTAAAGCCCTTAAATGCCGGCATGTGTTGAAGCGTTATAGCCTATTCAGATCACTTTACTCAGCTGAGACAAGCTCACTACAAACCCCTAGGATCTCTCACAGCTCAGCTGGTGGAAAATAATGTTCTTATATAGTGTAACTCCTGAACTCTGGAATAATGAGAATATTATGAGAATAATCAATAATAGATTCGACTCGTATTTGTTTCAGCGAGCATATAAATATCGTATTGGGGTTTGTTCACTACTGTTGTTAGCTGTTATTTAATTTAAAGCATTTTTTCCTTCCAATGTTTATAGTCATAAGAAAAGTGTGTAACTAAATGAAAAGTTATATATAATCATTTTCTGTAAGCGTATTATTATTATTACCGTCATTTTTATTAGTGGCAGTCGTAGTAGCACTTTTGTAATATTAATATGATTTAATTATATCAATATTAATATTAAGAGTACATTCATGAACATAATGTGAGATGTTGGAAATAAAAAAAAAGTGTTTATAGTTAAAGTAAATGTATCAATTCATTCAGTCAGCCTAAATAAAACATTCCCCACCGGTATGTGAGCGCGCTCGTTTAATCAGCAGCAGGACGCAGGTGCAGTGTTGAAGAGTTTGTGAAGTGACGCTCCTGCTGTCCCACAGAGGCCTCGCAGCCATTCCGCTGCTGTCCCCCTCCGCCAGGCGCCGCCAACTCAGCAGAGAAAAAGCGGCGCGTGATTTGTGAACTCTCGCCCGTCTTTGTAATTTAATCAGGGTAATGGGATTATATTTCAAGCCACCGCTCCTTCCTTCATTATGCCTCTAAGCCGCTCTGACAGACAGAAAAACTTGAATAAAATGTGCGCGTCAGAAGCGCTCGACTTCGCCCATCGCGCGCACTCGATTAGACAAACAGCGCGACGGCGGCTGCGCTGGAGCAGAGCTGCGGAAATAGTGCGCTCATTTATTCATTTCTGCCGACGAGTCACAATAGATTTTTAACGACCAATGTCTGACCTCCCTTAGGTCTCCCGTGCTTAGGAGGGTTAATAAAGTTGAGCAGTCTGGTGCTGAGAGGAAGCGCGTAAGAGAGCGGAGGGGAGGGAAGGACTAACATAACATAAAAAAGGGGAAGGGAAGACAGGGCCCTTAAATAAACCCCCCCGTCCAGCGACCACCACCCCCACCTTCTGTAGTAACCAGCATCAGAGCTACCCTAGAGAGGCAGTGGAAAGAAAGAGAAGGAGGGAGAGACCAAGAATAAGCTGCTATTCCACTTAGATTCCAATTCTAGCGGTCTCCAAGGGACAATTAAAGACAGTATGGTAGAGGTAGAGTCTTTTCTGCAAGCTCTCTGGCGTGCATATTAAAGCTGTCCCCATGACAGTCCCAACACTGAGGCACAGAGAGAGAGAGAGAGAGAGAGAAAGAATCAAGGCAAGCAATAAATGTTTAATAGAAGTTAAAGTTGGTTATTTTTTCAGTAGACTGCAAGGAAAGGGAAATTGCCTAGTGATTGTGATTGTCTTGGGCAAACTACGCTTAGATTAGGTTTGTGTGACTGCGTTTGTTTAAATGCATAAGACTTATCTAGCGCACCCTCGCTCATCTTTTTGTCCCAGTTTGATACCAGTCTCTGATACCTTGGGGAGTTTAACGATCACATAGTTTTTTCTTTGATAATGCTAAGTGTCAGTTGGAAATGGCTTGTGATTTGGACACAATGAACTTTAAAGGGCATTTATGAATCAAAGCCCATCTCCAAACTGGCAGCAAGTGTCCCTGCATGCCTACCGAAGCACACAACTGGAATTTCATCCTGGCATTCATGGCATTTAGCCATGTTCATAGGCTAATTCTGATGACACTGTCCTTGCATTTGTTTACTCTCTGTAGGCCCTTTTTGAATAATGTGCATTTGCTACGTATTTGAAATAAAAATATAGAAGGATGTGTTTAATTATGGTGCTTTTTGCTGGATGACAGGAAGAAAAAATCGTTAAAAGAAGTTAAGAGAAATAGGTCATTTGAGATAAAACAAAAAAAAAAAAACGCTTTTTTAGAAAGACATTTCAAAATGGGCTTAAAATGCATTCAAACGTATCACGATTTAAGTTTTGTTTGAATGTTTTTTTCTTAATTCTGCAATTTAGACCCCATGGAACCACATCAATAACGTGGCACGGCCATTATCTTTATTATCCTTAGATTTTTGTCTTTTTCATTAGATATGATGTGGCCTACTGTAAAAATAAATAAATAAATAAATAAAACTTTAAAGCGCAGCTTTACGGTGCACTGAAAATTTAATACCGACAAAATACTGGTGAAAGAAAATTCCATCCATTCCGAAACTCTGTCTCGTAGCTATCGTGAGACAATGTCTCAGGCAGGCTGTGTAACCATTTCATGCAGGACATTCTGTGAGGTAGCATTTAGGCATTAAACGTTTCAGACATCTGATTCCTATCCCAACTACTATGAACAACTCTGACTCAGTATGTTTCTCTAAGAATGAAGCATTTCATATCAAACCGCTTTGAATAACTTTGTTTTCAGTCTTTATTATGCAGAATTTTTTTTTTTTTAATGAGTGGAAGTCCCCATTTAATCATTTGAGAAGTGGTACATACTAAAATCGAATTTAAAGTAAACAAACAGTGATCAAAAAAGGAAATAGGACAAACTAGATTTGACAGTAGATCGTTCAGACTGAAAGTGCTCATCATACAAGTTTGTATTTAATTTTCGGTGACGTTTGGATAGAGTCAAAACAAAGGGCTAAACATTTGTCTTTAATGTCTTCTGTGTCCTCCTGCTCTCAGTTGTTAAGAGCTTGCCTTTCATTACTCCTTCACCTCTGAAGCTCATTCATGCCAGCCATGACATGATAACAATAAGTGGTTCATGGGCAGTCAAGCAGAAACTAGTTGAAAAATGAAATCTATCCATGTACACTTTTTTTAAACTCCACATGCATTATTTTTGTCTAATTGTTCACTCTTTTCCTGCAGCTCTTTGTCAGAGGCCACATGGGAGAGAAGAAAATTACAGACTACCTGATAATTAGCAAAGTTCAGAGCCAAACTCAGATCTGAGCTGCGCGAGCAGCTCCCCGCCACCGCCAGCTTTCTCTTAGCAACTAATTAAGGCTGCCTCAGAGGGCTCAGGCTGTGGAGGAGCTAGATGCTGCAACAGCACAATCAAAAAAGAAAGAGAGAAAGAGTGAGCGAAAGAGTGGCTTAGTGTTTCTCCCTCCCTCAGCTTTTGAACAGAAGCATTAAAATGACACTGCCATTCCTAGAGGTTTGTTATTGTTTCACACATGAAAGGATTTCTCCTAATGGAAATAGCAGTGGTGGTCACCCTTACATGCCACTCCAAACAGCAAGGTATGCCCGGCTCGTAATAGACCTGCATTATTCTAATGTCATTACCCATATCCAAGGATGTGGCAGGACAAAAAAGACCAGCAGATCCTAATGGATATTACATACTGTTTGTTAATCGTCTCTGGTTGAAATAAACTTCATTGCAAAGAGTTTTGGGTTGTTTTCAAAGCTATCCTCAGCACTAGACCAGATTATCTGCCAGGACACATCATTACGTGCTGGGTGGTACCATAATCGTCTTTGTTTACAACCCAATTTACAAGAACGTAAATAAACAGAATGCATTGATGCGCAAATCATTTAAACCCTTTATTTAATTGGAAATTAAAATACTACAAAGACAACATATCAAATGTTGAAACTGAGAAATAGCATTGTTTTTTAATGTATGCCCATTTCCAGTTTGATGTCAGCAGCTTGTTTCAAAAATGTTTGTATAGGGGCAACAAAAGCTAAAGTTGGGTAATGCTAAAAAAAAAAAAACAACAACAATAAAGCAAACAAACAGACAAACCTAACTAGATTACGAGATTAGGTTAGAACTAAATTAGGTAAATCAGCAGATCAATAATTTGATTGGGTATAAAAAGAGCATATGTTTTAATCAACACATGATGCCATCCAGACTATGTCTTTTTTCAGCAAGACAACACCAAATCACATTCTGCATGTATGACAAAAGCATGGCTCTGTGGTTAAAAGAGACCTTATGCTAAACTGGCCTGCCTGCAGTCTAAACCTGTCACCCACTTAAAACATTTGGTACATTGTGGAAAAAAATTGATAAAGAAGACTCAAATTGTTGAGCAACTGACATCCTATATCAAGCAAAAATGGGAAAACTTTTCACTTCCAAATCTCTTGCAATTGGTCTCTGCAGTTCCCAAATGCCTATAGAGTGTTTTAAAAAAAAAAAAGTGATGCAACACAGTGTTAAACATTCCCCTGCCCCATCTTTTCTGATATGTGTTGCTGGTATTAAATTCAAAATATGTATATATTTTTCTAAAGGAAATAAAAAAAACTCAGTTTCATCATAATTGTCAATTATGATGATTGCACATCATTGAATTCTGTTTTTATTTAGATTTTGCACAGCGTACCAACATTTATGGAAACAATTGTATTCCTTTAATTACTTTTCCTTTTGTTTAGAGCAAAATGGTGATGTGTTAAATATATTATGTTTAAAAGGAGCTCATTTCTGTCTAATATAGAAAGATGACTGTACATCTGCATCTGAGCACAATAATAGAAACAATTTGGAAATGTAAGCTCCCATTACGTATACATGAATAAAATTATACAGCCCAAATAAAGACAACTAGGACAGAGTGAAAAGTAATTTATTTGAGCTTGACTTGTTAGAGCAACTAATTTCTGGACAATTGGTGGGCAAGCATGAGCCTCAGGCATCTGTGGGTGACTCCTGCGGCTGAACATAAACAGTGCTTGATACAAAGATAGACAAGTCGTTCTTGCTGAGAGCCTGCACTGCAAGAGTATTTATGATGCAATCCAAGAGAGATGCATGTAGCTAGGGAGAGGCAGCAGAGACAGTCATTATTTTCAGAGCAATTAGGGGAAACCTGAAGTCCTTGATAACGAGTGCAAAAATTCCACATAATTAGAAATACACCACAAACAGCATTATTGTCAGGAGAACACCAGCATATAATGAAGCAATTATAAATGAGTGGCTGAGCTCCTGTCATTAATTTCAGCTTTTAAGAACGTGAGTAGATGAGAAGAGGTTAAATGTCTCACAGAGCGAGAGAGAGAGAGAGAGAGAGAGAGAGAGAGAGAGGGAGGGGAAGAGAGAGAGACGAGAAGGAAGGTGCTTAATGTAGTTGGTGCAGGTTAAGATGCTTGAGGTTTCTTTCATTGGCTTGATCGAGTCTTAAAAGCTCTGTTGAGAGTCTCCCCTGCAAGACAGAAGTGTTTATTTGGGAACTATTATTTCCTGCACAAGTGGATAACACATAACATAAATACACTTATGTTCATGAGCAAAACTTAAACTTGCATCCCTAATGTTGATGTTGAACTTCTAGATTAAACCTCAGTCAGCTATTATTGGACAATATTGGCTTTCCTCCAAGAAAACATGAGACTCTTTGTATTTTGTAGCACACTTACTGGCCACTTTGTATACTCAAGGTGCAAAATACCTCCTAAATGTACTCCAAAATACCTCCTAAATAAAAGGTCCAGCACCTCCTAAATAACCTCTAGGACCGCCAATCTCAAAAAAATTATCTCAGAATTAAAATTCTGGGGTGGAGTCCCATGAAAATAAAAACATCATTATGTCTGTTAGGGAAAAATAGATTCTCAAATACAAATTCTGGAAAAGGTTTAGCTGCTTCACCCACAATTGGCCAGCTTCTGTCTTTTGGCAGCGCTGGGTGGCACTGTAGCAAACTGGTTCACCCAGTTGGTCCTTCACAGTCTAGCAACTGTAACCATGCCCAGGATACCTCTGAAAAACGTTACAATATGCTATATTTGTAAAACTAGCCCAATTTCACAAGAGGAAAAAGTAAATTGTTACTCATTTCTCAAACCAAAGAACGAAGAAGATGTCACAATCTGTGGAAGAGCATTAACAAACTAGAAAAGCATTTCCAAAAGAACTGTAAAACCAAGCATTTTGTTGCCATTGAAGCTAGCATCAGTGCTACTATGGTAAGTGAGTTAGCAGCCAGTAAACACTGTAGTGCTGCTGGAGTTTATAGCCCCTGAAAATCCCAGGTTTATTACATACTAGGGCTTTTTATTCAGTAGTGACAGGGACTTCTGTGCAAACTGGTTGAGCTATTCTTAGGTAATGTAAGTGTGTAATAATTCGGGCCTGGGGTTAAACACTGTGTGTGTACTCCATTCTATTACACACACTTAGCCAGGGCTGGGTAGTAATGGTATACATGTAACAGCATTACGTCATTACGATACAAAAAACACAAATGTAATCCCTGTAACTGTAATACAGCTACAGTAAAAAAGACAGTAATCAGATCACAGGATTGTACATATTATATAATATATTATAAAAACATGGCTGATTACCTTTGGGATTACAATAAACCAAATACACGCAAACTCATCACGTATAGCCTAAATTCTCCATTTTGAATGATAAATATGCCATAAAATTGTGTGTCTTTGAAGAGTTTTTATCTTTTAAATGTAAGTACTTTATTGGCGGAACCAAGATCTGCAGCATTTTCCCAAGGATACCTGAATCATTCACTTTTTCTGGATTTACATTACAGCAGCAGACTGGAAGAAAACTCTTTTTTCTCATTTTCTACAGACTGTCTAGGTCAATAAAACATTTTTCCTAATGTTAATGCTAATATGTAATGTAAATATGTGTACATTATCACTATTTGTAGTGTTTTCATGTGAAATGAATGCCTTTTAAACAGGTAGGACATGTTGATTTTGTGGACTGCTGAAACTGCATTACAAAGAATTACATCACAAAGAAAACCCCAAGCACAACGAAGTATAATGACCTAATTTAGACCTTTTGGCAGTTAGAACTCAAATGATGAACAGTTAAGATTTTTAGAAGTGTTTTTATTTAATAAATATTAATGAGGCATCTCAAAAGAAGATGTCTACCAGATTGATCTTTTGGTCTGGTAAGCAACAGATTAGCAACATCAGCAGTGTAATATTTAACTAATTTGCATTTGCGTAGCTGTTGAACTCAATCACCTGCATAATTCTACAGTTTTAGTCTCAGTGTACGAAGTTTTCCTTGTGCTCACCTTTTTATTAGTTTCTTATGTCCCCACCTTCTCTGCAGTTCTAGAATACAGGCTTTTCAAATGGAACGACAAACGTCAAACATAAAGAGTGCACAATAAATCACGTTTTATGAAACAAAATGGAAAATGGCTTTTTTAAATGTATTTATTTATTTGTTTACATGAAAGGACAAGTAATCCTAAAGTAACGGAATGTAATCAGATTATGTTACTTTAAAATAGCAATCCTTTGGGTTACAATTACATTTTAATGAGGTAAACAGGGATCTGTAACAGAATACATTATACAAATTAACCCTCCCAACCCTGCACTTCACTCATTGTTCATTGTTCCACCTTGTATATGTAAAGTTAGAGACCTGTTGCTGCACAGCTTGTGTCTATTCCTTCACCAGTGGTCAGTTTCCAGACACAGAAGGCTGCATTTTACATCTTGGACTATTCTAAACCCAGTTGAGTTGCTTGAAAATTCCAGCAACATCACTGTGTGAGGTTCATTTTGTGCAGTACTCTATACCATGTCAGTGTCTTTGAGAGTGATTCAGCAACCAAATGATACCTGCTCAGTGGTGGTCCTCTGGTGTCCTGATCATTGATGACAAGTGGCTAACAGATTATGTAGAGAAACAAACAGACTGCGTTCAGTAATTACAGAACTTCAAAGTGCAGCAATATGGTAAACGGATCTGACAAAGTGGACAGTGAGGGGAGATTTAAGGTAGGTGTATCTAATGAAGTTGCTGGTGAGTAATTTAATGAGTAGATTGTTTGCTGATGTGTGCTGAAGAAAGAGAGATAGACAGAGAGAGAGAGAGAGAGAGAGACCGTTATGGGCAATCTTGGATCTTTCAGCATTAGTGTAAAAAAAAAAAAAAACTCTTCATCTCTAGCCTAGAAAAATAACTCAAACGTGTTGATGTTTCTTTGAAATTCGCACTATGCTCTTACCAAACCATAGCAATTAAAAGAGACTGCATTTCATTAAAAAGCCACATGGCAGCTATTTTTCCCCTGCCAGCCTGGCCAGAGCATGGAGTGGATGAGTAGACGCAACTTTATGTTAAATAGACTTCTCTCTCTGATTTCGTCTCCCACCTCTAGATGAACATAGTCACAGAGACGCTCACACCACTCTTCAATGTATATTATATATACATTCGATGGCTGCTTTAGAGGCTTCAGATATACATGCAAACACAGAAAGAGAGCGATAGAGAAAGAGAGATGTCACCCTGCCTTCACAGGGTCTGGGGAATTGAACTCGGAAGATGTTGACATTGTCCTTTGCAGTTAGAAATACATTCTTATTAATAGGCAGACACATGCTAAAGGCACGCTACATCATTACTGTCTAGAGAAAGCACTGGTAGAGAAGGAGGCAATTAGACCAGGAAAGCTGCGAGGTTGCTATTATTTTAGCATTTAATGACCAGCCGCTACAGTAGGAACTTGATGCAGAAATAAGGGTCTCAGCGCTAAAATTATGCATTATCTGGCAGATCTTAGCACACGCCCCCAAGACTCTCTCCCCTTCACCGTGAATAAATTTACATGGGAATGCTTATTTCTCTAATTTAGGCAGTGGAATTAGAATATACAACACAAATGTACTGGTGGAAGACAACTATCTTTGTGCTGTTTCGGTTTTTAATGACCCCCCCTTCTTTCTTTTTTCTGGGGGTCATGGTTGAAGGGGCTGAATCAGAATAACAGCATATCTTTTTTCCCCCATCATCTTAGGTGTCATTTTGTCAAAATGAATGAAATAATATGTGGACCAATTAACCTGGGCAATGTGTCTCAAATTCAGTTTTAGCTAAGCAGGTTTTGTTGACAGGGAAAATTCTCGTGGCTGTTTACATTGCAGAAAAATTCTGCCTTATGATAACCTGCATGCACCTTTCTGCCTTGAATGGATTAAAAATAAATAAACTGGCCAAGTCCTTATCACAAACATCATCATAAAACATGTCTCAGGCACCAGGCGATGTATCTGTAAACATTTTTGGAAAAACTTTCTGGGAATTACCTCGCAGAGCCATTAAATACTTTGGCTGTCTGGTTCCTGTCTCCATCACTGTGAACAATTCTGACACGGAAATCTTCTCTAGATCAGGAAGTTTTATATGAAACCACTCTGAATGGCTTTGTTTACATCCTACAAATGTAGAACAAACAGTGAAATTTTGCTTTAGGTTCCTCTGACATTTGACATTACAAACAATATAGCAATCTTGTTTTAGACAAGATATGTTTTATGTTTTAAAATTCATAACTTGGTGCTTGAGATATTTCTTGGCATCGGGAAACACGTCTGACTCCTGCATTAGAGGCCCCAGCCATCCAGTAGAGTTAGGAGTTAGGAGAGGCTTGTCTCCACTGCTGAAAGATGTTCATCATTCTTGATCTGGCTCTGTCAGGCCCTGGTGTTTTAGTGCCTCTCGCCATTAGGTGGAATTGACAGGCCAAGAAGGCAGCGCACAGCAGAAACGTGTGAAATTAAGGAGGGCGTGGGGGAGTGTGCGTGAGAGGGGAGGGAGAGTAAGTGGAGTGTGGCCGTCATTTAATGTGCAATTTATCAGTTTAGGCTGCACCTCGTTACAATGGAGGGATATCGCTCCTGCTTTCGGGAGGGATGAGACTGTGTCTTGTCTGTTCCTCTGTCTTTCCCTCTCTCTCTCTGTCTTTGAATGTACTGCTTAATGTCAGCTGACAGCAAGGCAGCCACATTTTGAGGAAAGAGAGATGGGGTCAGGGGGATTTGTATTATTATTATTATTCCTGAAAACCGTTAATTAATATATAGCATTGTTGTCTCCTGTATGGGTGAATCATGCACCTATGGCTGTGTGACAAAGTGAGTGGGTGCAGGGCATGCATCACTGGGCCGAGGTCACACACACTTGTCTCAGATGCAGCAGGCATTCACACACATGCACACACAAAGCCAGCACTATCCTCCACGGTACCGTTTTAATTCTTTTTGGCCAGTCGATGCTTAATTGGCATTTTTTTCCCAATAGGCCGCTCTGTTAATGTCTTTTCTATATCAGATTTGCACGAATTATTTCACCTTGCGTTTGTGCTGGTATTTTTATATGCGTGACAATATAACTTTTTATTTTTTATTGATTTTAATTCCATATTCACTAAGCAGACTGATGTGCATAGTGTATTATTCTTCAATCTACTTAACCACATTTTTGTATTTGTGGATGTTTGAAGATGAACTATTCGTCATCAAAACCAGTGTTTTCTTCTAGACTTTAAAATCCACAGCACACATGTTCTAGGTGTCTGTATTCTACATATGAACCTGTTACACTGTGCTTTCCATTAGGGTTGGTCACCACAGAATGTTACATACACAAGAGGAAAGGTCAGAGCAGAAGCAGTCCCAACTATACTGAATACTGCATTTGCACTAGAGGGGTCCCTTTAACACTCTCACTTTTGCTAGCCTGTTGGGTTGACAGAGGAGGGCAGGGAAGCCAGCTCTGGTTTTGCTCTTTGCCAGAGCCATGCAACACAGTACTGCACAGAAGAAAAGCCAGGCCAGTGTTAAATACCTGTAGGGTACACTCCAGGAAACAAGTGAACACAGCAAATTGGACAGAGGGGAGAGAAAAGAACTGGGACTAACAAGAAGACAGGGAGTTAAAACATCCACCTGGTTATTTTTTTTTTGATGTCAGATATTTTGTTAGGCTTATCTCCCACTATATTTCATAACAGCAGAGGCTAGATGATAGATAGAGTGTAGTTGTTCAGAACCACAATAAAGCCATATTTCAATTTCTGCTCAGTAACTACTTACCAGTACTCAAAAGCACCATTTAAGCGTTTAAGTACACCTTTAACTCCAGGGTAGTTAAATTTGCTCTCTCTTCTATCTGTACACTCAAGCTGTTTAACAGGCAGTGTCCCTTCGGACCCTGCAGCTTCTGTTCTGTGTTCCCCACTCTGCCCTGCACTGGAGGCTGTAAACTATACACAGCAAGCTCTATCCTACAGTGGCACTGCACAGAGAGGAGAGCAGCGGACAGGAGAGATACTGCGCAGGGTACATTTGAATGCAATGTTTATGTACCTGCTTGTGTAATGAATTAACAGAACCTGAGAAAGATGCATTTATTTTGCCCCATATCCTGAAAAAATAACATTTTAAAGGAATGATATCATTCAAAGCTGAATTTGTTCTGTTATATATAATAAAATTAATAAATAAAAAGTAAAAAAAAAGTAAATTCACTCATTATGATAGTTATGTCACCATCATGAACACATTTGCATATTATCACCTATTCAGCTACAATAGACACAGTACAAGGACAGCCTGTTTAAGGTTTGTCTATTTAAGGGATAAAGTGATAAAGTTGAAAATGCTTGTATAACGTGAATTATGACTGTTTCTGGTAAATAAAACCACACAAACATTGTAAGTGAACTTTGGTGGAAGGGGTAAATATAGAATATAGCCCCTTTAAAAGCCACAGTGGGGTTATCAGAGTGTCTGGTCACCAGTGAATATGAACCGATATCACATGTGCCTCTACGTGGCACAACAATCTTTCTTACTCTTTTTTTTCCTCATATGTGGGCTGAACCTCTCTCAGATGAAGACATGACATGACATTCCCTGTTCAGTGCATGTCAGCACCCAGACAGCTCACTTTTCCATCAGGCACATGGCCAGACAGGTCTCTCTGGATCGGGCCTTCAGAGCCATGGCCAGCAACACAGATTTGTTTGTAACTTCTGTCACCTGTTGCTCCAGTGACATGCAGTTTGACCAAAGCAGGTCAAAAAGAAATGTGGAAGCCCTTATTTGTAATGGTGTAGTGACAAAAAGTGGGCCAACAAATTTAGAGCACTCAGTGAGCTCACTGATATAGCTCAGGGCTGATCTCCGATATTAATGCTGACAGAAATCAGTGTCACAAGCATCAGGCACACAGACACAGGCCAGATCACTCTCACTGTGGAGCCATTAGCAACTGATGACACATGACTGACTGGCTGTGGTCTTTAGGGATAAGATGTAGCAATCTCTCAGGATGAATAACAGAGCATCTTGTTTTGAGCTGCCAGGGGTTGAGATGAGGGAATATCATTTCCTCCTATGAGCCAACTTTTCATTTTAAATGTTACTTACACAGCATTTCCTTTCATTTGTAAAACTACACTTTATTTGTAAAATTAGGCTTAATAAGTTTTAGACCAACTGAATTCTTTTAGACTATGTCTCCCCAGTCCTCCAGAGTCTGAGAAGTTTTTTTTTTTTTCTTTTTTGCTTCTCAGTACAGTAATTCTGAATGTCTCATGTCTCAAAGCTGTGTTCCCAATGACTAGTGCTTTATGGATCTGATCACAGTCGGCACAAAGACTGGATCCTCTTGAGTAGTAGTCTGTGTGTCCTGCAGCCGCCTCAGGGCTATTTCATTCAGCTTTAATATGTACACTTGAAGTTTTCTTCATTTAGCCTCCCTCTTTAATTTAATTGACGTGCTGCTGCCTTGTTTCGTTTGTCTTCTCATCAGTGAGGGGATTTCTTTCACCAGCTGCCTTTTCTCCCTTTGTATCGAGCAGTTCTTCTGAATGGTATTTACAGAATAAGGTGTATGTGACCTGAGTACACGGACCCAGCCAACTTTTATATCTACAACTGTTGTACCATAACTACTGGGTGGGTAGGAGGGCATGGTGCAAGGGAGCCCAGGGGGACTGGGTCCCTTAAAATCTTTATATAGATACAAACAAAACTGTACATTTATCAGTTATGTTCCATTAACACTACACTGACAGCCCTGATGTCTGTTTATTTCCCTCTTATTAATTATGCATTCAGGGTAGCTGTTTCAAACGGATCCTTCACAAACTGCAACATGACATATTTAATATTTATCATTTTTACAGTCTTAACAATCAAAATGATTCCATTCAAATAATATCTCCAAATATGTGTATTGCACCGCAGATGTTTTCGGAAGGCCAGTGGCGTGTCAGACAGCTATCACTAACTACTGTAATCCAAATCGGTGGTCTAATGTAAACATTCAGGTTAAGGTCAGATGCTAATGAATGGAGTAGCAGGCTTTGGGAGCATCATCTTGTTTGAGACATAACAATAAAGAGTAAACAAGCAAATTACATTATCATTTTTTATTTTATTATTATTCTTTTTTTAATCCATTAAATGTGATTTAGGTATGGGTCATTTACTGTTGTTCACTGTAGAAGTATTTTTTGGTTGGCTGGTTTTAAGCACTTTGTTCTGCCCTGCACTGGGACACAGAGCCAGTGTCTAATGCGTGTAGGATCACAGGATTCTTAGGACTGAGAAAGAAAGTGCTAAAGTAGTGTCCCTTTCGTCTTTCAGTTGCCTAAGCTACTTTTATAGCTTTTTAGAGCTGCTATTATTAGTAGCAGTAGTATTTTTAATAGTAGTATGCAAGTATTGATTACCCACTTGTTGAGAATCTGAACAGTAGATTTTATTCTCTTACTCCGTTATGGCTTAAAGGCTTGTCAGAGCTCTGTGTGGCTGAAATGGTAGGTTAACTCGCATTTCCCCGTTCTCTTCTATTGTAACTGTATATTTCATACAATATATGTTACATTACAGGAGTAAAACACCGTGACAGAACGACACACACTCTGTTTGCTCTGTGCGGTCGTTGCATATGGTGTGACTGCCATCTGCTGGCTTTCCACTGAATTGCTTACAAATCTTTTCCAGCGTAGACGTTATGACTTAAAGTAAACTTTGTCTGCCACAGTCCTGTCACGTCACCTGCTAAATCTAATCTTGTTTTGGTTCGTCATCGTGGCCTGTATGGACAGACAGCGTTTCATTCCAGACTTTTTTTTTGTGTAAAGTGGCTGCACATCAGAAACCATCATTTCAAGCACATGTTCACTCTCCTGGAAAAGAAACGGAGCGAGGGTGTCTATTACCGAAGAGAGGGAGCAAGGGCTATGCAGAGAAGAGCAGTGCAGGCACTCATGCACAAATCTCACTGGACTGATGATCTATGATTTCAGTGCCATCTGGGCCTGGCCTCAGGCTGCTTAGATCATCATGCAACAATCTGACATAAATATGTAACACGGTTGCGTCAGATAAAGCTTATTCCGAACGCCACTCTGCAGATTCATTTGCTAAACCAGCTGGATATTTGTTCCCAAACTGAGGAACAATAGCACTACTAGTACTAGGTACTTTTGGATCACTCCAGTGGGACTGAACTAGGGATACGGAGATTATCCATAAATAGCTCATGTTAAATTTCAGTGGGCTTTTTCCACAGGGTGGTGGGGTGGGGTGGGGTGGGGGGTCCATATCATCCCAATCTTTCCCACACAATGGCCATGCCATCTCCTAACCAGCGACTCATTTTGTTTTATTAATACAACTAATTAAGTTTTCCAAGCCAAATTTGAATTTAAATGAACAATCGTAGATATCATCAGGAGATGCAAAGGCACCCCACTGTGTACCTTTTTCCTGATAGAAAGATTACAATTAAAGCAGTGGAGTGCTACGGGTGAGGGAGAGTGAAGCTATTAGACGGAGAGAATCTCCAATTACAAATCCGCCATACACTTGTCAGTGGTAATTAAATGTTTGGGGAGTGGGGGGCTCTGCTATTCCTAGCTCGGAAATGAGAGCGGTCTTGTTTCGTCGAACTTGAACCCAATGAATAAATTTGGTGGACATGCTGCTGTCGTGGCCAGAGAGGAGCTGAAAGGGAGGCCTCGAGAAGATTCCAGCCTTAAACGGCGCAATTAAAGTGCTACGTATGTAAGTTATGACGTCATTTCTAAAAAGTGGTTTAAAAGAAAGAAGGATGCACTTTATTCACTGGTGCTGTAGAGAAAGAAGACAGAGACTGCCTTTTCATAGACCAAAGCGAGTTAGGGCGCAATTAGCGAACGGGCAGAGCAGCCAAAGTCTGCAATACAGTTAAGAACAATTATGCTTGGACCACTGAAAGATAAACAACAACTGTTTTAATAGTTTCGAGAATTCTATACAAGTTTATATGAATTAAGTCACAAAACAGACAGTATAGCTTCACACCATTTGGCCAACTGTGCAACTCTCACTCTCATATTTTATATGTATGTATGTATGTATGTATGTATGTATCTATATGTATACGTGTGTGTGTGGTTTTACTAAGACAGAAAGGAGGGAGAGAGAGAGAGAATATATTGTATATTTAGTTTATAGCAATTATTAAAGATTAAAAATTTGATTATAAAATCTTTAAATGCAAACCGAGTGTATAGCAAGATTAGACATAGAAACACAAAGGCAAATCCTAATTTTAACACCATTAAATCATTAAGGTGTAACCAGTGCCAGTCAGAGTGGTTTGATGTGAAATGCTCTGTTCTGTAGAAACTCCTTCAAAATTAGAAGTCAACATTATCCAAAGTGGTGGTGATGGGAACCGAATGCCTAAAGAGTTTTAATGCCCCTTAACGGATATATTGACCGATGCCTCAGACAGTGGGCCTCCATCAGCAATACCTTCCTAAATTCTTCTTGTGCTCAGGTGTGTGAAGATTCCATTCTTACCCAAGAACAAATCATTGGTGAATGTCAGAAATGGTTTTTAAGGAGAAATTCCTTCTTAAGAACAACTGGTGATTGAGGCTCAGTGTTTATTGGTGGTCCAAGTTTCTCTACAATTTCACACCAAACCACTCTGAATGACTGTTTACATCTCACCAATTGAGTTATGCAGAAATTTAATTAAAAAAAAAAACAAAACCAGAACTGTCTTTCAACATCCGAGCTGTGCAGAGTACTAGCAACTATTTTTTCAAAATTTCAGCCCTACAAATGCTCTGATTCCTAAAGGGTACTACAACCAAGACATACTTCTAAAATTTTGAAACATACTTTTTAAAAATCTTTTGTTTCAGTTCTGTTCTAGTTAGCTGATCATGTGCTGTAAGCACTGGGGCTAGAGTTGGGGGATCACAGCACCCACAACCTATGGCAACAGTATTGCTGGCCAGTATGGCCCAAGAATCTGTTTGACTATGTTTCTTTCATGTACTTGCAGTTAATTACTATTACTAAAAAAAAAAAAAAAAAAATATTACAGACGCACGTTTCTAAGTCAGTAAAATTTATACTAAACGGAGACCAAAAACTGCGGCAAGCCACAGCAGAGTCCACGATGCAAAAGAAACGAGCTTAATCACAAACACAAAAAAAAGAACATGTGCATAAAATCAAGGTGCATATATTGTATTTGTGTATACACTTCAAATACACGTTTAAATTAGTTAAATTAAAGAAATTTTTTTACACAGGACTTCTCTTGATTAGAACTCGACTGCTTTATCTTACAATAATTCATTATGAAAACCAAAATACCAAAGTGCTTTGGTATAATGCTCCCTACCAGTGAGACAAAATACTATAACATTATGCGCTGCTAGTAGTCAATATTCCTGGACACAACACTAAAGAAAGACTTGCTGGGCAATCATGTAATCCTCCAAAAAAAAAAAAAAAATTCCTTCTCATACACTGCAAATAAGGGCTTTGGCTGTTAGTGCTGTATGTGCAAGGACAGAGAATGACTCTACATGGCGTTAGTAACTATTCGCAAAAAGTACGCTTCATGCATCATTCAAATAAGGAAACGGAAGAAAATATACAAGCATAATGACAAAAGAACAGAAGACAATACACTTTACAGTCCCTTATGAAAGGACGAGGAGGTAGGCTGGCCATTCAGCGTACATGTTTTAAACCAAGGTCGGCACTGGACCTCGGGTGGTGTTCTATTTTAAGCATTCTAATTTTAAACATGCATGCAAAGACTGATTGGTCAGCAAAATACAGAGACAGATCTAAAACAAAAATATTTACTCTAGATGTAATGACTTGCCACTACACACAAAAAGAAAGCACATAACCCCATCTTATTAGTCCCAGTGCACTACATAACTCATAATGGCTAGGATTATGACTGACGGATATGTGAATATAAAGCATCTCTGACAATGCTATCACGAGGTAGCTACAGTGAACAAAGTGGCAATATTAACTGTATTTACCTCATGTTGTCATTCATAACGATCATTAGTCCTTGATTATCATGATAATGGATTTTTCCAGAATTTTCACAACTGTCACTTAATCTGAACTATCCATGAATATTTATCTAAACAATTATTTTATATTAGGTAGGTATTTTAAACTTTTCAACAGTATACACACAAAGGCGAACAAAAGAAAAGGGAGCCTCTTCATGACATTCCTCTGTTGATTTTATATTGATCTTATATCACTGTCCCTATACAACAAAGAACATAATGGGAATCAATTGCATTTTCAGTAGTTAAATCTGAAGTATCTCAAACACAGACCAATTAGAGCTTTCACAGAACTAACCGCGCAATAAGGGCAGAAGAGATGGAAATCCAAACCAACACTAAAATTTGAAACTAGAGTAACAAAGAACTGAAATTTGAAGGCACTGATGTAGGTTCATAAACAGAACATGCTGATCCACCTGTTAACACAAGAACCCAGTTTTCTCAGCTCTTGGTTCATTTCAAATCTTTTTACTCCAACCTGCAACTTTTCTTTTCATCTCCAGTGCATTAATTCCACACGCCACCGTCTTCTCCAATAGTCAGTTTACTAAACTACATTATGTATAAAGAAAATGATTAAATACAGGAGGAAAGTAATAAATACACTTTTATTTTATATAAATATGTGGGCCCTTATTTCCAAATTGTTCAGAGGAGAACAACTTTGAAGAAATGAACAATGCAAACACCAGCTTACATTCATTTTTCAAGCTGCCCTGTTAAAACATTTGATGAAAGTAGCAATCTCAAATACTGTATTAGCATAATTAATGTGATAACCAAACCACTGCAATGATATTTTGGCTTTCTCTATTATTCTGTATCAATAGTGGGTTTTAAATGACAGAAGATTGTACAATTTACCTAAGAAGGCATCGGTCCTTGATTATTCTCTTAAGACTCCCTATACTAACATGATTACATGATCACTACAAGGAAGCCTGGTCCCTTTTTTAGTTCATCCAGTTTTTTTAAATAACCAAGCAACCTTTGATGATGATTAAAAAAAAAAACCCAAAAACAGTTCTAGTAACCCTGCTACCACATCTCACAAATAATAAGAGATGCAGTCCAAAATTCCGAAATCACTTATGATCAGTCTGAGCCATTTCCCCCTCTTGACAGTAAGACACACCTATTTCACCCCATGTGACTGTATACTTTATTTCTTGTAAATGTGTCTGCGGCTCTATGTACAGCTATATAGATTTGACAAAGCAAAGTGAGAGACTGCCTTGCTGCTTGGGTTTGATGAAGGAGAGAGCAGTTGGTTGGGATGTTTCATCTTTTTCTTTTTCTCCCTCTCTTTCTCTCCTTCCTACAGTCTGCCCATGCAGGTGGCTGTTCTGCTTCACTTGCGATCGTCGATGGTTTTAATGAATTCCACAGCGGCCGTGAACTGCATCCACCAATAGCACTCCTCCCCGCTCAGCCGGCTGGCATAGAAATTATTGATATACTGAATGGTGGACAGAAGGCAGGGCGGGTTTGCCTGGAGGGAGGAAGGAAGGGAAAGAGAGAGTGAGAGAGAGACTGATTCACTTTGGAGAACCACACATGTATCTATGACACACTTCTAACTTGGCAGACACAGACATCGTCACTTTCAGAACAAAACCTCCAAAATGGTAACTTTACAGGAAAAGAGTAAAAAACGTGTAACTTTGGAAGAAGTAATATTGGACCATTTCCACTGGTCAATTCATCATAAAATGTACAATGTAAAGAGCATTTTCAAATTAATAAATAAATAAAAAGTGGACAAGGTTTTGCCCTCATAGCAACAATATGCACTTCAGAACCAACGCTCACATCTACACTATCCAGAGAATAGTGAAAACACATGAAACATACTAATCAAACATCAGACCCTTTATGAACTATGGATGTAGAGAGTGGCTCTTTTTACACAGATTAGCTAAATCAACTCTCAACAATGCACCATGTCTGCACCAAAATGACTGCATTATCATGGCAAAGGATGCCTTTTCATAGTCAATATTGCCAATGATACACTTAAGGGTTCTTTAAAAGACAAAACTGAAAGACATTTTACCATTACATGAAAAACATTAATTTGTTTAGAACTTGATGGCCAAAAAGTTGGGACAGGGCAAAAAAAGGCTGGACATTAAGTGGTACTAATAAAAACAGCCGGAGGAGCAACTACCTCATGTGACATGAGGCAGAGTCTCTCAGAAGTAAAGATGGGAAGAGGTTCAAAAATCTACATCTAAAAACTGTGGAACAATTTCAGAAAAATATTACTCAAGGAAAAATTTGTGAATATTCAACACATTCTCGCTCATTCTAAAGAACCATTTCACTATGCATAGAACCCATTTAAGCATGAAATAAACAGACCTTGTTGTTCTAAACAGAACAATTTCCTTTACTAAAGAACCCTTGCAGAACAGTCCTTTTTCAGTGTAAAGGCTTGCCAGAATTATTAAATGACTATGATCTAATTGCAATTATTCTAATTCATTCATTCATTTTCCAAGCCACTTTTCCCTCAGTCGCGGTGGGGGTGGGTGGAGGGTGCTGGAGCCTATCCCAGCAGTCATTGGGCGGAACGCAGGATACACCCTGGACAGGTCGCCAGTCCATCACAAGTCTAATGGACTTTAATTATTTAATTTTACACAGTTGTTAGTTTTCACAGTCATATGCTTACATTGAAATGTGATTTGGTCTTTTCATCCACTGGCTTGGTGTAAATACATGTAAATTAAAAATAATCACAAGCTAAAGTTTTATGATATTGACAGGAACTTTGATTCCTGTTTTCAATAATGTTTGCATGCCTGTACCTCAACTTACCCTGATGAGGACAAATACAAGCACAGGCACAAAGTCATCGGCTCCAGGCACAGCATCTTCATTGGCCAGGCTGAGCAGGTTCATGATAGTGGAGCACATCCGCAGGATGCACTGTACTTTGTCTCGTGGTGTTTTATATGCACTGATTGTCCTAATCTCAGCCTGTGCTGAGGGCCATGGAGCCTCCTTCAGATATACCTACAGAAACACATAGCCAGGTCACACACACATTCAATGGCTGACACATTTTTTGAGAATATATATCATGCTTCAGCTGGGAAAAAATACCACCAGTCACTAGCAGATTTGCTGTACTTTACATACTTTAAAAAAAAAAATTTTAAACTCTTTCAACAGAAAAAAAATACCTTTTCCATCACAAAAGGCACACAAATATGATGTGTATTACTGTCTATTTTATTCAAACAGACTAGCTGAAAATTTATAAAAAAAATAAATAAAAAAAAAGTATATACATTTTGAGATTAATGCATAATGCATGTTATGGTCACTAGCTCTTAATTTTCCTATTTAGCTCCTCTAGCTTCTCTATTTTCAGTGTGACATTTATCTGCTATCAGTTATAAGGATGGATATTTTTGGTTAGTGGACCAAGATAAATTTTAATATACACAATGACACTGATATCTGCTCTGGGATGTGCTGATCCTAAATAGTTCTGACTGATGCCAATTCCAATTTCTTTAAAGCCAATTTGACCAAACGCATATTTTTTTAGGCTCAAGCTGCTTTTTTGGGTTTTTTTTAACCCAGAGCTCACACTGATGTAAATGAACACTTGCCATTTCTTAGCAAATGTTGGGACAGAAATGTTATGATTCACTTATTAACTGGTTGGTATTATAGTGGCCCAGATCATCCTTTGGTCTAAAGTGCTCTTTGGTCTGCTTTTGTGCTCTTGGGAGTAAATATAAAAGTGAAGTTCTGAACTGCAATTACCTCTGGGATCTGAAGAGCCTTATGGTTGGCAGTCACAACCTTAGACAGACGATTAATATGCTCTTGCAAGACCCTGGAGACAAGAATTTACCATCATATAAACAAAAGACAGGAAAGTCTTTTTATAATTATACAGGCATGTGGAAGAAAGAGACATAAAAAGAACAGAGACAACGCAGTAGATGTATAGTTCTCTCACTGGTCTCGAAGAATGTCTCCATCCTGATTGGGGTAGAAGGCTAGTTTGAAGATGCGGTTCATGACGCTGCGTTCAATGGCCATCTGAGCATCCTGGAGCTGCTCCTCACTGGCATACTGCCAGATGGCATCATGTGCCATGGCACCATACAGATAACGCAGGAAATCTTCCACAGCTGCAGTCTTATCATCAGCCGCTGTGAAGCCCTGAAATGCTACAGATGTAGCCATCATAAAACAAGAGTATGTCTTATAACTACTGAGATTCGCTGCTGTTGATGGTATTTGGGGATAATAATCCTTTGAATGACAAACGATGAGACAAAAAATACAAACCTCTGATGAAATCCTGCATTTTGGACTCCATGTGTTCCAGAAGCAGTCGGACACAGACAGTGGTGAAGTAGCGGTTGGCCACTTCTTTATCTCTAAGTACCCTTTGCAGCAACCTCTCTAGATGAGCCTGAGACGTCTGCAGCCCTTGCCGACATCGTGTCAGATATGCTATGTATGGAGCCCGCTTCCTGTCAGACACATATTACCCAACAACCAACTCAATGACAGGAAAAAGACCACGTCTACAAATTTGATCGTATTTTTATTGGATGGTAGGGTACTTCACTGGTCCTCATTTAAGACTGTTAGTAGTTTTGTCTGTATGTTTACCTGTAGTCCTCTGCGATGGCAGTGAGCAGTTTTCTGCAGGTCCGGGGGTCAAGGCGACTGACGCAGCGCATGGTCTCCTGGATCTGAGCCATCTGGTTCTTATCCTGCAGGTTAATGGCCTCTGCCAGCTGCACTTTTAGAAAGCATACAATCTCATTTTCTAGAGAGAGAGAGAGAGAGAGAGAGAGAGAGAGAGAGAGAGAGAGAGAGAGAGAGAGAGAGAGAGAGAGAGAAAGAGAAAGAGAAAGAGAAAGAGAAAGAGAGAGAGAGAGAAAAAAAAGAGAGAGAGAGAGAGAAAAAAAAGAGAGAGAGAGAGAGAGAGAGAGAGAGAGAGAGAGAGAGAGAGAGAGAGAGAGAGAGAGAGAGAGAGAGAGAGAGAGAGAGAGAGAGAGAGAGAGAGAAAATGAAAATATATGAATTAAAAACCTCCCTGAATAATTACTGGAGTAGCCACTATCATTAAGCTGAATACTGCTTGTTAGAATAAGAATAAACTGAAACACACCTTATGTGCACTAATTAGTGATTTATACTGGTGTCTATTAGTTATTTTTCAAATAACAAGGCAGTGACTATCACTGCAAATGTGAGGTTTAGTATGCTAGGGCATTTAAATGTTCTGCCTGAGCTTTACATGGCATATAATGCTGACAGTCATTATGTACACATTTGGAAGTTGTGGGGGGAAAAAAAACAGTAGTTGTTTTTAGGACAGATAGGTAGAAATCAAATACAAATGGTTCATTACTGACCAAGAGCTATAAACACATAGAAAATCTGATATAAATCCGAGAGAAACAAGTAAATATTAAAAGAGTAAGTGCAGGCATGATGTAATGTTCTGCAAGCATGGTGACATCATAATTTACGAGAGCTTTACAGTTTACTTTTACCATTGTCTTCTGGTAGTTTTTTAGAGAGGTTATTATATAAAATCCATAGACTAACAAGTTCCAAGTAGGACTGCAAACAATGATAACATCTGATTAATCAATTTACAGCTTTGATTAATCAACTAATCAGGAAAGGAAAAAGTGCAGCTATTAGTCCAGAAAACATTTATGTAGGACAGAACAAAAAACACTGCAGTAATCAATGTGCAAGGTACACCAATAACACAACGACTCGAACACATTTTACATTCATAATATTATAGAAGTAGTTTGATTCACTAAAACTTTGCATTGCTATAACAATTTGTTTTCTAACAATAAAGCAAAGATAAACTAATCAACTGTGTGGTAGGTAACATCATTATCAAATCACATATTACTGAGCACACAAAATAAGCTATATCAGACATGCAGTATCTTCAAGCATGATGATTACATGTAAAACATGCATGTGATGTCAGCCTTTAAAAATATCCAAAATATGCAACTCATCCCTTTAGCCAATTCTATTTTGTTAAATGGATTGTAACTGAAAAGCCAACAACAACAGGCTATTTTTAACTTTTGACCATAGTATTACTGTGGTTCAAGCAGTCACAGATCACACTGAGGTTTTGCCATTTTGTGTCTGCTCACCTGCTCACCTCACTGAACTACAGTCTCTCACTGCAGAACTACAAAGTACTTGTATACGGTGTGGAGTTGACAAAATGGCCAATGAGTGTAGATACAGATATGCGCAATTAGTTGTTGCAGAAATAGCTCTAAGCTTTCAAAAATAATGTATTTGCTGATTCTAAATTTAAGTGTCAGCTCTAGAGTGTGTGACTGTAATATATACCCTCAGGGTCTGTATGATCAGGGAGGCCATTCCGTGTAGTTACAGGAGGTATAATAGGAAAAACAACAGAATCTGCAGAGCACAGAGCCAACCTTAATTTCTTCTTAGCATCACTGCAGAGGGGAGAGAGAGAGAGAGAGAGAGAGAGAGAGAGAGAGAGAGAGAGAGAGAGAGAGAGAGAGAGAGAGAGAGAGAGAGAGAGAGAGAGAGAGAGAGAGAGAGAGAGAGAGAGAGAGAGAGAGAGAGAGAGAGAGAGAGAGAGAGAGAGAGAGAGAGAGAGAGAGAGAGAGAGAGAGACACATACTAAGGTCAACTACTTCCTAAAACAAAACTACACAAGCATCTTAGTGTTGAACAAATATAAAGTTACAAGACAAGCCTAATGCTTACAATTGATAGGAATACATAACTAAAGGGACCAAAAGGTGAACGTTAGCCAGACCTGAAGGAGAACTTGTCCTGAGGCTGTGCTGTCTGACTGGCAGAGTCTGGCAGGTCATCTGTAGAGATGTTCTGCAGGCCCTCTTCTCTAGGGGAGTCATGTTCACTTTCACCCTCTCTACACACATCTGTAAAACACATTTATACAATCAGGAAAATTGTTAAGGATTAGATTACAAAGTACACACATACCCGATAAAGCTTAAATGATTATTTTAAGAAAGCAACATTATGTGTTTTCCCCATAATGGGGGCGGTCATGGGCTGGAGGTTAGGGAACCAGCCTTGCGTCCGGAAGGTTGCCGGTTTGATCCCCTGAGCCGATAGGACGTGACTGAGGACCCCAGCTGCTCCCTGGGCGCCATGGATAGGGCTGCCCTCCACTCCGGTCAAGTGTGGTCACTGCCCCCTAGTGTGAGTCTTTACCAGTGTGTATACGGTGTTTCATTGCACAGATGGGTTATATTGTGGCGGTGATATTTTGACATTGTGGGATTAATAAGGGTCACTCAATCTTAATAATGCTTTCTGTATTCTTTTTTTGTGAACAACTTTATTTTTGACAACACAGACACAAATAAATGCTGCCCCCCTGAACTCCATCCTTCACAGAAACAAAAGATAAACACCATAAATCAAGCTTAGTATATATGTCTATATATAGTCACATGCACATCTGTGCCTGCATAACTTTAGTAACATATTTTAAAAATACATACATACATACATACATACATACATACATACATACATAAATAAATAAATAAATAAATAATGCTGGAGTTAACAGAGTGACGACTAAGATTAATCTGATGTCCTGTCCTAGCATGCATTATAGCATGCGTACTCTATATCGCTAATTTACCATTTTCAAACCCTTTATTCATGCACTAATGTTACCAGTTAAATTTTCCCATATTTGGATCGTCAAAGCCTTAACGTTATGAATTCTAGCAGTAGAGAGCTCCATCATAACTATTTCATGAAAGTAAAATAACCACTTCCTACTATGCAATACATGAGGGTGCAACGCTTTCTGTATTTTTGAAAAAGTGACCTGGAATGCTACAGATTTCTAATGCTAGTGAAATCCCAACCATGTCCATTTTTCAAGAAACATGACTGAAAATACACGGCTTTTTGGACAGAAGACAGTCATTGATTTGATGCACTGTGTGACTGCACTATACACTTGCAAATATGCACTTGCAGATTTGCCCTTGTTTGATCACTGGACTTCATCACTGGTGACACTTGAATCAGCAGCAGAGACTGAGCAACTCAAATCTAGCTTCCACCATTTCTGGATGCGAAACAGTCCTTCATTACACTGCTACATTAAAAAGTAAAAAGTAAAAGTAAAAAACGTCTTTTGGATTCTCCCAAAACATTTAGAGCCTGATTTTCATGCAGGCTCAAATGCAGTCCAACATAGAACTGACAAATGTATAAAATTTTGGTCGCAAGGGTATTTATTCCCACTTGCACTTATTTGTTACTTTGGTAGTCAGAAGCGATAGTGCCTGTGACAACTGGGTGTACTGATGCAACTGAAGGTGTGGTATTCAAATCTGTTGGTGCAATGGTATATGTTAACCACTTAGTCCAAAAAACAAATTTACATTACTGTTTCCTCAGTCCTACTCATAAAACAAGAGCAAACTGATATTGTCCTCACCTTAAGAACTGGCATATATACGTGTATACCTTTTCACAGTGTAATTTTGTGGACAAACATTATTCCAACACCCTTAAATATAATTAGGTCATTTCTCCTAATTACAAGCTACAACTAAATACAAAGAGTTTACATTTTTTATAACAAATAAGAAAAAGAACTTAATTTGTGAATCAGACTGTTGGCATATCATTTAGCAAGGAACAATATATGGGGAGATTCACGCGAAAGAGGCCCTGAATATTCCATTTTAACTCCCGTTAAAATGAAGCAATCTGAACGGAAAAAAATACACTACATACCTCAACGTATGTGTACTGAATTACATTACATGTGATCCTGGAAGTGATATCTCTTTTCTGCCAGACATATAAAGGGGTATGGGGTTATACACACAGAAGTTGCAAATGGAGGTTAAACGTTGTGACTGCTGTCTGGCGCCTACCTCATTGCTTCGATGCTGAAGCATCCCAACTTGCTCGAGCTCCATATACTGAGGAGCACACTGCATATTGTTTCACTCAGCTTGCTTTGTCCTAGTGAGATTATTAGCGAGTTATCACAGAATATTCAGGGGCCTCTTTTGAGTGAATCTCCCTGTATAATGAACAGAATTCATGTAATGTCTAAGCCATATTCAGGGCTGTTTTTAAAACAGCATGTTTTTTTTGGCAGAAGAAAATAAGGAATATATGGGTCAGAAATCTCATGTACAATTGTACAGATGTGGTTTTCCAAAACAGTAACACATTTACAAATGAATCTAGAAATCTATGGACTTATCATCCTGCAACACATCCCTAATACAAAGTCAATGCAAATGGACACAAGATGCATGCAAACAGTCTTACGTTTATCGTTTTGTACCAGGCGTGCTCTTGGCAAGTAGGGCAACAGCACATGCAAAGTGCAGTTCTGTAATGAATCTTTTTTTTCTGCTTGTCATTATAGAAGCATGTGCAAAAGACTGGGATTAGTGGGGCACAATGATTGGTTGGTGAGACACTGCCCCACTAAATGACCCCACACTGCTGGGCCTTCACACATATGACTGCACACCTCAGATGAATTCTATGTTACAATCCACTCATGGTGTTCATGGCATCTTCAGAAACATTTAAATCGTTGATGTGAAAACAAAACCTTGGATCCACTTTTATTCATTTACATGTGGAGTTGGTTCCCCCTTTGCAGCTATAACAGCTTCCACTCTTCTGGGAAGGCTTTCCTACACTATTTTGGAGTGTGTCTGAGAATTTGTGCTTATTCATCCAAAGGAGTTTTGTGCTTGTGCTGTGACCACAAACATAAGGCCCTTAATGTTACTAGGAAGTAATATACAGTTATTAAATGCTGCAGTGACTTTTTCAGTCAAACTATCTTACCTTGTCCATCATAGGTCGCAGCTGTTGCTCCTTCACTAGGGCTAGTTCTCTTGATGTTCCGATATTTATCCAATATGTCCTCTGCTGCCTGAGCATGACAGCTCTGCCTAAGTAATGAAGGCTCATCTGATGTACCTAGCACACACACACACACACACACACACACACAAAGCCAAATCATATCAGGTCATAAAATGAATTACAAAAGCCACATTTAATTTGAATGGTAAAGGCTGAGTTTACCAAAGTGATATACAGAGAAAATTCCAGTAAATTATGCTGTTATCTACCATTACACTGCAGCTACAGCTACAACACTGCACAAACTGTCAAATAGCTTCAAAAAACGAATCAGTCAAAAAGTCTTTCATATTACAAAATTAAGAAATACTTCAGACCATTTTTAAAACTGGGATTGTATACAATGTTGTGTAATAAGTTTAGGCATTATTTTAACAATAATTATAATTTCATAGCAATTATGGTATTGGTATTTGCCATGCTACTTTTAATACAGGTACGTGTGTCAGCATCAGCTTATTTATATGCAAGTCAATTTATTGCATTCATTTATAAGCACTATGGCATTTTTCCTCCACACACACACAGACCAAATTATCCAAACTGTGCTCAAAGTGTCAATATTTAGTGTGACCACCATTATTATCTAGCACTGCCATAATCCTCTTGGACATGGAATTCACCAGAGCTGCACAGGATGCTAATGGAATCCTCTTCCACTCCTCCATGATGACGTCACGGAGCTGGTGGATGTTGGACACCTTGCGCTCCTCCTTCTTCTGCTTGAGGATGCCCCACAGGTGCTCAATTGGGTTTAGGTCTGGAGACATACTTGGCCAGTCCATCACCTTTACCTTCAGCAAGGCAGTTGTTATCTTGGAGGTGTGTGTGGGGTCGTTATTGAGTTGGAAAACTGCCATGCGGCGCAATTTCCGAAGGGAGGGATCACGCTCTGCTTCAGAAAGTCACAGTAGATGTTGGAATTAATGCTTCCCTCAATGAATAGCAGCTCCTCAGTGCTGGCAGCACTCATGCAGCTCCAGACCATGATGCTACCACCACCATGCTTGCTACCACACTGTAGGCAAGAGACAGTTGTCTTGGTACTCCTCACCAGGGAGCCACCACACATGCTGGACACCATCTGAGCCAAACAAGTTTATCTTTGTCTCGTCAGACCACAATACATGGTTCCAGTAATGCATATTCTTGGACTGCTTCTCTTCAGCAAACTGTTTGTGGGATTTCTTGTGCGTCAGCTTCAGAAGAGGCTTCCTTTTGGGACGACGGCCATGCAGACAGAGTTGATGCTTTGTGTGGCGTATGGTCTGAGCACTGACAGGCTGACCTCCCACTTCTTCAACCTCTGCAACAATGCAAGCAGCACTCATGTATCTATTTTTTTAAGCTAACATCTGGATATGATGCTGAACACGTGGACTTCTTTGGTCGACCCTGATGAGGCCTGTTCCAAGTGGAACCTGTCCTTGAAAACTGCTGTATGACCTTGGCCACCATGCTATAGCTCAGTTTCAGGGTGTTAGCAGTCTTCTTATAGCCTAGGCGTCTTTGAGGAGAACAGCAATTCTATTTCTCACATCCTCAGAGAATTCTTTGCCATGAGGTGCCATGTTGAATATCCAGTGGCCAGTATGAGTGAATTGTACCCAAGACACCAAATTTAACAGCCCTGTTCCGCATTCACACCTGGAACTTCCTAACTCTAATAAGCCACATGACACCAGGGAGGGACAACGACACAATTGGGCACAACTTGGATATGTTCACTGTGAGGTGTAGCCACTTGTGCTGCCAGCTATTTAGACATTAATGGCTGTGTGTTGAATTCTTTTCAGAGGACAGTAAATCTGCACTGCTATACAAGCTGTACACTAAGTTATATCTAGTATATAGTACTTTATCTAGACACTTTATCCACTGCTCTAAGTCAATATCATGCTGCTATAGCAAACTTGCACTCTGGACTTCATATTGCTGCTAACTGCCTACTCTCCTACTCTCCCTCTCTTGTGTACTTTCTATTTATTTATCTATTTTAATAACAGCTCTTGGGTGTAAACTGGACCATGAGATCTTAATTTCGTTCCACCTCATGTACCATGTGATGCGAATGACAATAAAATCTCCTTGAATCCTTGGAATCCAAGTTTAATTTCTATAATGTTGTCCAATGAAAAGATTTAATACAATATTTGCAGATGTGTGAGACGTGTATATACATACACCCTCTATGCCCACTTCTACATTTCATATGAAACTTTTTAAAAATGGAGAAGTTAAATATGTTGGGCGTCTTTTCTAGTGAACAAACATTTTATTTGTTGCTGTGATGTTTTCTTCAACTTTCTTTTAGTTTTATGTGAATGTGGAGAATGTATGGAATTAATTTTGTGCCAGAAGTTTCAAATAAAATATTAAAATCCACAATCAAATTTTGAGTATCAAAATGTCCAAAATATGTTGCAAATACAAATAGAAACAATTAAATCAAACTTAATTTCTCAAAAAACATTACCTCTCATTTCCATACATTTGGACATACATTTATTACTCATTTTGAGTTTTTGCTTTAACTTTTTTTTTCTATTTCTTCATTTTGCATTCTGCAATTTTCAGCATTTTACTTCTGGAATCGCTCTTTTGCTTCTGACTTTTGGCAGTTTTTAACAGGGGGCAGGTCTTAGAAGAGGACATTCACACAAACTCTCTACTGGTTAACTGATTGGGATTTGCAGGTCTTTTAAACCTCTCAGCATGAACCACCCCCTCAGCATGGCGGGAACACACAGTACTCAGAAGACCTGTCACTCCTAATTAGTTGACCAATAGAAATTGCAGGTGAATGCCCCTCTTGTAAGACCTGTTAAAGAAGTGCCAAAAATCAGAAGCAAAGGAGCGATTTCAGAAACAAACGTTTATCAGCAAATACAGAAAAAAATTAAAGCACAAACTGGCAAAATGAGCAACGCATTATCTGAATGAGAGAAAATCAATAGTAACCCTTATGAAAAATGATGTTTGATCTGACTCATTATTTATACTTGTAACATATTTTTAACATTTTGATCCTTAATATTTTGCTTGTAGACTGTATTCATATTGACATAAAATTAACTCCACAGACCTGGTCAAAGGCAGAATGGAAAATTTAGTTGAAAAGGTGGTCTTTAAAATAACTAAATTTTCAGAAATTTAACTGCTTTCATAAAATTTACATCACCTACAAGACAATGCTGCTTTAGACATGGCACTGCCAATTTAAAAAGACAGCTTCTCTGAGGTAGTTAAATTCAGAACAACCTGAAACAGTAGCTGTCTGATAGTTTGGATTATTACTTACTGGACTATTACTAAGCATTATTATCTATTATTAAGCAGTATGAAAGTCATGCACTAAGTTTGTAAATAAGAATGAGCCAGAAAGGTGGGGATAAACAGCAGCAGACCTAGAGGGACCCTCTCTCCTCCTTGTTCGTCTTTTTCCTGCTTGTCCCGCTTTCGGAATGCTGCAATTGGTGCTGTAGAGAGAAAAAAAAAAAGTCAGTGCACAAATCAGTACTAAACTGCATCCCTGCCGGCAAATCCCCTTTTATTTATGATTAACACTATCTACTAGGAATCCACTCTTGAGAATTTACTGATATGGTTCCTTCATGTCACAGAAGAGTCCAAATTACTGTCCACAAAACTACTCCACTCCTTAAATACAAAAAAGCAAATAAAAACTAAGAGAACATCCAAATAATTAATATAATCCTTTAAGCCTGCAGCGGGAAGAGAATGTTTACAACATACAACTGTACAAGGAACAAGTATGCTTAGAATTAAGGTTGCAACGTTTGTTCTTTAAAATTTTTCACTAACAAATAAAAAAACATTTTACATTAAATAAAAGTGTAGGCAAATGCACCTGAAACTGGTATCTACCAGTTCACAAATAAAAAGCAAAACAACTGCATGGATGAGGATGCAAAGCTTCACTGAGGCAAGTCACAGCTCCAGCCATCGCACAGTGGGACGAGGAGTGAGTCTACAAAATCTAGAATGGGACTACTGTATATGTAAGACTAAGCCTCTAGTTTACAATGCTAGCTCATGAGAGATACTGGGTTACCTGTGATTTCACTCTCTGCAGTCCAATAGAGCACTGTGTGAGGAACACAAACAGCAACAGATACAATTGGGCTTCACAGACAAACCTCAAATTTGCCTCAGCCATGCTTGTTGCAAGTCAGTGGAAAAGACCATTAGACATACATTCTTGTAAGAAGAATGAATTCATTTTGGAAGCAATTTTTCACCTTTAGGAATGGCAGGAACAAAGCGCTTCTTCCACCAGGGTCTGTTTCTGTCAGACTTCTCGTCATCACTGTCCTTTCTGTCTTCAGACTGAACAGATATACAAAACCATTCAAGCAATTCAGTATATTACATTAGGATAAGAGTGGAATTCAACATATAATCTTAAGCAAATTACAGACCCAAATGAAAACAGCTGAGTTATTGAGTGACTGAATTTTCAATGTGACTCAAAAATAATTTGTAGGATAAGAATTTATAGTTGTGAATTACAAACACAGTCCAATCTAAGAAAAAAAAAACATTAAATTTAATAATTCTCTCTTAAAACTGAGGCATGTAGCAAAATCATGACAACATGGAAACGTCCTGCCTTGCACACCTCTACTCGTAGTGAGTCTTTGCTCGGAGAGGCTGTGGGTCCTGTTGAATAGACGCCCACCTGGTCCCTCTCCTCCATCATGGTCCTGCGGTTTAGGCCTGGGTCACTGTTGGGTCTGCGACCTGCAGATACTACATCCGTGCTGCGGCTTCTGACCAGACGCTCAGGGTACGAGTGCCTTTGCTTGGTGTGCTCCAGCTCAGACTGGGCCAGGTAGTGGGGTGCAAAGAGTGAGGGACGTGGCTCAGATGGTCCCATTGCACTGGCCTCTGGGATGGGAGGGTCTGGAGGAGGGTGAGGGGGTCTGGCGTAGTGCACCTTGGGTCTAACAATGGTGCCGGTGCATGAGCCTGTGAGCGAGAGTGAAAGTATTGCTCCAGCTTGCACACAGGTGTTTGTTTCAGATGTCTAATTCAGCACTTCCAAGTTCATCAAGAAAACTGCAAAGAGCTGTGGTAAAAACAGGCAGCTCATTTTGCTTTTGAACTGGTAGAACTGGAAGTTTGTTGGAAAATACTGAAAATACTGTAAATACTGGAAAATAGTGATTTTTCACTGAAAGTTTTTAAGTTTACCCTAAAAAGACACAAACGTTCATGAATGTTAGTCATGTGAAAACACTCGCATGAACACAAATGCACAGCGAGGGTAGAAAAGTACAAGCAGCAAAAGTGAACATAGGAATAAGAGCTGTCAAGGAGACAGACCCCAAGTGAAAGTTGGCCACCTGTTTCAAGGGTATAGCATCTCTACTGACTGCATTCCAATGGCAGCCCTGTGCCACAACCTCAGTGGGGATGGGCCACTGTGCCAAAACACCTGCAGTGAGGTCTAACAACCTGTCATCCCCTTCACCTTGTGCCCCACACACAAACACATACACAAACATGCATGCACTCACATTACGCAGTCATTCTCAACACTATCAGATTAGCCGTCCCACCAATGGGACAAATTTTAAAATGGCTTTGGAGCAGATCTGTGTAATCCATGACATTTTTCACATAAATAGAAATTTTATATAAATATTTGCAATTAGCACTGTTTTTTTTAACGTATGCAGCGAAGTACAAGCTAACCTAAACAAATATGTTTTTATAAACAAACACCCATTAAGTTTTCTTAACTGATAATATTCCAACGTCCCAATTGTGCCACCATTTTCTTAGGCAGCTTCAAGTTCATTCAGCAGTGTTATGGTGGTCTGTATTGAGATGTAGCGTATCAGCTGTAGTGATAAAGAATGAAAGCTGAAATCTATATGGCTGAGATTTCCTGTTGCATTACTACTGTCCAGTCCCAAACCACATACTAGCACGCTAAATAGTGTGTAAAAATAGTGCATTAATTAGCAGGTAAAGTGCAGAAGTGTGTGGTTTGGGATGCGGCATTAGATTAGCCAGTGAGATGCGCTGAACAGCTGCTTTGCTAAGATGCAGGTTAGCTGCTCATTAAAAATTTCCAAGTGAAAGCTTAAGGTGCTTGTTAATTAAGGATACATTTTTTGAGGTAAATTCATTCATTCATTAAGGTAAGCTGATGTTGGCTTTGTGTTCGCCAACCTCCGTAATCTGTTTTATGTGTAAGACTCCTCAGTGTAACTGCAGCACCATTTAGGATGGAACGCAAAATTCTAATGAAAAGCTTTTGAATAAGAAGTTAACTTATATTTTTGTATGAGTTCACTTTGCTAACCACTTTTATTAGTTTTTGTAAAATCTCGTGAAATGGAATTTTCTGAGCTCTGAAAATAAGCAGGATATATGGCTTCATCCCACCAATCCAGCTAATCTTCTCTTTGCAGTGTTTTCTCGAGACTGCATCTGAAGTGTAAACATATGTTTTCATGTTTTTCATGGTCATTCTAAACTATTTTTCTTTTGGTCTTCAGGCACCTGCCTGCTAACATGGCGATGTGGCCTTATTGGCGCAAACGAATAATATGAATAGGCGCTTTTAATTAAAACATCTATTACTTTTCTCTGAAATGCTATTCCACAGTTTAGGAGTTCTATAAAAAAAATAAATAAAAAAAAAATCTTGCAACAACTGGTATTTGCAGTAAGCCTGCCTCAGCTCAACAAGGTGGTGAACCACTGGCTATAATACTTCAGCAAATCAGTAATATATGCCAGAGCAAGGCTGTTAAGAGCTTTAAATGTCTAAAGTAACACCTTGTAGTCAATGTAAACCTTAACAGCAAGCCAGTGTAATAAGAACCCGGTAATACGATCAAATGTTCTTCTCCCAGTAAGTGCACAAGATAGTAGATTCTGAACCAATTAGAGCCTATTTAGAGAGAAAGCAGGGCAACCAGTTGGTGACAAAATTACAGTATTTATCCAGTATTTTTCATTTATTATGAAAGCATGTATTAATTTCTCAGCATTTTGTAGGGACAGCATGTGCATTATTTTGATT
Organism: Pygocentrus nattereri; assembly: GCF_015220715.1. NCBI lineage: Eukaryota > Metazoa > Chordata > Actinopteri > Characiformes > Serrasalmidae > Pygocentrus > Pygocentrus nattereri. Next base: position 20,977,734 of record NC_051239.1, read on the forward strand.
ACAGCAATGGGCCACTTCTTTAAGTATACATTCTTGTATCTACAATCAGTTGGCCATTTCATTAGCTCCACTCAACATACAGGCACTCTTCAGGTGCACTTGTCATACAGGTTAACTTTTGAATTTTACAATTACAGATGGCTATTTTTCTGTACATTTTGTTAGCCCTTTTCTTTTTTTTTTAAACCATTTTCTTCAACTGTCAGGACCCCCATAAGAGCTACATGGCTGCAGGGGCCAACCACCAGCGTGACACCTTATTTTAACTATAGGACTGCCTGGTAGAGTTGCTTGAGCGCTGATGTTTGGCTGCATGAGCGACACTGCAGCTATGAAGATGCTTGAGCAATGGTAATCCCTTCATGGCTAAGAACTTTTCTAGGCTAGAGAGAAGAGCCCCACAGCTATGGAAGCTTCAGAGGGATTCTAAATGACTCTACACAGTGTCAGCTGGGAACTCTTTGTGTGTGTGTGTGTGTGTGTGTGTGTGTGTGTGTGTGTGTGTGTGTGTGTGTGTGTGTGTGCGCGCACACGTGCATGTTTTATCTATTGTTAAGAAGCTTGTAAAACGTCCTTTTAGTTTGAAAAAGCTGGTTTTAAATGCATTACATTATCATATATAAAACTTATTATCATCACTATTATTATTATTATCATCGGAATTTTAGTGGCCTATGAAGGGTTGATGGCAGCTTGATGCTTCATCTTTGACCTTGTTTCCTTTTATTCATTTATTATTTTTTGAAACACAAAAAGTTCAAGAACTTAATGCTACTAGTGGAATCAGAGAACTGCCGTTTGATTCAAGGTGACTTGTTTTCTAAGCTGTAGAACTGTAGAACATAACTGCAATAAATAGTCAACTAGACTAAGTGTGATCAATAATTGCTCAAATAATTTTAACCAATTATCTAAAACTATGACAGAACTACTATTTACTGTACTATAACGACTATACTATATTAAAATGCACTGTCAGATATTACAGTGACAATGAGAACTAATAAATTATTATTACACTGGTGTGCCAGGGACTAGATGTAGTACAGATTGTTTTTTTTTGTTTTTTTGTATGTGTACAGAGATCTTGCTAACCTCTTTTAAGCAAATTAAAAAAATTACAAAAGTAACTTTCACTACAGTGAAAAAAAAAACAAAAAAAAAAACAGTATTTATTTATGTGTTTGTTTCTTATGACTGTAGCTATTACTGCCTCGCAATACTGGGTGCAAGAACAATTCTAATGTTAAATGGAATTTTAAGCTTCAATCCCAGCACAGAAAAGCACTCACACTGTTCTGTCATTGTAGCTTTCAATGATGTCTTTATCATGGAAACTCGTATGGAAGTAACTAACTAAATAAATAAATCAATAAAAATTCTGAGTTGTTGTGCATCCCTACTATAAAGCACCACTGCTTCTTATAGTGAGAGATATGCAATGTGTTTCACATATGTGGGCTATCTATCAAGACATTTTGTTCCTTTCATCAAAGAATGAATCAAAGCATTAAGAAGCAGAGTTAGTCTGAATAATTTTTGCCCACTGGCAAGAGACATACTGTTAACCAAGCCAATACATATGTCCACATTTTTAACAGCAAAATAGATATTTCTACCACTACACACCTATACACAACTTTAATATTGCCAAGAGCAGAGCAGGCTGGTGGCTGATATTACCTTCTCCAGAAGAAAGGGGATCAAACATGGCCAGCAGAGAATCTGCTTGAGAAGGGGCACAGGAAAGAGTGTGTGCTGCTGGAGAAAAGGAGAGGTAAACAGGTAAAATGTGTTAACCCCAGCCCAAACAACAAAAATCTCTAATGTCCTTATAAACAGGATGATCTTTTATCTTGTGACAGCGTTCTACAGTGCTTTTGTATTATTTAATTACTGAATTATCTATGGTCTCTGTACATAAACAGTTCCTTCAGCTCCACATAAGAAAAGTCCTTCCAACATGTTCAGTAATTATTTTAGATAGATGTTAATGCATTCCTGTTAAATCGGTATGTGTGTTTGTACCATGTGTAGATTCCTCTCCATCAGGACTGGTCACAGAGTCTTTGCCTCCAAAGTCTGAGCTACATTCTGAACGCAGGTCCTCAATTTTGTTAGGGATGTCTTCAGATGTTGCACTGATACCTACACAAGTAACAAAACATCCACCAAAATCATTATCTTGCATTTCTAAGTGGCAAAACCATGTTGTAATGATCAGTATTGACTCTGCACATACTATTAGCACAAGTATTTTTTTTTTTGCTACAGGCAGTGCAAGACATGAAATGAGCATTGAATACATTCAAACATTTAAAACTGTAAAAAAAATAAAAAAAAAAAAAAATGGGTAAACAGTTTTCCAGGACAGGTTCCACTCTGAAGTTGACCAAAGAAGATGAGTTCACAAGTTCAATGTCATATCCAGAGATTAGCTTTTAATTAAAAAAAAAAAAAAAAAAAAGCATGCATGAGTGCTGCCAGCATTGCTGCAGAGGTTGAAGAAGTGAGAGGTCAGTCTGTCAGTGTTTGGACCATATGCCGCACAATACATCAACTCTGTCTGCATGGCCGTCGTCACAGAAGAAAGCCTCTTCTGAAGCTGATGTACAAGAAATCACACAAACAGTTTGCTGAAGAGAAGCAGTCCAAGAATATGGATTACTGGAACCATGTATTGTGGTCTGACGAGACAAAGATAAATTTGTTTGGCTCAGATGGTGTCCAGAATGTGTGGTGGCTCCCTGGTGAGGAGTACCAAGACAACTATCTCTTGCCTACAGTTAAGCATGGTGGTGGTAGCATCATGGTCTGGAGCTGCATGAGTGCTGCCGGCACTGGGGAGCTGCTGTTCACTGAGGGAAAGATGAATTGCAGCATGTACTGTGATATTCTGAAGCAGAGCATGATACCCTCCCTTCGCACCGCATGGCAGTTCTCCAACTTGATAACAACCCTAAACAGACCTCCAAGATTATAACTGCCTTGCTGAAGGTAAAGGTGATTGCCCAAGTATGTCTCCTAAACCCAACTGAGCACCTGTGGGGGGTCCTCAAGCAGAAGGAGGAGGTGCACAAGGTGTCTAACATCCACCAGCTCTATGATGTCATCATGGAGGAGTGGAAGAGGATTCCAGTAGCAGCCTGTGCAGCTCTGGTGAATTCCAAGCCCAAGAGGGTTCAGGCAGTCAGACATTCGGAGTGGTTTGATGTGAAATGCTTCAATCTCAAGAAATTTGCAGTCAGATTTGTTCACAGTGGTTTTGACAGTAACCAGATGTCTGAAGCGTTTAGTGCCTCTGAAAGCTCCCCCACAGAAAGTTATTACATGAAGTAGTTCGATGTGTGCTGCCTGTCGACAGATTTTTTTTTTTATGATAGTTTGTGATAGTTTTGCCTTAAAATGTAATTTTTTTTTTTTTTTACATTCATGAGTATTTTTCCCTTATCAACATTAAATATAACAACTCAAAGTACATGTAGGGTCAGTGGTGGTATTGGATAATAAATAAAATGGCTTTGTCTTGTAGATGTTGAGACCCCTGGTTTTTATCACCACCACTGTTAAGAAATTAGTCTAAGTTTCTCTGCACAGGGGGGACATTTCTTAGTTTGGTTAGCTGGGGTTGGCCAGGGTCTCTAAAATGGTGAAAGAAAAGCTAAAACAACAAAAATGATCAACACTGCTGAGTTTAAGTATCATGCACCACTTTCAGTACTTAAATGTATCTTTTCATTTTTCAGGTTTGTTGCAAAAACAATGAATAACAAATTACATCGTTTTAACAAAACACTGCCTTTCTCGGACATCTGACCTTGAATTGTTTTGAAAAATCAATGGACATCAAATGTGAACAAACAGTTTTCCTTTATACACTGCTCAAAAAAATAAAGGGAACACTTAAACAACACAATATAACTCCAAGTAAATCAAACTTCAGTGAAATCAAACTGTCCACTTAGGAAGCAACAATGATTGACAATCAATTTCAGGAGGCCGTAGGAGGGCAACAACCCAGCAGCAGGACCACTACCTCTGCCTTTGTGCAAGGAGGAACAGGAGGAGCTGCCAGAGCCCTGCTAAATTACCTCCAGCAGGCCACAAATGTGCATGTGTCTGCACAAACGGTTAGAAACTGACTCCATGAGGATGGTATGAGGGCCCGACGTCCACAGATAAGGGTTGTGCTCACAGCCCAACACCGTGCAGGACGCTTGGCATTTGCCAGAGAACACCAGGATTGGCAAATTCGCCACTGGCGCTCTGTGCTCTTCACAGATGAAAGCAGATTCACACTGAGCACATGTGACAGACGTGACAAGAGTCTGGAGACGCTGTGGAGAGCGATCTGTTGCCTGCAACGTTCTTCGGCATGACCGGTTTGGCAGTGGGTCAGTAATGGTGTGGGGTGGCATTTCTTTGGAGGGCCGCACAGCCCTCCATGTGATGCCAGAGGTAGCCTGAGTGCCATTAGGTACCAAGATGAGATCCTCAGACCCCTTGTGAGACCATATGCTGGTGTGGTTGGCCCTGGTTTCCTCCTAATGCAGGACAATGCTAGACCTCATGTGGCTGGAGTGTGTCAGCAGTTCCTGCAAGATGAAGGCATTGAAGCTATGGACTGGCCAGCCCGTTCCCCAGACCTGAATCTGATTGAGCACATCTGGGACATCATGTCTCGCTCCATCCACCAACACCACGTTGCACCACAGACTGTCCAGGAGTTGGCAGATGGTTTAGTCCAGGTCTGGGAGGAGATCCCTCAGGAGACCATCCGCCACCTCATCAGGAGCTGCCCAGGCGTTGTAGGGAGGTCATACAGGCACGTGGAGGCCACATACAATACTGAGCCTCATTTTGACTTGTTTTAAGGACATCACATCAAAGTTGGATCAGCCTGTCGTGTGTTTTTCCACTTTAATTTTGTGTGTGACTCCAAATCCAGGCCTCCATTTGTTAATACATTTGATTTCCATTGATGATTTTGTTGTCAGCACATTCAACTTTGTACAGAACAAAGTATTCAATGTGAATATTTCATTCATTCAGATCTAGGATGTGTTATTTGAGTGTTCCCTTTATTTTTTTGAGCAGTGTATTATAGTTTAATGAAATGGTTCTGTTTGTGTCACGCTCTAACACTCAGTTCAGTGAATTTTGTGATCCAATTATTTTTTTATTACAACGCTATTTTAGTTAGTTTTTTTTTAATTTAAACTTGCTTTACAGATACTTTTTGCATTTTGTGTTTAAGATGTTTTGTAAGAAGTCTAAGATACGAATGAATGTTAACATGATTTTTTTTAAATCATCTGAGACCTTAGGGAAGTTATGGACCTCTCAGCAATATTTTTGCATTGCCTAGCACTTTCAACATTCTAGCTTTCTATCGATATATCAGTGCTAATAGGAAAGAACCTATATTTAACCTAGATTTTTTAAAATGTATTTTTACTTCATTTATTTGTCATTATGGCAGAGAAATCAACTGCAAGCTGCTTTTATAGCTGCAGAACTTAAATGCTGGAACCCCACAATGGAAGGGTGGAATACTGACTTTGCGAACATGAGATTACTTATTTCCTCCCAATGAACACTGAGACGCCTCTGTAGTGTAATTTACTTTATATAACTGTCCACCAGGTGGGATGAAGGGTAGGGGTCAGGGATGGAAGGTTTGTGGGTACAGACATTATCCTGTATTGTTAGTGGTCAATTTCCTTTCCTGGTCAATAAACACAATTGTTCACAAAAAAAACAAAACAAAACAAAAAAAAACCCTGAAACTTGTATAAGATCAGTGTTACCTTTTTTCTCAATGTGTGTATGAGATTTTCTGAGCCAAAGGAGTTGGTGAGTGAGATAGGGATGATGTGCTGGTGTACGAGTAGTACTCATGTTGAACACACCTCTATTCAGCATATCTCCTCTTTGGGGAAGAGTGAAATAGCACAATTACTACCAGAAGCAATCTGACAGGGTATGGGGACTCCAAAAAATTCTCAGGGAAGCTCAGAATGAGTGGTAAAAGGAGAGAAAAGGCAAGAACGATCAAGGAAACAAGGAAAAGACACTATCTGCCAGAATCCCCCAAGAAAGGTTCATGAGAGCTACCTGTGAGCACTCTTGCACCAGGCCAATTGTCTTAATTTTCATTATTAGGTCAGTGCTGGGGAGCCGCTACATAAAAAGAGCTGAAAAGGTGAGAAAAGATGGGAACTGTGTTATGCACACTGTTAATTACTGATACCTTTATTTTGTAATAAAGAATTGTTTCTGGCAATTAAGTACTGGAAGTAAACTCTGTGTTTGGTTGACTGAATGATGAGGATGTGATGAGTGAAGATAAAAATTGGATGTGTGTGTGTGTGTGTGTGTGTGTGTGTGTATACCTGAGACAACACTTAGCCCTGGAGTGCTGGGTCGTGAGCTGACCTCTCTGACCTCAGTGTCATCTGAAGTGCTGCCCACCCCTGAACAGCTCTCCAACTCCTGCAAACGCTCCTCCTGCTTTAAATCTGCAGTTTCTACAAAACATTCACACATCAACACTAAGCATTTAATGAAGCCTAAACTCCTGACTCCTGAAGGTTTAATTTCATATAAAACAAAGCATTTAAGATTCTATAACATAAAAACTGTTACAGCCATATCTCAAAACAAAAAAATTCAAAAGCAATAATAACATTTTTAGTTTGTATAATAGTACTAATGTTTCATGTACAGAGAAACTTGGAAACTTACTGATAAACTGACTGAAAACAAACTAATATGCTAAATGTGATGCAAAATAGCATCAAAATGATAAACGTAATTTATCTTTTATGGATTAGCAACTTTCAATAATGCTTTGGAAATGTAATTATTGTTAGTGCCTAATCTTTTTGACATTGCATGTTATTACCTACTGAGCTTATTCTGTGGCAAAATGCATTTCCAGTTCATGGCATTTGTTTTCATAACGGTCTACCTGTTAGTCAGTCCAACAGGGAGGGCTAATGCACACTAAACAGAAGCTGCTTCATCCAACAGTGAATTAGACATTCAGTTGATTGGATAAGCTGGCCTTTAACGTTATACATTCTCAAATGTAAGACTTCAGCGGAAAACAACTGAGAATTGAAATTTTCTGAAATTTTCAAGGTAAAGTATAGGTCATTTTCATGTAAATACAGATTTACAAATAATTGTTTTGTGTTTTATTTGCATTTCACATACTGTCCTGTCTCCTGTGTCTGAAACGTACCTAACAGCGTGTTATACCTTCACAAGCATAAATAACAGCTGCGATTCGATTTGGCATGGACTGGACAAGTTTTTAAATGTCAATGATATCAATGTTCAGCCACTCTTGTGTCAAAGAATTGCGTAGTTTGGCCAGATTTCGTGGATGCTTTCCCTGGTGTCTTATTGCATGTTGCAGGTAGTTCCACAGATTTTCAAGAGGATTCAAATCTGTGGATTTTGCAGACCAGTCCAGTTGTGTGAAAGCTCCTGGATGTTCCAATCGGTCACATTTCCAACCCTTTAAACGCGAGAATTGGCCTCTTGGATTAAAGAGATAGGAATGTAATGTTCTTCAGTAAGGTGATCAGCAAAAGGCAAAACCTGGTCTTCCAGCAGCTCAGTGTATGCAGTGTGGTTCAAATTTACTGTCACCTCAAATAAATGATCCATTTCTACACAGTTAAAAAACCCCAGAACATCACAGAGCCTGCTCCTGCTTGAACCACTACGGTCTACGATGAACACGACACCTACATCATTCACATACAGGCAGAAACGAGGCATCTGACCAGATAACACGTTTCCAGTCATGAACGTCCAATTTTTTGTCTCTTCGGCCACTTTAACTGGGCAACTTTGTAAGCAGAAGTGAGCAAAAGCCTCTTGCAAGCCACTGTGCTCCATATGTTCATGGTATGCCGTTCCCTGCAGAATGTTCTTTCAGAAATGGATTGTGAGGGACCTGCATTGACTTATAGAAGCAATTCTTACCTGGAGGCAAAGCGATTTTTATTGTGATTTTTGCCACTGCCGCTAGATTCGTATGACCTATACACCAGCTACTTCCTTCAAACTATGGCCTTTAACACGACCAAATGCAATCACTCCTTTGTGCCAAACATTAACATCTGCTTTGTGACTCATTTCCACACATCAACTGAGACATTCACTGCATTGTACCGTCTTAATCTATGAATCGCATTGCACAGCCCGCAGGTATTTATATCCTGATCATCCTCATGAAACACCACCTGCAGGAGCCTAAAGTTACCTTAAATCACCTTAAAGACGCAAGGTGACTAATTTTTTGTCTGGGAAGTTTATTTTAGTTTCATACTCCACTTGTTTAATGCTTTAGTGACTGCGATGTTGATAAGTTCTCAACTGTGATATATATTAGTTCTTTCTTAAACTCAGACATTAAGGAGGAGTTACCCAGTTTCTGTTCATCCCCTTTTCATTTTCTTACTTTACATCTGCAATTTCTCTTTATTGCAACAAAAGTAGTATGTTTCAATAAGTTACTCTCATGCCAATACACTCAAAAAACTTGTCAGTTCATTCTTTAAAAAAAAACTTCCTGTAGTAACAAGCAGTTTAACTTATTAAACTCAAATAAATACTTTGAATGAAACAATACAAAGTACAATAATAAGAGCGATTTTAAACCAATTCAATTTCACATTTATTGTGTACATTTACTTTTTTTTATCATAATGGTGTTTTGTGTTCAAAAAGCAGTTTAGTTTGTATTGCTGTCATAATCACAGGAGATGCTTCAAATGGGGTTACCTATATAAATCTTTACAACACTGTCAAATGTTGTTTCATATCTTAAAAAAAAAAAAAAAAAAAAAAAAAAAAAAAAATGAAACCCAGGTGACACAAAAAGCTTCCCAGCTTTCAGAAGTTTCAAAATGGCATTTAAATTAAGTACCTGTAATTAATCAATTGCCATCATGTAATTGATGTGCCTCAAATACTGATTACAACATGCAAAGGAAGAAGGCAGTAAATATCATTTGGAATGCCTGCAATAACGCAAACTGCTAAGACATAACTAGCTTTTACTGGAAGCATCCGTCATACTACACCATGACTACACCTCACCTGCAGCTGTCTATACTGCAATACCTCTGTTCCTCCAGGCAATGCTAAAGCCTGAAATAAAGGAGACATGAAGAGTGACTAATTTCCTTCTCAATGACCACTTACCTGAGTCACTGGGTAAAACCTCCACACTCCAGGCCTCACTTGTTGTCTCAGATATTGTAGACCCGTAGGGGTCCAAAAGAACAGAGCCAGGCCCTGGTAAACACAGCAGACTCCCCAGCATATTCTCAACAGCAGCCCCTGTGTAGAAAGAATACACAGAATGCACATCAGAATTCGTAAGTCCCAACTAAGACTCTAACCAGCAGGAAATTGGAAAACCACTTGGAGTAGTTAAAGGTTAATGGCACTTCCTTATGACCCATCACATGCATACATATGCACATGCACCCACAGTTGTCTAGGTCATGACTCTGGGGTGTAGAGTGAGCAATGCATTACTCATATCCTCGTTACTCTCCCTACCAGTGTCCCACACACGCTTCTCCCCAGAACTTCCAAACTAGGTGCCATGAACTAACAAAGTACAACAAAAAGAGGGGTATGGAGTGTGTTATGAAAAAGAGAGCCAACAAGTGTGCGTGTATAATGGTCAGATGGAGACAGAGATCATGAGCACACTATGTGACACCAGCAGCACCTCTCAGTAGATCTCAGGACAAGCAACGTGTGTGTGTGTGTGTGTGTGTGTGTGTGTGTGTGTGTGTGTGTGTGGGGTTTGTGGGGCAGCAGGAGAGCTTTCCCCTGCTGGCCATGTTTACAGTGAGCGAGGCAGGGGCTATGGGCTGCTCATCTTTCAGGTGCATGATTAAATGAGTGGCACCCGCAGTAGTGCAACAATTAGAATTTCTGCCTCATTATCATGGTAATCTTATCAGTGGGATAATGAGGTATTAATGGATATTTAATGTGTATCTCATAACCCAATCCCTCAGAGAAAACACATAAGGAAATCGCTGTAAATTCACTTAATGATGGAAAAGTCCCCCAATGCCATATTCTGAGGTATGAAAAATGGAGGATGCAAATGAGAAGGAACCAAGGTCAATAAGACTGCAGGGACCATGTGAATGTCAGAGAGAGTAAGAGGGAAAGAGGGAAAGAGAGAGAGAGAGAGAGAGAGAGAGAGAGAGAGAGAGAGAGAGAGAGAGAGAGAGAGAGAGAAGGAAGGCAAGGGAGTACAAAGGGAGAACTGAGTAAGGTGTAGTAGTGGATAGTGAAAGCAAGATCAGAGAGAGTAAGAGAGTAAGAGGGAGAGAGAGAGAGAGAGAGAGAGAGAGAGAGAGAGAGAGAGAGAGAGAGAGAGAGAGAGAGAGAAAGAGAGTGAGAGAGAGAGAAAGAGAGTGAGAGAGAGAGAAAGAGAGTGAGAGAGAGAGAGAAAGAAAGAGAGAAAGAAAGAGAGAAAGAGAGAGTGAGAAAGAAAGAAAGAAAAAGTGTAAGAGAGAAAGAGAGAAAGAGAGTAAGAGAGAGAGAGTAAGAGAGAGAGAGCGAAAGAGCGCGAGAGAGCGCGAGAGAGCGCGAGAGAGCGCGAGAGAGCGCGAGGAGAAAAGAGAAGGAAAGGAAAGGGAGTACAAAGGGAGAACTGAGTAAGGTGTAGTAGTGGATAGTGAAAGAAAGATCAACACAGCTATTACACAGACAGTACTGGACATTTTACTTAAACAACTGAAAAAAGGCTTTATAACTTAAGCAAAGTTTATGGCAGACCCTGCACATGTGAGTGTCAGGAAAAGGGCAATGCATCACTCATACATGTGTATTCTCAGAATGACAATTACACTAAAAAAACAAACAATTGTAACACAATGTATGAAATGTAAGATAGCAGCCGATGACTTTATGGGCTCTTCTCATAATATGCTGCACTTAGGTATTTGACACAAGTGGTGTTACTGAGTGTTGCGTTAGTCTGAGCGGATCAGACACAGCAGTGCTGCTGGAGTTTTTAAACACCTCAGTGTCACTGCTGGACTGAGAATAGTCCACCAACAAAAAATATCCAGCCAACAGCGTCCTGTGGGCAGCATCCTGTGACTACTTATGAAGGACTAGACAATGACCAACACAAACTGTGAAACAGCAGATGAGCTGTCGTCTCTGACTTTACATCTACAAGGTGGACTGACAAGGCAGGAGTGTCTAATAGAGTGGACAGTGAATGGACAGTGTTTAAAAACTCCAGCAGCACTGCTGTGTCTGATTCACTCGTACCAGCACAACACACACTAACACACCACCACCACCACATCAATGTTACTGCAGTGCTGAGAATGATCCACCACCCAAATACTACCTGCTCTGTGAGGGTCCATGGAGGTCCTGACCACTGAAGAACAGGGTAAAAGGGGGCTAACAAAGTATCAGAAAAACAGATGGACTACAGCTGAACATCAGTAAGACTAAGGAGATGGTACTGGATTTAAAGTCTAACCTGCCCTGTCACCAGTCACCATTGATGGAACTGATGGGGACATGGTAGACACATAGTTCTAGTCTAGCTTGTTGTCCAAGTGCACAGCCAGATACTTGTAACACTCTCGCAGTGGACGAGAGAGGTCAAAGCTGTGCATACTTTCTGAGGAGGCTGAGGTTTTTTGGTGTGTGCACAAAGCTGCTATAGACATTCTATCAGTCTGTTGTGGCGAGGGTTTTATTCTCTACTGTTGTGTGCTGGGGTAGCAGCATTAGCACAAGTGATCAGAACAAACTAAACAAACTTTTTAGGAAGGCTGGCTCTGTTGTAGGAGACAAGCTGGGTCCAGTTAGGGTCGTGATAGCAGTTGGGACAGCAGAGAATCCCAAATTACCCTGTGCCTCGCAACTTCCTCCAGCTCATTCCCGGGGACCCCCAGGCCAACTTGGAGGTCCTAGGACGATGCCGGGGTCTTGTCCCAGTAGGCCATGCCTGGTACATCCCCATTGGGAGGCGTCCAGGGGCATCCGGATCAGATGCCCGAACAACCTCAGCTGGCTCCTCTCAATGTGGAGGAGTAGCGGCTCTACTCCGAGCTCCTCCTGGATGACTGAGCTCCTCACTCTATCAAATAGAGTGTAGCCCGCCACCCTGCAAAGAAAGCTCATTTCCGCCGCTTGTATCTCATTCTTTCGGTCATTACCCACAGCTCATGACCATAGGTGAGGGTCAGGATATAGACCGACCGGTAAACAGAGAGCTTCACCTTTTGGCTCAGCTCCCTCTTCACCACTACAGTCCCTACAGTGGCTGCATTACTGCTGCCGCCTGTCCCAGCCTGTGGCCAATCTCATGATCCCTCTTCCCATCACTCGTTAACAAGACCCCAAGGTACTTAATCTCCTCCACCTGAGGCAGGTCGCCTATATCACATTGTGCGAGATATATATATATATATATATATATATATCTCTCACAACTGCTACTGTACTGACACTCTCACTGCGCACTTTACACTGTAATACTGCTGCAACTCCTAGTTATGTTGTATGTGCTATGTAAATATGCAAATAGATATACTTTTATTCCTACTCTCTTGAACTTATGTCGAGAGGCACTCTGTGCTGTGGTGCAGACAGCTGCAGCTCTACATTCTCATCTACCCTCTTTAAGGAGATTTTCGTTGTTACTGTTGAAATCTTGTTGCTTTTTTTATTTATTCTTACCGAATTATTAAAACATGACAGGCCTGTCAAATTAAGCAAAAGCTCCTGATAAAGGGCTTTAACCATATCGCGTTTAGTCAAATTCGTTTTGATGACTAAAGCTCTTTAAACTTTGGCACTAGCGACGTTACAGTGTAAAGAATGTGCAGTCATTCATAAGATGGCAGGTGTTACATGTCCATGGATGTGCGGATACTGTGCACTCGCATACTGAAATTACATAGTTTGTAATAGTGAAGCAGTACGTGCTGGATTGAGTTTAATGCGTACTGTTTAATCATGCCACTTCTGATGCAGCCTGAAATAACTATGTCTGTTTTTCACTCACAACTAGAGTAAAATCAAAAGCATGACACAAACATTCCGTTTTACTTGCAGTGCCACACTGCATCAAATACACTACCTACAAAAACAAACATTGGAACAGTACTCAGTATTGCCAAATACTCAATATTAACGGATTAGGAGAAATAATGGGTTTAAAAAAAAGGAAAACCCTAGTCACCCACTGTTAAATACAATACCAGTCTGTTAGCTCCAGACAGTCTAAGAGCTCTGCATAGTACATTTACTGTACTTTTCTCCAGACATGATGAGAAAAGTTATTTGCCTGCATCTTAAATAGATACAGAAATATTGCCACCTGAAATTTTGTAATAAAACGGTCACATATAATCAGGCCAGTATATTCAGGCAACCTAAGATCCAGTTTAGACTGAAGAACGTCCTTCAGGGAATTATAAGGAAGAGGTGGGGAAGTGTACAGACTGAGTAATTTCTACTTTTGCTGAAACAAATTATAACCCATCATAAACAGAAGCTGAAAAGATCAAATTCTGGACAAATGAAAACCATGCTAACACATATTTGGAAGTCCAAGTAAGGTTATAAATAACACCTGCCATAATCTATTATAGGATAATGAGAAGAACATGTATTACTGACATGTATGGCTGACATGTATTAATAATTAGCACAATATTTCCTAGTAAATATACACACACACACACACACACACACACACAATATTAAGCTTTTTAAGGTAAATTAGTTCTCTAGATCCCGGTCAGTCCTCTTTTCCAAAATGACAATTACCACCTTTTAAGCATAGTTATATAATTACTTGCCAATCATCAATGACATCATTATGTGAGAGCAGAGCTGAGCATCAGCTTGTTTTTTAGCTTGGCTTTTAGCTCATCGGGGCTGTTTTCATTTTGTCTTATCGTTACTTTGTTTTTTTATTTACTTTTTAATTTTATTTATTTATCTATATCCTAATGCTGGCTTTGCTTTTTCATTTTGATTGTGTCCTAAACTGAGCTAAGATTTAGCCTAATAAACAGATCTTGGCTTCCTTGGCATTGTTTTGAAAGCCTTCTGTGATCATGCCTCCCCTTAAATCTTGACAGCCATGCTTGGTTGAGTCAAAGGATTTGACTGGAAGGAAAAAAATCTCCTTGCTTTACCAAATTAATGAGGATGAAGATCTTTTTAGACTCTTTGCTTGCGGCACCCTACACTACCTTCAACAAAATGCTAGTACCCCCTTGTCTGGTCACTTCCCCAAGCCAAGCAAAAGATCCATGGTCTCAGCTCAGAGCAAAACTCAAACCATGTGAGCTGCTCTGCCAATCGGAGCCATGGTCTGCTGGCAGTGAGAACGTACATTTTGGTAGGTGTTCTTTTTGTCAGCCAATTCAAAAGAACATCAGACTGAGCAACAGGTTCTCCACCCTGAAAGAGCTGAAAAATGAGCTAGGAGCCTTTTTCTCCTGTTCACCTGGTGGCTATACAGCACAATGCAGCCAAGTGGCTTCTCTGGCCATTCACTTCATACCGACTCCCGCATGGTTAACTACCATGAACTGGGCCTATCACTACTCCTCTTTCCAAGGGAATCCACCGGTTAGCAGGAACACTGTCCACTGGATTCCGCCGGGCAAGCAGGCAGCTGCTCCTGAGGATGACGGCACAGTCATCTTGCTGTTCAATGCTGTGGGATGTTGCCACGCAGGCCCGCCACTCCATGCTACCACTGTCATACACTACCCTAAGGCCGGCTCACCTCACCATGCCGCTGGATTCTGTCAGTCATCCAAGTCGCCGCTCCACTCCAACCATCGTGATAGTAGGTGACTATTATCCGGAACATTAAACACCACTCAGCCATCACATTCTCCTTCTCAGGCACTAAAGTCTGTGATATCATGCAGCACCTCCCCAGCTTTCAAATAAGTACCATTCTGGCCATAATACCGTTTTATATGTTGGTTGTAACAACACTAGATATCAGAGTTCAGAACGACTGAAAAGAGACTTCACATGCTTGCTGACATCCATAAAACATTGATGCATATCTGTTTTTATATCAGATTCAATCCCTCCCCTGAAAAGACAGAACAATTTAGTCTTACTGCCTATTTTCAGTCTTGGTTTTCGTAACCACAGCCTTATCAGATGCATTATATATACTAGCATGAAAAAAACTCTCACAGAGAGTGGTTAAAAGAAATTTTAAACATTTTAAGGAACAAGCTTTTTTCTGACTTGGCACAAAGCCAAATTCACTCCATGTATAAAATTATATATATATATATATATATATATATATATATATATATATATATATATATATATATATATATATGTCAACATGGCCTTAAGCATGCTCCTTATAAATGTACTTCCACTATTTGAAAAGACTTACAATCTCTATAAGCATAAACTTGTTTTAAATGTGAAGACCAAATTCATGCTGTTTCCAGAAAGTTATGATTTTAACTCACTAAACTTTACTACCCTGAATTAATCCAGAAATGAAAGGGTCAGAACAAGTATCTCTGCATATGCCTGGATGAAAATTTTATTTTAAATATCTCAGTGAGCTAGTGATAGCATAGTACCAGTAATTGATTATGGTAATGTAATATAAAGATGTGAGGCTGCCAATAACCTCAAGCCCTTACACTGAATCTTCCACTTGGCTCTGAGATTTATCACCGGGAGACCCCTACAATACTACACTGAACACTCTATAAAAAGTAGGTTGGTCATCTGGGAATAATGGAAACTCAAAATTATTCTAGTGACTAGATCACCCTTCAGGTGGCAAGAGCTTTTACTGAACTGGCAAAACCTTCTTTTAGTTACAGTGTACCAGTGAGCTGGAATTTATTACAGGAATCTCTAAAACTGGAGGTGTCACTTGATCATATTAAACTTTTAATCTCCAACCACTTCAACTCAGCCTGTAATGGTTTTAGTTGATTGTTTTTAGTTTATTTTATATTATCTAACAGCTGGTTTATTTGTTGATTTATTTATTTATTCATGTATTTACTTATTTTTATTATTTTATCATTACTATTACCATTTTAGTATTTTATCTTTTTGTTCTTCCACATCCCAGAAGGATAAGGGGCTTAGAAAATGTGTGTTCTTATCTTACTCAATAGTTTTATGAACGTATTTAAGTCTGTTTTTTTTCCTAATCTGTTTAATAATTTTAATTGGTTGTCCCATGTGTTCTTACTTGTTTTAACCTTTTCTAATTTTTCTTTTTAAATTACTTTTTCAATCCCTTCTGGGGGCAGTCATGGGCTGAAGGTTAGGGAACCAGCCCTGTGACCGGATGGTCACTGGTTCGATCCCCAGAGCACAACAGTACATGACTGAGGCGTCCTTGAGCAAGACACAACTGGTCCTTGGGCGCTGCGGATTGGGCTGCCCACTGCTCCTCGGGCGAGCGTGTTCACCGTCACCCTAGTGTGTGTGTGTTCACTAGTGCGTATGTGGCGTTTCACTTCACGGATCTGTTAAATGCGGAGGTGAAATTTCTCCGTTGTGGGCCTAATAAGGGTCTCTTAATCTAATCTAATCTTTTTTGTATAATGCTTGCCTACATTGTTAATGAGGGTCACTTTAAATGTAGTCCAAGTTTAAACAAAATCTGACTGAATGTCTAATTACAATCAGCCAATTGCCAAGGCATACTTCAGTGACTATACAAAATAATGATAAGACTTCAATACTCAGACGTAATTGTTTATAAAAATAAAAAAATAAAAATGTAATTCTAGTAAATGATTAGAAAACATGGAAAATCTCAACTGCTATTATGTTCTCAAAAGAAATGAAGGTTTTTTTTGTCTTGAAGTTAAACTGGATCTTACCAGCTATTTCCTGAAGTCTGTCCTCATCCATATTGGGATCAAAATCACTGCCAAGGACATCAGTGCTCCAGGTTTCACTGACTGTCTCTGAAATATCTCGATCATCTGTCAGGCCCATCATGTCCCGAATCTCAAACTTGCGGAGTTTATCATCCAGATTATCCTGCGTGGTGGCTAAAAGATGACATAAATGACAATGGTTAACATCAGAAGCTAGTAGGAAAACAAAACACAGAACCTGAGCCACAGCCATTTAGTTAACTTCTGAGTAGACTCATGGGCCCGAAGTTATATTATTACCTCACTGGTCACACAGTACACAGCAGTCCATCAGGAACACCTATTGGTTTTATACCTCATACTTCGTTTCGTCATTTTTTTTTTTCTGGATGTCACAGATCTGGTCTTGTTTATAATACTGTAAAAATGTGTTGGATAAGGTTGCCATAGTCTAATATACCAAAGTCTAAAATTCACAGTGACAAACATGCAATAGAGGAGGAAATCAACTAACGTAACATTTATAAATATAACTTAATTGCATCATCATCATCATCTTCAAAGGGTTATTTCTATTTTTTTTTAAAAACAGAAATGATTCAGATAGCGAGATACACAGTGTAAAGGGTACACTATCTTGGGTTAACCACAAAGACGAACATAATCTACTTTATGAAAAAAAATGGTTAATTACTGAAATCAATACAAATTACCATGATATTTTTTTTGCTGCATAGATTTTTTAATTTATTAATTAGTGTGCATTATTGTGAGCTTGACACTGCTGGTCCCAATACACGCATTCACAAATGTTTATGGTGTTTATTACTGGAGTTTAAATAATAATGTTTCACTATGCATCAGTACAGATGTTTAACTTTTTTTTTTATTTTAAGCATGATGTCTCATGCATTTTCTTACGTAGCAGGCCTACATCATATTTGAAGCTGTAATATACATTTGTAACAAAAAAAAAAAATTTAAGTAAAACTATTTGTAACAGTTACATTTCACCTTGTTATGCTACATTTGTTGTCATTGTTCTGTGACTCACAGCAACCTGTAACCTTTGAGGGCATGCAGCCACACAAATGTTGTCATGGTAACAGAATCATTACCACAAATGGAGATTGTGCGAGGAGAGCTTTGGCAGTGTAGATTGTTTCATTAATGTGAAGAAAAGACGTACTGTACTCTTATTTTTTATGTGTAAAACTACTCAACAATAAGATCTATTCCATGACTCATCATGCATAACATTTTATTAATAATGGTGCACAGTTTTAAATTTTTGTTATTGTTAACTTCATTAAAAGATACAACTATTAAAAAATGCTAAAATGCACAATATACAGTTAAGCACACGCATCTGAGTGTGCACAGTACCTTGCTCATGCTCTAGTAGCTGCAAAGCCTCAACCCCATTGCTGCTTGATGGTCCTGGGCCTAGTTCTGACACAGATTCCCCTTCCAGGTCCAGAGATGATACAGAGTTGGAACGATTAGATGGACCTACACAGAAAAGAGAATTTCACCTACCAGTTTTACTCTGCCACTGGAGCTCTGCACAAACTTTTGCCCTTACAAAATCATAAAAGCACCCATTAGGGAGGGGAGGTAAGCCCCCAATTTTAACATTTAACTTTATTACAATATAATACAACAGGCTATCATGAATATATGATAACAATGCAATGTAATACGTGATCACTTATTTAATCTTATGAAAATGCCTATTTTTATATTTTTACTTGCAGGTAATTATTAAAAGTGAGAGGGAGTCCTCTGCTGGTAACTTTGGGAACACACACCCTCAGAGATACCCTCCAGATTATCACTGCAGAGAGAAAAGCGCAGGGTTTTGTCAGGTTTTCCATGCAGTTTTGTCTCATCAGCTGGGGCGTCTCCTTGACCTCCATCTGACAGCTGCAAGTTTAGCACCTAGATGAGAGATGGTGTATTCTTTATTTACTATATGCTCAACAATAATCAATCTGCCATCACTCTTAAGCTATTCTGTCTAAAGCAGACCTGAATTAACTCTAAATTAATCATTCTGTTGAACAGAAGTATTGACTGACACCTGATACCAACTCTTAAGATGATTACTGGTGATTTACAAACATTATGGTTGCAGACAGAAAAAAAATACTGTAGTGTACAAATTACTCAGAAGCCTCAACAACTACATATGATAATATTTTGTCAGTATTTAGTGGGTCCCTTATTACAGTGTTTAATCTCAGGAAGCTAGCTTTCAGTTTTTAAAGAAATTTGTAGGGATTTCCATTGTTGTTAGCACCACCAAAGTTGTGTCCAAATTTGGTTACTTTTTATACTTCTCATGATCCGTGTACTCCCAAACATCCACACAGCGATTTTGAGGGGTGGGCTCTTGAGCCAAGAGTCCATTTTTTCTAAAAACACTACAGCAGTGCGTTTGTTTTCTAAGGATATGTCCTCTTCTTTTTGAATTTATGTGAGATAAATTTAGGGGATCTCAAGGAGATTGTCATAAAGGTAAACAACCTATATTAACAATCGAATTAGATTTTTTGAGTGGCATAAAATCTACATTACACCCATAAAATCCCCCATGCCCAATTCACATTGTCACTAAGACAAAACAGAGTATATATGTGAATGAAGACATGCGCATAGCTGTCCCTGTAAGTTTGTAGCAGTGCTCAGCTAGCCTAAACAGCTAACTTCACTACCCTTCTGTCAGCATCTATCTAGGTTACAAAACATCCACTGCTGTTGTGTGCAATTTTGTGCAGGACTCGAACTCCTTAAATCTCGGACACAGACTGACAAGGTTTGATATACAGGTCCCATGGAACCCCACTTTAACCTCCTGGACTCCCTGGATGTAAAATCTTTGTGGGGGTCCCTAAAAGTAAACTTACAACATTTTTGTTGAGTTAAAATAGATGCTCAAATACAACTTCAACAGTGTGATTCCACACGAGTCTGATTCTGAGGAGACTGCTCAACTCTAGGCAGCAAGTTATTCAGCGCAGCAGCATTTGGACAAATTTCTTTTTTCTGTCATTAATGTGTGGGAAATATTAAAAAATACTCAAGGGGTTACGTCTGTGGTTATGTCGTCCTAAAAGCACCATGCTGCATTTTGGGATACAGTATATCACAAAAATGGTGCTGGCTGCCTACTGTAACAATGTGCCAGAGCAGCAAGTCATCCGGGTAACTTTGGCATTACTGAAAAAACTCATATTGGTCATCTATGGATACTACTTATTACTATGGGCAGAATCAGTATGCAAACAGTATGTAGTAGGCTATTTCGAACACAGCCCATGTATTTTTTTTCACTGCACATATGCCATTATTCTGCGTTAATTAGGCAACAGGACCAAACCTGAAGTTAGTGCCATTAGACGCTGCAAAAGCAATACAACAGACCCTTTTCCATCTTCATCATTATGTTATGACCATCATGTTAGTGACAAAGACTTGTCTTGGAAGTTAGTTTGTCGTTTACTAAGTACATGGTAATTCACATGACCTCACCGAATAGGATGTGCCCAATGCGAGTTGTTTCTGGACATAGGTTTGTTCACATTCATGACAGATTTGAGTCACTTAACTACTCGAATGTGAACCCTGAATTTAGAAAGAATGGATCTGAGCAAAAAATCTGAATTAAACGTTGAGATCTTTAATGTGAGCATAGCCTTCATGGTCTACCAGGTCTTGTAATGTTGCAACCACTGAAAATGAGCAAAAATCTTATACTAAAAAGGGTGATTTAAAGTTATTTAACATTTTAGAAAAGTTTCAAATAAATAAATAAATAAAAAAACACACATTCCTGAAGTTTGTCACTTATTGGCACCCCTAGATGTGTTAGAGAGAGTCAGGGCTTGAATGTCTATTTTCGATCTCCTGAAACTGAAATGTCGACATAAACATGCCAAAACACACATGTATGTGCTTAGGTGCAACACCTATACTTAGTGTGACACTAAGGGCTGTCTTTCTATTAAGGTGCAAGTGCAGTCTAAAAGTATAATTCTAGTATACTGCCAATTTAGAGGCAGGGATCTAGAAAGGATCTAGAGCAGGGATCCACAACTTCTAGAGGGCAGGTGTCCAGCACAGTTTGGCGATTTATCTGCTCTAACACTCCTGATTACACTCATCTGTTAACTGGCAAGTTTAGCGGGTGTGTTTAGGCAAACT
Organism: Pygocentrus nattereri; assembly: GCF_015220715.1. Classification (NCBI taxonomy): domain Eukaryota; kingdom Metazoa; phylum Chordata; class Actinopteri; order Characiformes; family Serrasalmidae; genus Pygocentrus; species Pygocentrus nattereri. Next base: position 20,998,877 of record NC_051239.1, read on the forward strand.
ACCAAACTATTCTGGACACCAGCTGCCAGAAAATGGCAAAACTACAGGGAAAGCCAAAGCATTATACTGTAACTTTCATGGCATTAATTTGTTACCTCATTCTCCGACATCATTCCAGGCACAGTTTGAGGGGAAGTTCCTAATGAGATGACAAGCACCTCTTCAGGCGTAACTTCCTGTTGAGAGTCTTGGGAGCTAGCATCAGGCTCACTGTCTTGAGCAATGTTGGAGCGGGATCGGCTACGTGAGGATGCTGGGAAAGAAGCACACGGATGCACATTTAGCCTAAAAAAATGTAATTAAGTTTAAAAATGAAGTGATGACTAAAGATGAGAGAAGTTAATGTACATTAATATACACTGAACTACACTTAATTTAGTGTAGTGGCAGCTCACAAAATACACACAGCTAAGGCAAGCTTGCTTGGAAGCTTACAGTCACATAACTACAGCGCTAGGGCTAAGCAAACAAGCATACTGCAGTCTGTCACACTCATTTGAAAAAAATATATACAAGCATTTTATTGTAAGCTAAATGGCTTTAAATCCAAAAAATGTTTTTAAGGGAATGCTACTGTGCTATTGTGAGCCCTTAACAACAGTATACAACACTTATAACACAGGCTTACAAACCCAAGTCAATCATATTAACGCATGTGTAGACATTTGTGGGATGTTGGATATAAATATACAACTTAACATTAGGTTGCAAGCGTAACCTGTTTCTCTGACAGTGTGAATGAGGTATCCTGCTAAGGGTCCACCTCTTCACATAGTCCTCAGAAGAACTCATTCCATAAACACAGACCTCAACAAAACCTCAAGTGAAATACAGACATATGTGAGGAGATCCAAGTGTCTGTTGGCACATATGAATGACAATCACCTAAAACAGGACACTGGGACTGCATGTAGTTTTACAAACAACCCCTTAAACACTTGCCATTTGTCATCACAAGGAATCCAAGCAGTTGAGGCCTTTGCATTCTAAATTGTTGTTATGACATTAGTGGAGCGTTCATTAACAACAACACTGAACCCGTCATAGAGGTCAGGTGTTCAAGACGGGATGAGACAAGGGGTATGTTGCACCACTGAATAACCCTAGGAAGACAAATCTGTAGAGCATACCTGAAGACATCGCTCACCATCTGTCCTTCTTACATCACTGCTGGAGGCAGTCCTTTGGGTCCACAGAAACATCTAATGGCTGTATTTTTACCTTATGCATTCACTCATGGCCATAACAGCTCACTAGCCTCTGAACTGCTTTGACAGCACAACCACGCAGCAGGCAGTGATACATTGCAGATTTTATGCCATCAGCTAAAATCTCATTGGAACGTCGTCCTCTTCTTCAGTTCTTCATGACATAACTGTGCAAAAAGTAGATCACACCTTAATGCAAGTGCGATTACAGCAACACAAGTGACTGAAGATGAGAAAATCCACATTCTTCCATGTTCGCACAATCCAGCACTGAAACCTCAGGCAGAATGTTTGGCTTATTCTTAGAAACAAATGATTCTGAATTCCAGATTGGCAGTAGCGGTCTCACTTAGTTTCAGGACGGAATGAAAGAAAATGTGAGTGTCCAAAAGTACACTAGATTATGGAATTGCCCATTTCTCTTCTGTCCATACACACTGACAGCTGGTGTGGTCCCATCATGATCAAAGCGGTCTCAGTAGCACGGAGGGATTTGCATTCACCACTGTCAAACTTTTGCACAGCAGCTAGTTAGTTACTGAAGAATCATATACCAGACAGCAAGACACAGGCTAGCTAGAGCAAGGTGATTCTGTCTGGATACAATGTGACTGTTCCCTCCTGTCTTGCCAAACCAGAAGGGGCTGGTGAACTGCAATGAGAGCTTCTGAGGACTATACAGAGTGGCGTAGCCATAGCGAAATACTTACACTTTTCATAAGAAAACCATCCTTGTGTAATTTAATTTGTAGCTTCTCAATGACAACCCTAGCCATTTAGTTTAAAACACATTATAACACCCAGAGTTATCATTTAAATCAAACATTGATAATGATACAATATATTTATTTCACCTCAGGAACATGGATTGAAATAGATACTTGGTTACAGTTCTCTATTCAAAGGTGATTCATGCTTTTGTATCACCTAATCTACTATAACACCCTATTTCCTGAATTACCTAAAAAGACTGCTGATACAAGTTATAGATTGTATAAAATGTGGCTGCTGGAGTTCTTAGGAAAACTCCTTGTACTTACGTACAAGGAAAAATACCACATCTTTTTTCTATCACTGGTTAACTCAGTGGCTTCTGTCTCTTATAAAGAGAGAATACCACTTTTGTTCCCATCAAGGTCTACCAAAGAAATATGCATTATGTAATGTTTATTAAGATAAGATAAGATAAGATAAAAGATAAGATAAGATAAGATAAGATAAGATAAGGCTTTATTGTCATTCCCATCACATGTGGTACATGAAGTGAAGCGAAACATTGTACTCACTGTCCAGTCAACTCCCAAAGAAATAAACAATAACCAATAAATAGAAGGTGCAAATAAAGGGGGTGGACAAATAACAGCAGCATGGACCACAGCAGTATGAGTATGAGGTAGAAGGTGTACATCTTAATACTGGTAATGTATAAAGTGACATGTGTAGGGATGATATAGTGGAGGCACTGATTCAGTACAGCAGCAATAAATAAGTGGACATGAAGTGCCGTTGCCGTGATTGTCTAATTGGAGTTTAAGAGTCTTACAGCTTCAGGGAAGAAGCCGTTCCTCAGTCTGGTTGTTTTGCTCTTAATGCTCCGCAGCCTCCTACCTGAGGGGAGCGGAACAAAAAGCGTGTCTGCTGGATGAGTGGGGTCCTTCATGATGCCAGTGGCCCTTTTCCTGCACTTGGATTATTATCTGGATTATTATCTGCTTATTGAGACTTTGATACTTCAAACACTTGGGATGTTGTTCAAAGGCATTAATAAATACATTTGTTGAAGTGCAATTTACATTATGGATAACTAATAATTAAGCAACAGCTTTTTAAAATGTGTTTATTGATAATCAGATACCAGGCATGTGGGTTTGTGCAGAACTTTGCCAGGCTCAGGCTGGTAATACATTTTAAAACATTATTCCTTGAGTTGGGTTCTGCACATTTTTGTCAGGCTATTTTGTTAGTTCTTTGAGTTTTATGTCCTAACATCCCTACCTAGCTCTATATGGCAGTAGCACTTTTGTTAGTTCTTTTGGCTGGTATCACATTAAAAATGTAACGGAAGGAATGTAAAACAACAGGCAAAAAAGCATACTATTAAGTACAACAACTCCATCACAAACACCCGTCTAGATATATTTAACACAAGAAATTGATTAGTTTTGCTATAAAAACTGTATTTTTTAAAAATAAATAAATGGTTATGCGTGAAAACCTCACAACACAGTCAGGTATAACTTTTTATAATTTTTGTAAAGGTGAGCGGTGTATATAATAAACTGGCAACTCTGCACTTTATTATATATAAGTTTATATAGGGACATAAACATTACTGATAAAAAAAATGTAAAAAAGAGGCTAGACTGATCCTATTCTTAGAAACCATTCCCTTAGAAAGGAGACAAAAGGTCCCTCATTTTGTGTAGGCACCACAGACGTCTGATGGTATAACTTAGAACTTAGTACAATTAAGAACAGACAACTGAGCTGTGACTATTAAACATTACTCAGACACATCTGATGTATCATTAGACATAAGTAGATTATCATATTATTATTATTACAATTAAGAGGATATTTAACAAAATCTAGATCAAAATCTAAAATCTAATGTATAGACCCAAGATGGTGTCGTGGATAGTTGCCTCGCTGTGCTATTTCCACTGCTTTTTGTTTTGTTAATGTCATCTATGGTGTGCCTAATTATTACTTTTATTCATTTTCCCTCAGTTAATAGTCTTCTCATATAAATATTATATCTTATATATTCTTTAAAATATTTACTATGTAAATAGTAAACAAACACTCTGCGTACTTGTCTGATCTGTTTAGTAAGTTACAGGTCACGCATATGTGCTCTCACCAAGAGAGATTCCTTGTATATGTAAATACCTGGCAAAATAAAGTAATTCTAATTCTGATTAATTTCTGCTTTCTAACAGTTTATTCTTTTTTTTAAGTTTTATTTGGCTTAGTTACACATCACTGCAGTTGATGAAATATTTTCCCACTGTAATTTAATAGTAAATTGTAAGTTTCATTATTACCAATTACAACAAAAAGTGAACATAAAAATAAATATTTACTGAACATGGATGTATTTTATCATACTCGTTTCACCATTTTGTAAAAGCAATAAGTCACTAGTCTAACACAATGTGTTAGAGAAGATAACTGCTTTACAATCTCAAATTTATTGCCATTACAGAGTTAAGAAATAAATACTCTGATCTTGAGTAAGTCACATGCACATAAGACAAAACACGTTTGCCGTTAGGTACATTACTTTTATATTTACTACTAAAATACTGACATGAAATCTATAAGATTTGTTTTTCACTATGCAGAGATTTAACAGAAGGCAGTAATACCCTGTCAATTCCCACCTTTGCCTCAGTACCAGACTCTTCAGGGAAGGCTTTACACTAAAAGTTGTACAATGCTGTGAGGAACTGCATTAAGCCACAAGAGCACTAGCAGCATCAAATTCTGATGTTGGACAATTTGCAGTTATTATATAATTACATGACTTCTAATAGTAGGGATCACAAACGATACTCCAGTTCATCACAAAGGTGTTGGATGTTCACTCCTGCGAACATAGTTCCACTGCTTCACAACCCAAAGCTTGAGGGTTTTAGACCCTCTAGAAGCTCCTTCTGTTGTGCATGGTAACCATAAGCTCATAACTGTCTGCTCCAGAGCATAATTCACTCATTTAAAAGGGTGTGTAGATGCTTTTGGAGATATAGTACACATCTGATCATATAGATTACATACCAAGTGGCTACAACATGCACAACATGATTTTTTCTTTTTCTTCCATTGTTTCAAGTGTCACAACTCTAAGGTATGCTTTTCAGACAGTAGAAGTCCCAGACAGCTACAGACGGTAGTAACTACAGTAAAGTTACAAATGTACTGGGTTAGCTAGCATATTTACAAATGAAATTATGGCAGCTGTGACATGGGAGGGGGGGTAAAAAAGCACAAGCGCACACAGGACCTGAGCGCAAAAATAATTTACATCTGTGCAACAGAGCTACCCACCAAATGGGGTTACTAAAGGAATATGAGCTGACAGGGCTGTGGCAGAGGAATCCCAACACGTTATGGCGGCTAACTGTTGTCCTGATGGTCATTGGCAGCAAAGAGAGGAAGAGAGAACATGAAGGAGAAGAGGAAATGGGAAAAGTCATAAGAATTGACGGATATAGGAGAGGAAAAATGAGGGCATATTAAAAGAGCTGACTTAGTTAATAGAGCAAAAACTGTTAGACAATATTATGGCTAATCATACACAACAACAACAACAACAACAACAACAACAACAACAACAACGAGACACAGAGACACAGAGACACAGAGACACAGAGACACAGAGACACAGAGACACAGAGACACAGAGACACAGAGACCTTCCATTCTGCAGCTTCATTGTGCTATTTACACAGCACAGATGGGTAAACCCTTAAAAAAATCCCTAAATCAAAGTACATGCCTTTTATCTTTTTCCAACAAAACCTTGGTATTCCATCTGCCTGTGAAACACCTTTTCTTAATATATAACCCATTTTAAATACATTACCATTTAAAGGACTTCGAAAGCAGCAGTTCTTTGGATGCTGCACATTTAAATTTCAGCAATTATTACAAATAACATTAAATATTGCTTAAATATCAGTTATTACAATGAAAAGCTACACATTTTACAAACAACTTGTGAGAACTAATTGCAGAGCTGCCATAACTCCTAAAGTGTAAACTAACTTTAATGCAAGTACCTATGGGTAGCCTGTTCTTCTTGTTGGCAGGTGTAGTAGCTGGAGAAAGCTGGGGCGTACTGGAAGGCGTGAGCTCCAAGCTGTTGCTCTTGATCGTGTGAGACTGTGGTACACTAGCTAGCAGGGTCTCCAGCGCTAGGTGGTCTTCCTCTCTGAGCTGGTCCCCTGAAGTCACACTCCGCACAAAGTCCACCTGAATATGGCACACACTCAATATGTCTCATTACTGTGCATACAGGAGTTCAGTCCTCAATTTCCGAGCTGGTGGGCTGGCTCCATGCACAGTTTGGTGATTTCCCTGCTCAAAACACATTATTCAAGTCAGTTATTTGCCAGGTTTAGCTGGTTAGAGCGGGGAAGTAACCAAACTGTGCTGAAATGCATTCTTAAAAGGTCCTGGACAAATAACTTCCGTACATTTTGCAATGGCAACAGCTCGCAAATTGTTACAAGCCTTTATGCGGGAGTAGGTACACATGCAATCAAAATGGCAGAATAATTCAAATATGTTATTAATCATTTAATAAAGTTTTGGAGCTGCCAAAAACGGTCAATGAATAGTTATGGAAATACTGAATATAACCTCTTGGAACACTCTCCTGATGTCTAGCTTATAGTTTTTCAGTCTACACTATGTAAGTTAAAACTGAATAAAAAGCAGTAATTAGTAATTTGATTTAATGTAAAAACGATTTAAAAGTTTTGAAGGCTTTATTTAAAAAAATTTTTGGTATTGTGAAACTTTACCTTTAAACTTAGACATTTAAATGTGTGCTGTCTAATTTCATTTATTGCTTGTTATTGCTATGATACTGTAAGTGAGAGACCAATCATAGTCATATAAACAACATGATGTAGATCTGCTGATGGTATAAAGTTTACACCCTTTCTGTATTTAATTCTCAGTTTGCAACTTACCAATGCCAGGAGCTGATTATGTGTGATATAGATCACAGTTCGGGTGAGGCCTTCTAAAAGGTTCATTGAGGACATGGGAGGGGTCTCCACAGCTCTTCCACCAATCACAACATCCAAAAAGGCAGCAACACAACTCTGAAGAGGTTAACAGAACAGCCAATAAAACAGGTGTACTGTTGCACCAAACACAGGACATGTAACAAATTAATGAAAACCATAAAGTTATGTTTCCTCATCTAGAAAAAAGAAACAGATTATACAGCTTAGAAGTCTGCAATAGAAAGGTACTGGAATTCATTCTTACTTTATCAAATTTTGATAAACCGCTTTTGCGTCGAGGATCTCCATCATCTGTGTCAGCCATGGCTAACTGCTGTAATAACTGTCCAACCTGAAATATTGTCAGATAACATGACAGATGAATACCCCAAAGGACATTTGATACATTAACAATTTCTTAAAAATACATGAGGATGGCTGATATAAAATGTGTGACATTTGGGTATTGAAGCTTTAAATTATAAGAAAACGTATAATTTCAGTCCCCGTCTTTGACTGGATGTGCAGCATTTACAGATACTGTGAAATGCGTATTGAGGGTCAAGGTGAATCTGTACAGAAAGTGTGTACTACGTGTCCTCCGGAGGTGATGTGCAGAAATTTTGAGAGACAATGGGAATTGCTGGACACTCAAAAGAAGAGATACTGCTGAAGCAATTCAAAAATGAACTGTGCTTTTCTTTTAATACACTTCTAATGGCTAATTTGTTTGGCACATGCTAAATCCTTTGAAAATGTACAGTTACAAAGTGCCTAAATAGACACACCGTTCAATTCATCATGATTGGTCAATGATAAGCCTATCAAATGCCAGCTGAAAGCTGACCGGCTGATGATGCCCATAAATTTTAATACACTGTCCTTACATATTCACTTGTAGTCTGTGTGACAGATGTTCTTTGCAAAATTTCAACTTGCTTGCTGAGATGTATGGATGCTGAGAAACCGTTATTTAACAGTTGCAGCGCCCCCTAATGATGTAGGCACATCATAATTCATAGGCTACCTCAGAATCTACTCCTAAACAAGGCTATTTAGTTTTTTTTGGACAGAGGAGTCTTGGGTTTAGAATTTTTAAATTTATATGAATTATTTTAGAAAGATTAATTAGCATATTGTACAAAAAGGCAACTTTTAAAAATAATTTTCAAAATAAGTTTCAGGCTTTTCTGAATTTCTGACATGAATTACATGAGGATGGGAGGATGGGAAAGGACTGTAAAAATCCTAGGACCAGTTCACAAAAGCAGGCTTTGCATATTATGCAATTTTATGAAAAATCTAAGAAGGGGGAGCAAAACGTTAAAAACTGCAAATTAGTTTGGCTTGCCCCAAGGATAAAAAGGATTTTGTGTCTAAAGTGTTCCTTTAGGAGTTACTAAATGTAAAAGGCCACCTGAGTAATGAGAGGTAACCTCATGATCAAGTTTCATGTCCCTATTACCTTTGGTTTGGTCTGGCCAGATCATTTTAGGACAGAAAAATAATAAAGATCTCGACAATTCTAATGGTGTTGTACACACTGCGTGCTTGAACCCCAAATATGTGTGCACTTCCATTTAGTGGGAATTCTAGATACTTCTATACATATTCAACAGCACAAAAATTACCATTCACTAATGTGCAAAGTGCAAAATGAAAATAATGAAACTTAAGTAGAACACATTATTGCAATAATTCAACAACACCCAGAGTTGCAAGAAAATTGTGCACTTCATTTAATCAAAAACGTAATAAAATGTAATGATGTTCATATGTCGGTATAAAAATGTTAGTCAACTATGGCACGCCTTGTCTGTGCCATCTTCTTGATTTATTTAATTTTTATGTTGGAGTATTCTGTACTATACCACTATTAAAGGTCTATTCCTGAGAGAAGCTGCATTCAGATGTATTGCAATACTGAAACACGCTGCTAATCAGTTAAAAAAAATTCTGTTAACACTACACATTAACAGTTTTCAAGCATTATTTTTCCAACAATTTACAAAAGTAATAGTGATTTCACTATTAATTCTTATAACAACTTTTGCAAGGCTTCATGATGTGCCATATATTTTCAGTACACAGATATGGACTGTAGGTAGGCCATTCAAATCACCCACACTGTGTCTACGAAGTCATGCTGTTGTAGCACATACAGAATGAGGCCTGGCATTTTCTTGCTGAAATAACCATGGACATCCCAGAAAAAGCCTGTCTTGATTGCAGCTGGTCTCTCTGAAATCTCTGCATCAATGGTACTTATATATATATATATATATATCTCAGAAGCGGCTTAGATGATGGATGGATGGATGGAAGTCACCCATCTAATCATGATCCACATACCTGTTACCAATTCACCTGTTTATTGTGGAATGTTTCACAAAAATATGAATATTCTATTAACACGGATTCTTGTTTTTACAGCATTTCACAAAATGTCTTTTTCAAAATCAGATCTGTAAATTGAACTTTTTATTTCAACAGTCCAGCTGACTAGAAAGACTTAACAATTAAACTGACTTTGTTAAAACTTGATCATGACACAGTTGTCTCAAAGCATTCACACCATCATAACTGCCTCTCATATAAATGTAATGACTTCTGGCTGCCTCACTGTTCTTGTCATCGGCTCTATGCATGCAAGATTAGTAATGTTAAAGGATAAGAAGAATAGGCCACACACACAGAGAGCAAGAGAGAGAGCGCAAGAGAGAGAGAGCGCAAGAGAGAGAGAGCGCAAGAGAGAGAGAGAGCAAGAGAGAGAGAGAGCAAGAGGGAGAGAGAGCAAGAGGGAGAGAGAGCAAGAGGGAGAGAGCAAGAGAGAGAGCAAGAGAGAGAGCAAGAGAGAGAGCAAGAGAGAGAGAGCAAGAGAGAGAGCAAGAGAGAGAGCAAGAGAGAGAGCAAGAGGGAGAGAGCAAGAGGGAGAGAGCAAGAGAGAGAGCAAGAGAGAGAGAGCAAGAGAGAGAGAGCAAGAGAGAGAGAGCAAGAGAGAGAGAGCAAGAGAGAGAGAGCAAGAGAGAGAGAGCAAGAGAGAGAGAGCAAGAGAGAGAGCGCAAGAGAGAGAGCGCAAGAGGGAGAGCGCAAGAGAGAGAGAGCAAGAGAGAGAGAGCAAGAGAGAGAGAGCAAGAGGGAGAGAGCAAGAGGGAGAGAGCAAGAGAGAGAGAGCAAGAGAGAGAGAGCAAGAGAGAGAGAGCAAGAGAGAGAGAGCAAGAGAGAGAGAGCAAGAGAGAGAGAGCAAGAGAGAGAGAGCAAGAGAGAGGTTTGTTAACTGCCTTTGTCATTTCTCTCTGCTACTGCAATGCTGTCTTTACCACAGAGGTTGCCCTTAGTTTACTTTACCCGAACGGAATCGAAAACGAATGCTGAATGCTGACTTCAGCTCAAGCTGCCTGCTACAGTAAAAAAAACAGCTATTATGTTATCGATAATTGTGATTTTTGACAAGGAATTAGTGTGCTAATTATTTTTAGTTATCACTCAGTCTTAGCGCAGCATACTTAAGATACAGAATACTCTTTGATACTTGCTGAAGGTACAGTGACAATATTTTTAAGTTTAATGCACAAATTGTAGAATGTGGACTAATAATACACATGAAGTTAGGTCATCAGATAAAGTTATTATATCATCCATTAGAAAAATATAGTTATAATCATAATATATTTCCCAATAATGTAATCAGGTACTGAAAATATAATGGTAACATTTTGATAATCTGTTGGATGTTTTCAGATACTTCAATGCTGCTACATCATTGATATATGTTACTGAAAATCTGTTAAGGGTTTATTTGAACTAAAAAGTACCACTCAATATAAAGCACTGTCCTCTCCAAGAGACAAAAGATAGCAATGCAGAGGGCAGCAGAAAATGTTCAATTGATACCCAAGTATTCCTACACTGAATATTTCTTGACATTGACATTCAAAAATTCAGAACTGTCAAAACAGCTTCTGCTAAAATAATGAATAATGGCCAGGAATAAGAGGGTGTTCGAGTGTTCAAGCTTGAAGCAAAAGAAGTCCCATTTTATTCAGCATTTACATCCTACCCAGCACTCAATCCGGGTTAAACGGGGTGAATTTATGCACTCTCTCGATAAAGCTGAAAATGAGCTGATTCGGATTTTTCCATTCCACTTTAAAACTGGCAGTGGGTCTATTCTGTGCCAGAGGCACAAGCATATAACTGCCACAGCACTCAAGATGAAATAGGAAAATTCTAACAAGAAGCTGGCGAATAAGAAGCTCACTTCATCTTCACCGAGAGAGTGCGTAATTCATCCTATTTAACTGGATTGAGCACAGGGTGTTCCGCTGCGGGGTCAGAGCAGAGGATATAATGCCTTGGGATATTATGGTTTTTTGCTCGGAATATGCTCCGCAGCCTTAACACAGTGTAGTCATGCCAAAATAATGCCTTATTCATAACCAGACACTTCAAAGATGTTAAGAACAATGAATATAGCAGCAACGGTCTTTACTAACATACAAAGTGTACAAATGATTATAGCTTTGATAGTTAACACATTTTAGAATTGGGGAAAAAAAATGCTCCCCTTGCACTCAAAAATAAGGTATCTGCGATCATGATCATTTTAGGCATGATTTAATACATAAAAATTCCTTATGTCAAGCAGTTTGTAATCAGCATTAGTAGTCTTTATTTATTATTTACTATTTTATGCACTTCTCTCATTGTGTTCACAACCTGACAGATAACTACACAGGCTGCACTGTTGGAGTCAGCCTTCCCACCACCATGGACATGTACACCTCCAGATGCAGGAAAAGGGCCACTGGCATCATGAAGGACCCCACTCATCCAACACATACACTTTTTGTCCCGGTCCCCTCAGGTAGGAGGTTGTGGAGCATTAAGAGTAAAACAACCAGACTGAGGAACGGCTTCTTCCCTGAAGCCGTAAGACTCTTAAACTCCAATTAGACAATCACTGCAATGGCACTTCATGTCCACTTATTTATTGCTGCTGTACTGAATCAGTGCCTCCACTATATCACCCCTACACGTCACTCTATACAAGGCACTTTATACATTATGTGTGTGTGTGTGTGTGTGTGTGTGTGTGTGTATATATATATATATATATATCTTTATGTTTATCTTATCTTAACGGCAATATACAACTTTTGTAGGGAGCTTCAGGTTATTCTAAAATAAAACTGCAACCGATCTTCCACCCCTCGGCACCCCAGCTTTACACACATTACAAGTAGCGGTCTTGCTTTTTGGCATCTCTAAAACTCTCTCCAAACAAACATTTACTCAAACAACAGCTAATCTAATCTGCTAACTCAAGGACAGACTGAAGTTGGCACAGGTTCACGGCATGTTGTGGAATTAATCAGCGACATGTCTTACGTTATGGCGGGTTTATGGTCCAGTGCAAGCTGCGGACTGGAATATGGATCAGTAAGTGGATCAGCCCTTGCTGTCCAATATCTGATGAGTTAATGAGGTCAATATTGGACCCGATACCAATATAAGATCAGATCAGTCCAATTTCTAGTTTAAAACACAAACGTTCCCTTTTCAGAAATGTGTTTCTGTCTGGATAATGCTGACAATATTGGGTAACTTTTTTTTGGTGACAGGCCAGTCAAAACAAGATTAATCAGGTTTGTAAGACTTTTTTAGCATAGAGGAGCAATACTCAGCAAGCACAGGGTCATTAAGTTTATAAATTCAAACTTGTCTGACACCATGATATTTTGAGAATACTGTAATACTGAATTCTGTCACTACTGCCACACTATTGTAGCTGTAGTGATACTAATGTTACTCTGGATAAGAACATCTGCTAAACATATAAATGTATAGGCAAATCAATGTTGCCTAAACACCTAGCAAAACTGTAACCTGTAACATATAATGTTCAGTGAAACATACTAGCATGATAAACTCTACCTGCATGAGATTAAAGCGTGCCACTTCATTGATGGGAGCATCAGAGATGATTCCATACTGTTCAGGATTCACAATGGCTGGACAGATGAAGCAGGTCAGCAGCAGGTCTGTGCACATGGTTTTCACTTCACTGACATCCAGCCTCTCCACCCGTGCTAGTGTCTTGTACATCTGAGACACAATCCAGCGCAGACTCTGAGGGAAGCAGTAGGTATTCTGCTTCAGGTAGCCAATAAAGGAGTTGACCAGGGCCACTAGCTTGGCTTCGTTGGCTTCCACAGCTGCCTGTACCTTTTGACGGTAAGTATCGGAGCCCTTCTCCCCAAACAGGCGTTCTTGTTGGGCTGGAGTAAATCGCTCAGTCAGCTTTGCTGGGTCAGTTTCCAGGTGGTCCTCATCCTCCACCAGCAGCTGCATAATGGGCTCATGTAAAGTGGCAGTGAGGAAGAGTTTGGCAGAGTACAGGCCCTCAGAGAAAAGCTTGAAAAGGATACTAAAGGCACACGTGCCCCGTCGCAGTAGACGACGAGGGTTTTCACTCTCCTTAAGCTCAAATTCAATCAGGTAACGCAGGACCTAGGCATACAGGCAGAACTCTTTCAGTCAAAGCAGATGTAATTTTCAGCCAAAGCTTTAAAGTTTAAAACAACCAGGAATATCGACTAACAACAAAACAAACAGCAATATTCATTCTCTATACGAGAAAGGAGAAGAAGTGCACTGCATAAAATAAGAATAATAATAATACATTCCATTAAGATGTGTACTCTGTACCTACCTGTAGCAAGTAGCTCTCATCCTCTTGCATTATGCAGTTGCCATAAAGAGAGGTAAAAACTGTATGGATCACTCCTTGTGCATGTTCCTGGTTTAGCCTCTCTCCAGCAACAAGACAGGAGGCTACCAGCCGTGGATTCTCCCTCAGCCTCCCAACAAACTCTCCATAGATGCTCTCCTGAAAGCCCAGGGTCTTATAGCCATCCACAAACTGTGTGTCCTCTAAAACCTTAGCATGCTGACAGCATTCAGCTGGGGAGGCCTCCACACTGTGGGAAAGAAATTAAATATGCCTTTTATACTCTAATTTAAGCTTACAGATTTAAGATTACATGGAATAGTTACAAATACGCTGCATGCTGTCTGAAACGCTCCGTTTACATGCACTCATTCATGCATTCATTCAATCATAACTTGATTTCTGCAGTTATCAATTACTCAAATGCTGACGTAAATAGCATACTCTGATTTCTTAGACTAGAATGAGGTGTAGAAATCCAATTAAGAAATATGATAGAGAGAGCTGGATTTTAGCTCAGTAATCAAATTTCTCAGCACATGCGTACTCTTATTACGCTTCCACTTTCTTATAATACCACTGACAGTTGACTGTGGAATATTTAGTAGTGAGGAAATTTCAAGACTGTTGCACAGTGGAATTCACTGAGCTCCTGGGAGCGACCCATTCTTTCAGTCTACATGCCGAGGTGCTTGGTTTTATACACTTGTGGCCATGGAAGTGATTGGAAAACCTGAATTCAATGGGTGAGTCAATATTTTTGGCAATACAGTGTACCAAAAACCATGGCCTGCAGCTAGCTGAAAGCTTGATGCCAATAACAGCAACAAAGTAAGGCAGGACTGAAGAATGAAAAATTGCAAATAGTTAGTTTTACATTTTCAGTTGTTCAGATTAATTCATTCAGTTGAGGTAGTTTTACCTTGTGAGGATGAGGCGGTCGAGGTTAATCCTTTGTTGCTTGGCTATCCAGGCTGCACGATACAACTTCTCTGCTGTCTTCAGCACCTCACCATTGAGCCGTTGGATAAGCTGCTTCTCTGAAGCCACATACAGCCTTTCTTGCTTCAGGTGGTGGGCCAGAGTGTGGATGTCTGGCTTCACCATCTTTCAGTTGAGCCACAGAAAGGAACTTACTGTTGAAGACAGAGTAAATGTACAAACATTACATACACAAAGAACTTCAGGTGAAAAGAGCTACTGAAAAATAAGAGCTAATTGACAGAGGCCAACAAAACTGCTAAAATGCTGGGAAACAGAAGAAATACTAAAAATATTATTCTAAAAATACGACTTTACTTGAGTTTAAGAAAAGTGAGAACTCAATAATATTTAATAATTATCAGGACAGCTAACATCCATCCATCCATCCATCCATTTTCTATGCCGCTTCTCCGTCAGGGTCGCGGGGGGGTGCTGGAGCCTATCCCAGCAGTCTTCGGGCGGAAGGCAGGATACACCCTGGACAGGTCGCCAGTCCATCGCAGGGCAGACAGACAGAGACAGACAGTCACTCACACCTAGGGGCAATGTAACACGTCCAATTGGCCTGACTGCATGTCTTTGGACTGTGGGAGGAAACCCATGCAGACACGGGGAGAACATGCAAACTCCACACAGAGAGGACACTAGGACAGCTAACAATCTTATCAAATTAATGGAATCCAATATGAGACCAATAACATTCCAGTAAATGTAAAAAATGCTTTTATTTAGACACATTTTCAAAATCTATTTATTTGTGTCGTTTGTGTTCATTTGCTGAGAAGTGTGTTAATATTTGAATAAACAAAATGTATAGAACATTAATAATGATTTTATTTATATTTATATATTTATTTACACACACAAACAAACACACTAACATCCCTAAAACCACTAATATGTTTTATATATACACACGCGCACACACACACATGTATATATATATGTATGTATGTGTGTGTGTGTGTGCGCGCGTGTGTATATATAAAACATATTAGTGGTTTTAGGGATGTTAGTGTGTTTGTTTAACCATTTCCAGCTTCAGTAAACTGTGCTCATGATGTAATTGATGATATTAACAAGTCTCTGTGGCGGCTGTGAAGGCATCAAGGAAAAATATGGACAATATGGAAAAATATTTTTGTTTATTTGAATTATGAATATGACTTTATTCTAATGTATATTGTGATAAACTCACTGCTGAGGTCAATTGTTTAAAAATTTGCTTAGACACCTAAAACTTTCACCCAGTACTGTACATAGATATTTTTACCCCCATATTCATAGACATTCTGAAAGTAAACTTTGAATTAAAGTAGGGCAAACTAAAAACTATATTGTTATATTGATACAATAGCTTCTCTCTAACATTATACATTCCCATATCTAAAAACCATGTCAAACCTAAACTCTATGGTCCACCAGGGAACAGTTTTGCACCTTTTGGTCAATGAATGTAATCTAAAGGATGCATAGAAAGATGACCACAGTTGTCTAGATGCTACAACACACTAGACAAAAACGAACAGTACAAACTGCTATACCACATAGAACGCACTGCAAAACAGAGATATCAAATGTCTGAGACAGGAAAACATCAGTGCATGCTTCTAACTGTTGTCTCTCTGTTGCATCCAGTGATCCTTTTTCTGAACAGGTAGGTTGGAATTCGTGTAGCTTTTCCAGTCAGGTACAGTGAATTATACAACCACTGTTATTAGGGGCAGTTCAGTAAAATTTAAGATTAAAAAAAAAAATTTCTATAAATTTAAATGTTTGTTACCTAGTTAACTTCGCTAATCTTACAAACGTAGTCACCTCATAACTTACACCTCCTAACTTATGCTCAGAGTTTGATCCACATAAATCTGTATGAGTAGAATATAAAATGAGCTTGATTTTTATGATTGTTCTTCCACACTGCTTCCTTTGCGCTATACGTGGTGTGTCACGTCTCATCCTGAAGATGATGGCCTGTAGATGGCTGCAGCAGTCTTTGTACAGTTTCCTACACTGGACTAAACAAATGTTATTTTACACTACCCCTAGTGGAGAACAGAGTTCAGGCATCAAATGCTTCTTAAATACTAGAATGCATAATGTTACAACAAAGCTAATAATCAAAAACAAACCTTTAGACCTGCAGGACTACTTGAATATTTTGGCTCAACCATACTGGTTACTATGGTTTCCCTTTACAAACACTCTAATCTGGCAGGTAGATAAAAAAAAAAAAAAAAAATACAGGTTTCTTCTCTATATTTGATCGATTTACACAATTAAAGCACAGAAATTCCACATTATTTTACTATTTTCTAAACTTAAAATTAGTGTCCACCATTTGTCCTCCAATACTGACATTAAAAATCTAACTAAACTTCACTGCACAGCGTGGCCACATGCCATGGATAATATCCAACAGTACT
This sequence comes from Pygocentrus nattereri, assembly GCF_015220715.1. NCBI lineage: Eukaryota > Metazoa > Chordata > Actinopteri > Characiformes > Serrasalmidae > Pygocentrus > Pygocentrus nattereri. Next base: position 21,015,969 of record NC_051239.1, read on the forward strand.
TCATGACAAGGTTAGGCAAATGGTGACACTACGGGTTTTACAGGGCAGAAGGATTTGGAAGCTAGCAGCGTTCTCACTCAGCAGTTTGGAGAATGAACGGAACAACGCAAGATAGAATACAGAACAACAGAAGGAAAATGTATTATTGCATTTGGCTTATGGTCTTAATAAAAATCACAAAAGTCACATTTTCTCTCAGAAAAATGCCTCAGAGGACACAGGTTCCTTAACTGTGTACCTCTCTAACATTACTGTGAATGATATTCCTACTTATGTAGATGATCAAACGCCTATTGTGTTCTTGTCCATGCAGAGTATAAACTAAAAACTAAATGAGTGTGGATGGCTCCAAACAAATGTATGTCATGACATAACTGAGCGAGTGACATCTGACAGAGCACCGTGGCATGTATAAAAATGCTCCTTCATTTACATTTCACATCACAAGACTCGAGAACGTTCTAAATCACAAAAAACTAACATGTTTGTAGATATTAGAAGGTCTGCATTCACCCCAGAGCTAGATCAAAAGGCCAAAGAGTAACTTCCTCCCGTCTAACTCTATAAGATTATCCGCTCCATCAACTGCTTCCGACCAAGCTCCCATTACAGCAAATCTTCATACTGAGGAGCTTACTAACTTTCATCATGGCACTGGCATTGGCATAGGATGCCACCTTTTATTTGGAATTGGAAACATCTAGGAGCAAGAACAGCACAGGGGCAAAGTGGGTGGCCAGATGGGCTTTACAAAACAGTCTGTCACCTGGAGGTAAGGCTACAAGAAGAAGTATTCATCAGGAGCTTCATAGATTAGGTAGGTTTTGATGCACAAGCAGTCAAACATCAGTCACCATGCACAATTCCCAGCATCAGCTGGGGTGGTGTAAAGCACACCAGCATTGGAAACCGGAGCAGCAAATCTGAGCTTCCAGGAGGATGTATAGTACAAACTGTAAAGTTTGGTGGAGGAGGAACAATGGTCCTGCACACAAAGTGACCCTTGCAACCTTAACCACAATACTGCAAAAAACTAATTACACCAACAGTAAACTATTCTAAGTCAGTATGTTTATCTAACATACAGCATTTCACATCAAACCACTCTAAATGACTACAGCTCTTTAGTGGTGCAGTGCTCTTTCCTGCCATTGTATTTTTTAATATAAAGCTTCAGATACAGTCAGAAGATGTACATGAGGACACAACACAGCCTGATAATGTAAAAACATATTTCAGTCTATCAAAGACACATTTTTAAAATGTCAGCTTTGGATTCATCTGTGTGGTCAAACCCAGTTATTCCCACATAGACTATACTTGGGCTGGCCTCCCGAATTTAATAACAACCACCAAAGTTTATTGGTGACCCATTTGAATATTTTTCTTACATATTTTTGTCCATCCCAGAAAACAATAGCATTGCCTACTGATAATCACACATGCTCTGCAAAGAAACTCAAACAGAGAAAGTGAGATGTTCTGTGGTATTATGTTAGAAGACATGAACACAGTGGATATTTCACAAGCATAAACGAGGCAAAGCAACTCCTATTTTCTCTCCTTACTGTGTAATTGGTCTCTGATTGTAGCATCACATTCAGTGAAAGAAAGCGCCAACTGCACTGTGTCGGTAGCTACAAGATTTTATTCAGCACATCTTCACTTGAAAAATTTACGATTGATCAGTTACAAAATATAAAAAGAAACTTGCACTTTGGATTTTGTCTTTTTACATAAGTAAATTTGTGCACACAACTAAACATAAGAATGATTATAATTTGTTTTCTCTGCAGGCTATGGGAGAACAGACTAATTTTACCTGAGTTAGACTACTCATTTTTCAGGCATTTTGTAGTTATGAGTATTCAAAATATTTTAAAAGAATATGGTGTGAAGAAGAGGAAGAGAAAATCAACATAATTTTTAATTATATTAATATAAATTGATTTCAGTCTCATCTGTCTATGCAGTTGTTTATTTTGACATCCGTTTACGTTTCAGTTACACTGTATGCTCTTTTGCCCTACCTTGCCTTATCTCTGAAGGACAAGTGCATGCTCAGATCATACAACTGCTGGCCAGTGCAGTGGAAAAGATGCGTGTTGCAGCACTGCTGGTCCGTAACTCCAGTGTAAACAGAGAGAGATCTTTCAAATATCAGCAGGTTAAACGAATCTATCTTTAAGTACTATACATATATCAATTATTATTATAGTAAATATAGAGCCAAGTTCTGTTTTTTTTGCTGATCAAAAATGACCTGAGAAACAGACTGAAAGGGGAGCAACTGGATGCAAAAATCAATAAATGGACCAGCACCAGAGGCTTTCCCAAATGCACATGTGGGAGCTCTTTAAAATAAAAAAAAAATAAATAAAAAAACTAGAGATGAAGTGCTCTAAGAAATAGCGCCAACTTTGTACACACCAAAGCTCTTTGTTTTTTACTTACAGATATAGCACAAGTTTTTAAATTCAGTGTTAAGTGATACTTTTTTTAGTCACACAACCGGGGAAATTCCACCTCTGCATTTAACCCATCCGTGAAGAGAAACACCACATACACACTAGTGAATACACACACACTAGGGGGCAGTGAGCACACTTGCCTGGAGCGGTGGGCAGCCCTATCCACAGCACCAGGGGAGCAATTGGGGGTTAGGTGTCTTGCTCAAGGACACCTCAGTCATGGACTGTCTGCACTGGGGATTGAACCGGCAACCTTCTGGTCACAAGGCCAGTTCCCTAACCTCCAGCCCACGACTGCCCCAAATTTATTTTTTAATTACAGAAACAACACAAGTTTTGAGTGTGATCTAGCATCCATATGCCTATATAGAGGCAAAATTCAGCACAACACATGCCTAAAAACTCTACATCACTAAAAATCCTCTGCTAACAGAGTTAAGCTACACAGTGATGTTCTGTTCATTTTTATAGTTCACTGACGATCTGTGTGACCGTAATGAAGACCCAAATGAAGTTTGACTGATTTTTTGAGCATTTACTATTCTAGTGTTTGCTGACAACATTACTTGCACAGGTCCAGCACTAAACTCCTCTTCTTTCGGCTGCTCCCTTTAGGGGTCGCCACAGCGGATCACCTGCCTCCATCTTGCCCTATCCACTGCCTCCTCTATTTTCACACCAACCATCTCCATGTCCACCTTAACTACTCCATAAACCTTCCCTGAGGTCTACCTCTTCTCCTTCTACCTGGCAGCTCCATCTCCAACATTCTTTGCCCAATATATCCACTATTCCTCCTCAACACATGTCCAAACCATCTCAACCTGGCCTCTCTGGCTTTATCTCCAAACTGCTCCACCTTCACTGTCCCTCTGATCTGCTCATTTCTAATCTTGTACATCCTTGTCACTCCCAACGAAAAAATCTCAGCATCTTCATCTCCGCCACCTCCAGCTCAGCCTCCTGTCTTTTAGACAGAGCCACAGTCTCCAAACCGTACATCATAGCAGGACGCACTACTGTCTTGTAAACCTTCCCTTTCACTCTTGCTGCTATCCTTCTGTCACACATCAGCCCTGACACCCGTCTCCACCCACTCCATCCTGCCTGCACCCTCTTCACCTCTTTTCTACACTGTCCATTGCTCTGGATGGTTGACCCAAGATATTTGAAGTCATCCACCTTTACGACCTCTACTCCTTGCATCTTCACCTTTCCACCTGCCTCCCTCTCATTCACACACATGTATTCCGTCTGGTCTCTACCGACCTTCATTCCTCTCCTCTCCAGTGCAAACCTCCACCTCTCCAGATTCTCTTCCACCTGCTCTCTACTCTCACCACAGATTACAATGTCATCTGCAAACATCATGGTCCATGGAGCCTCCTGCCTGACCTCATCTGTCAGCCTGTCCATCACCATTGCAAACAAGAAGGGGCTCAAAGCTGATCCCTGATGTAACCCTACCTTCACCTTGAAACCATTTGTCACTCCAACTGCACACCTCACCACTGTTTCACTATGATACTACATGTATCATCCTCATACATGTCCTGCACCACCCTAACATACTTTTCAGCTACACCTGACTTCCTCATACAGTACCACAGTTCCTGTCTTGGCACCCTATCATCTGCCTTCTCTAGATCCACAAAGACACAATGCAGCTCCTTCTGACCTTCTCTGTACTTCTCTACCAACACTCTCAATGCAAAAATTGCATCAGTGGTGCTCTTTCTGGGCATGAAACCAAACTGCTGTTCACTGATCTGGACCTCTCGCCTTTGCCTTGCTTCAACAACTCTTTCCCATACCTTCATGGTGTGGCTCATCAACTTTATACCTCTGTAGTTACTGCAGCTCTGCACATCACCCTTGTTCTTAAAAATGGGGACCAGTACACTGCTTCTCCACTCATCAGGCATCCTCTCACTCTCCAGGATTTTGTTAAACAACCTGGTTAAAAAGTCCACTGCCTTCTCTCCTAAACATCTCCATACCTCCACAGGTATGTCATCTGGACCAACTGCCTTTCCATTCTTCATCCTTTTTAAAGCTGCCCTCACTTCCACCTTACTAATTCTCTGCACTTCCTGATCCACTATCTCTCCCCCCGTTGTTCTCCTCTCTCTCTCGTTTTCCTCATTCATTAGTTCTTCAAAGTCCTCCTTCCATCTACTCAACACTCTCTGTTCACTCACTAGTACATTTCCCTCTCTATCCTTTATCAGCCTAACCTGCTGTACATCCTTTCCAGCTCTATCTCTCTGTTTAGCCAAACGATACAAGTCCTTCACTCCTTCTTTACTGTCCAGCCTCTCATACAGCTCATCATAGGCCTGAGCCTTTGCCTTTGCCACCATTCTTTTCGCTATGCGACTAGCCTCACAGAACTCCTGCCTACTTCCTTCATCTCTCTGGTTATCCCACTTTTTCTTAGCTGCCTTCTTCTTCTGAATACTCTCCTGGACTTCCTCATTCCACCACCAACTTTCCTTGTCTTCTTTCCTCTGACCAGACGAAACACCCAACACATTCTTGCCAGTTTCTCTCACCACCTTAGCTGTAGTTTCCCAGTTCTCAGGTAGCTCCTCACTGCCCCCAATGGCCTGTTGCAATTTTTCCCTGAACTGCCTGCAACCATCCTCCTCCTTCAGCTTCCAGCATCTAATCTGGCTCTGTCTTCACTCTCTTCCTCTTCTTTGTTTCTAATCTCATTTTACAGACAGCCACCCTATGCTGCCTTGCTACACTTTCCCCTGGTACCACTTTACAATCTCCAATCTCCTTTAGGTGGCATCTCCTGCTAAGGATATAATCCACCTGTGTGCATCTCCCTCCACTCTTGTATGTCACCCTGTGTTCTTCCCTCTTCTGAAAATGTGTTCATCACAGCCATTTCCATTCTCTTTGCAAAATCTACAACCATCTGACCTTCTGCATTTCTGCCTTTCACACCATACATACCCAGCACCTCTTCATCCCCTTCCCTTCACCATCATGTCCATTGAAGTCTGCACCAATCACCAATCTCTCCTCTCTAGGGACACCATCTACCACTTCATGCATCTTTCTCCAAAATTCCTCTTTCTCCTCTGACAACGAAGTGACAACCAACCTGTGGTGCATATGAACTGACCACATTCAAAATTACACCATCAACCTCCAACTTCAGGCTCATGATGCTGTCTGACACTCTCTTTACATCCAGAACACTTTTCACAAGCTGTTCCTTTAGGATTATCCCTACTCCATTTCTCTTCCTCTCTACACCATGATAGAACAGTTTGAAACCACCTCCAATGTTCCTGGCCTTGCTTCCTTTCCATCTGGTCTCCTGAACACACAGAATATCTACCTTCCTTCTCTCCATCATGTCTGCAAGCTCTCTGCCTTTACCAGTCATTGTCCCTATGTTCAGAGTCCCTACTCTAACCTCCACACTCCTGCCTTTCCTTCTCTCTCGCTGCCTTCTAGCCTGCCTTCCTCCTCTCCTCTTTGATGGTCTTCGACCCACAATAGTCCAATTTCCACCGGCACCCTGCTGGTCAACAGCACCGTAGGCGGTCGTTGTTAACCCGGGCCTCGACCGATCCGGTATTGCAATCATATTTTTGATCCGCATGATAGTTTTGGCACAAGTTTTACGCCGGATGCCCTTCCTGACGCAACCCTCACCATTTATCTGGGCTTGGGACCGGCACCAGAAGTACACAAAGTACACCCCTAATGGCTGGTTTAGGTCCAGCACTAAACTAAAAAAGCTAAATTTGGACATCAAGCATGTCTTGGCTGATTCAGTACATCTGTGCTATGTGGAAAATGTCAGAATTTTATGCAAATTAGAAAGGGAAAAAAAATTCACCAAAGCAATACTTTCAACAAAACTTCTATGTAAGTATAACAACAAAATACTACTAAAAAAAAATAATGTGCAAATCAAAATATTGAAACCGGATCATAAGTTACAGCTACTGTAAGTGATGAGCAATATCTAAAAAAGAAATTAAACAAAGATTTATTTTAATAGTAAAGCTCTTTAGGTCACAGCATCATTGTGTTTTAATGTGTGAGTCTGACATTTTAACAGATGAGCTGTGTGAACAGGAACAGGATCTTACTAATATTTGCAAAGTTGTGACAGGATGAGCTGCCAAATGTTTAACAGTTCTTCGAGGTAGTCTGTCAAACACTTCTAATGAACAGAAAATGATATGGCTTACAATTTTCCAATTACCAGCATCAGAACTTTAATATGATATGCTTCAGCAGTTTTCATAAGGCTAATGTTAAGGTTAGCCCATTCAGAAAATTCATTTCCAGTTGTGATTACATGTGATTACACAGTTTGCTAGAACTACCAGACATGGGAATGGAGAAAGCGGCAAGTAAATGACAACTGACTGCAAAGGTTTTGTTACCGACACCATGATGTTTTCTTTTCAGGTGCTTGTCCACACATGTGCATCCATTCAAAGACAGGTCAAACTTGCATCGTTGACTACTTTATCGTTAGTTTTGAGAAAATGTTCTTAGAGCTATTCCTCTGGAGCCTTTAGCCATATTTGTTTATTTTCTTTTACTATCTGCTCACATAGGTGACTCTATAGGTGAACTGTTGCCCTCTTTAGGTTAACCTCACTCTAGGGTAGACAGTACTTTGAAAAGTAATCTAGAGTATGTCCAACATAAATGCTCTTGCTAAATTGTGCAACCTTAACACCGTAGCCAGTGTCTTTATGGTACTGATGGTACTTTATAGTTCCACCTTAATAAATGACAATGTCAAATACACTGCTTTGCATCTGAGCATCCCATTAAACAAAAACAAACTGTGACCTATGTTACTTACACACTGGCGATAAGAGCTGCTGGATCAGAGGCACTAGGCTACAGTGTACAGCATGTATTTCGCAGAGCATCACCGCAGTACATAGATTAACACTGTTTACTATGCACAACTACATGGCCAAAACCCTCAATCCATGTTTCTCTTTTTGGGTCCTGGAGGGGGCCTGTGCCATTTTTAGCCACCCAGTGTGCAAGGCTCACTTTCTAGAGGCACTGGGAACTAGATCAAGGTCCCCTTTTCACTTCTCCTTGTGAAAAGCTGAAGCAGATTAGAGCAGACAGCACTACAGCAGGTAAATCAACACTGCAAGACTAAGCATTCTACCCTTTCATAGGTTCAGAGCAAAATGAATTATATTTGTTATCAGTTCATAAGTTTACAAATCCACATACTAATAAACGCAAATATAGTATTTTCCACACATTATACTTGGGTGACCCTGCCTAAATATATGACTCCTGTCAAAGTATTTTCTGAAACATTTTAATAATTTCCAACTGTCATTTTGTCCCATTTCAACACTTTTTTTAAATTAATTAATTATGTGCATTGAATACTAAGATGAGTTTGTACAACTATATATATATATATATATATATATATATATATATATATATATATATATATATATATATATATATATATAACAATTTCCCACACCACTGGATACTCACCCCCGGAACTCTTCAGAATGATACCCCCAGCTCAACTGGTTTGTTTTTAAGTTTAGAGAGCAGATGAGACCCAAACAGTCTTTCAGACCATTAGAACTGTTGAGTCTGAGAAGGTAGTGAATAAATCATGACTGGAAACACAAAGACCCATCAAAATGACAGTGCTTAGTAACACAGCTGAACAAAGACAGTGGAGGTACACTCCTTAAAACAATAAAATACATACAAAAGCACTTCTACCTCCACCTCAAACAGACAATTTGAGCAAGTGGCGGTAGAACATGACAAAAATATTCCCTGGTCAGAGAACTCATACCGAAAGCTATTTCAGTACCTTTGTTTGGTCAAGGACTCTTCCACTTCACGGATGACTGACTGACCACTGAAAATTTCACAAGTTATCGATTGGCAGACTTCTCACAGACCGGGCTGCACAACTTTATTAATTTGTTTGTTTATTTATTTACTGACTTAATCATTTAGGCACTTGTTTATTTGAACCATTCTGAAACAGAGTCTAAGCAACTCCAACAGCCAATTGTGAACTAATGGCACCAGTTAAGTTAAACTGCTCAACTGCCACATTCATTCAATAGCAACAGTTAGGGCACATTTTGTACAGCATTCCAACCTATTTTGGAAAAAACTGGGTTGTACAATGTGCTCCGACGACACCATAATCTATTCTGTCAGCACATTCTTGCACTGCACTTACAGTTCTTAACTGCACTGCTAACATGTGGAAATATATTCCATCTTAGCTCGAGCGCCTGACATCTAGTTCACTAAAAAAAAGCTGCCATCCCCTTCAGGGTAAAGTTTCTAATATTCACTGTTGGTTACTGCAGCAGCTCTAAAGACCAAAAAAGGTTTTTGGGACAGTTCTAGGAATTCCATAACTTTTCCAAAACTGACTTTCTCAGGCTCTGACTGACTAAGTTTTCCGATTGAAACACGGCTTCACAACAGCATTCCCAATTCGTTCAATATATGCTTCACCTGCCAATAGCTACTAAACAAGTGCGTGGATGATGTAATGATCGTTTGAGCAGTTACTACACAACCAAAGAAGACGACCTGGCTAAATGCTTGGACTGTTCCTCGCTTAAAGTAACACTGCACAGAGATAAAGTGACAGAATGGCTCTCAGGGCTGCTAGGATCTACCTCACCAGCAGTATAAGGAAAGCTAAGGCCTCATCTGCTATAGAATTCCAAGAACATTTCACAAACAACAACCCATAACATATGTAGTGGGTGTTCAAACTACCACTGACTATAAGAGCACAAATCACCTTACCTGCATCAACAACAGTACCATATATGCTCGATCTGAAATATCCAACACTAAAGCAACAGAGAGGATCACACCTCCCTGTGAGGACAAGGTGCTGTCTCTGACTGCAGCTGACATCAAGAGAACTGTGATGGGGTGAACCCAAGCAAGTTTGCCATCCCAGCAGTCATCCGAGTTGCATATTTAAGGAGTTCATCAACCAACTAGGCTCAACATCTCTGTCGTAGTCTGTGCTCCTGACCCGTTTCAAATCAGCCATCATCATCATCCAAGTGCCAAAGAACTCCACAGTCACATGCCTTAATGATTACTGGCCCACTGCACTTACCTCAACTGTTCTTAAGTGCTTTGAGTGGTTCTTCATGGCTCACATTAAAGACTCCATTCCACCTACATTAGACCACCACTGATATGCCAACAAGCAAAACCACTCCATAGAGAATGCTATAAGCCATATCATCTGGCCCGGCACACTTGGACAATCGACTTCAGCTCAGTATTCAATACTATGACAGCCCAGAAGCTAGTCAGCAAACTACACTCACTAGGACCTGAACTCATTCTGGAACTGGATTCGAGACCTCTTGAGCAACAGGCCTAAGGCATTTAGGATCCAGGATCAGGATCCTTGAACACTGGAACCTCCAGCTCACCCATGACTGCATCACCAGACATCACAGTAACCTTATCATTAGGTTTGCTACACTAGTTCAAGGGCTTATCTCCAATTACAGTAAGGCAGAGGGGAGGTGAGCCCTTATGCAAGGACAACAATTTCTCTCTGAATGTCAGCTGATTGTGTTAAAAATCACTACTGCCTCTGGTGGATGAATTGTTTTACTGTTGAAGTAAGTAATATGCCTACCTTAGAAAATACACGAAGATGCCTTAAAATAACCAGGAACAAAACAGAAAAGTTGAGACATTACATTTAATGCTGCTATGGTTTAATCAGATGCAATCAAATGTAAATCAAATAATCCAGTGGTTCCCAGCATTTGTCCTGCTCTGAACATTTTAATGTCCCTTCCGCAAACACACCTGATCCAACTAATCACTCAATTATGGCTGCTAGTAATGATTACTGAATAATAAGCCTTTCAAAAGTTTTGGACATGTTTTTTGCGCACACACAAGCCGCCACAAACATGCAAATTTCATAGAGGTACAAGCAGATATCACCAATACCACTGTGGAGTTAATGGGAGGGGGGTGTATTTGTAAAGCAGTTTATTAGGTTTCTGCATTAAGCAGTGCTATATTTACAGGTGACAAAAATGTCTGTAACATTTATGATTTTTAAACTGCTTAAGGTTAAATGCAAATCAAATAAATTCAAATACCTACAAACAACTAATGCAATAGTGATGTTTAAAGCTAGCTTAAAGTTAAGTTCTTCACTTGTATTATATTCTTCAATTATTCTATTTAGGTTATTATTTAGGTTTCTTCACACACAAATAAATGATGCACTTTGTATTTAAATGTTTTTGTCCAAAAAATAATTGTTTGCATTAACTATGCGTTCATCAGGCACTGTGGTCTTGTTTCGGCAAAAATCAAAAAACAAAAGCAAAGTGAACGCTGCCAAATTACAATCACAATCTTTCAAAAACACAATATGTATTGAGAAATGTACGTTTCTTCACACCTCTATAGGAGTTTAATTATAGCTATGAACCAGTACATTCAAAATTAAAATGCACCTAGCAACAAGATACTAACAGACTCATGTAGATCCAATTCCATAGTGGAACTGGTTCCTAGAACCCCTCCTATTCACAGCACAACAAACAAGCCCTCGGTTAAAGACTAGTGATTTTTTTTTTTTTTTTTTTAGAGGCAATATCAGCAAGTACCAGCATATTTATGCCCTACGCTTTAGTAGATGCATCTCTCTCATAAATACAGAGTTTAGTTAGTTAGTGTTTGCTGGTACATTCCATTCCAGGAATATTAGGGAGTCCTCTCCTGCGTTGTGCTAAATACTCACATAGCAATGCCAGGAAAAATCAAGTTGATGGTCACTGCTTCCCCTTTAAGCCTGTTTTGAGCATGGGTGTGCATGTGTGTGTGTGAAAGAACATACACACACCACAGCCACATCCTCTTGGCCATCACACTTCCTAACTCTTGACTCTTTCAGAAACAAAGCCAGCTTGACCTCACCATTAGCTTTCATGCACAGGCCAAACAAACCCTTGCTTACATGACAAGAAGAAAAAAAAACATGTTGCTCACTGCATAAACCGATGACGTACGGCATCTTGTCTTCCACGTAAATGTTCCTGAACTGAACTCTTGTCATTTCACTACATCATCTTACTCTTTTATTCATCTTCAAAAGTCATCTATCCATCTGCGATTCCAGATCAAGGCATGGTTTAAAACATCACTGCAGCAGGAGTATACGACAAAGCGGTTAAGGAACTATATCTGCGCTGAAAAAAACATTTCCTTGGGTTGATCTTGATCTGTCCACAGCAGAGCTCTTTTGCATGACTGGTGCTACCTGGATTACTGGATTGCAGATTCTGCTCTTCATACAAAGCATTCATTTAACAATGCAACAAACAACCGCTCTAAAGAGATCAGTGTATACATACTTTATATTTGGGGGGGGGGACAAAATTCCCAGACAGCATAAAGTTCTCATAATAAATAAATTATTCCACAAACTAAACCTATTTACACACATGCATGACAGAAAGATATGGCACTGGTATTTTAGAAATCGTTTGGCTATCAAAAAATACAGCCCATGTTTCACAGCTAATAATACTGCCATTAAAAATCATCATCTTAATCTTTCATTTTTAACAGTGAAACAGACCAACTCTTCACTAAGCTATGCTCGAGTCATCACAGCATTAAGTGCAAAGCCCCCATCTGTGTAAGTGAATTCAATGGGCCCTACCACTTTTCACTTACAACAGCAGAAGCGTTGCTTACACTCCCGACCCTAAACTTATGTCGCGATTAAGCTCAACTCTCACGATCATTACAGTCGAAGTTTATGTAGGCAATTCTTGAAGATGGTCCCAAGAACAACTCATGAGCGCATCCTGACACCCCGCAAGCTAGGACGTAGCTTGTTGATTCACTTTCATTATGTCGGGGAAAAAAGCAGTAAGAGAGCTAAAATTAAGGACGGTGGAATAAACATCTTACCAGGCAGGTAGAAATGCTACAACCAAGCTCTTTATAAATCGTATCACTATCCAACTGACTCGCTGACAAAGCGGGTGACTAGCTAACCTCACAAACTGGCTGGCCGGCCGTTAGCTAGCTAGTTAACCTAGCTAGATCATTTCCCAGTGGGTTTCTTAATCCTTTATTCAGACGGGGGTGCGCATTAAATGGTAATAACGAACGGTACCCCAAAGCATACATGTCAGATAGTGTAGGTCAGGGTTCCTGAATGCGCTGCTGGACTGTGTAGCTGCAGAATAGCGTACACGGTTAGCTGCCGCCTGATATCGCCTCGCCTTGCGCTGTTAGCTGTGCAATTACACCGTGCTAGCCAGCTAACAAGCATTAGCACGCAACCCAACGTAGCGTTAGCTTAGCAACCAGCAGCGGCTGAAAACAACTTTACGAGTCATATCGACCAGCTAACCGGAAAACGGTGGGTTAAATGTCAGTTTTTGCCTAGCTAAGAGTTATCTGGCTAGCTGGCCTGCGTGTTCGAGTATTGTAGCTAACAAATAACGCGAGTGCACCATATGAACGGATTAAGCAGCTGATTATACTGCACTTATTTTACGCGGAGGTGACCTGGACAACAGCGCAAAAGCACAGCAAAATACATCTGCGTGTAACGACTAAAGCTCCCCAAACAACGTTTAGATACCCCGTTTGGTTAGCCAGCTAACTAGCTATGGCTGCTAGTGCACTTATAACGCTGTTGTAAGCAGCGCCGTTTGTTAGTATGTGACTAAAAACCACAACAGCGTCTTCGAAAGAAAACACAATTAGCTAGCTTAGCTAACTAGCTCCTACCGCTAGCAGTGGTTTAGCAACAGGACTGACGACAAGCCCTGCAAGCTGACCACCACAAAACATCTTCACTTACCCAAAAATGTGACCGTTTGTGATATGCCGTTGGTTATGTATTTACAGTTAGGTGTAATCCCGTGATCCGTACCCCAAGGTCCTACCAGAGCCCGTTTACAGACCAAGGTTTAGCTAGAAGAGCTAGCAAGCACCCTGTTATGCTACCAGCAGCCTCACAACCGCAAATGTCATCGCCGGGAGACTCGAGTCCGCATGCGCACACGCGCCGTGAAACAGAGCCTGTTTGTTCATAAATAAAAATCAAGTCACTGAGCGCGTAACTAAGTATCGCCTGTCTAATCAGCCCCTTACTAAACTACCGGGGAGATGCAGTTTGGTTTTGTGTTACTATTACCATAAAAGCAGGGTGATGAATAAATAGGACCACTCGTTCATGTGAAGTACCGTGCAGTCATCAGCAGGTGGCGCTCGAGCCACACAAAAAATAAAAGCTAACTCGAGTTTGGTCATTCATGTGAATTTAGCATACTGCCTGTTAATCTAGTAAGAAGTAAAAATATGTTATCATTATTTTCACTTTGATTTGCCAAATTCGAGAATGTAAATTACACTGCATGCCCTTCTGCTTTGACAACGTCGATAGATAGATAGATAGATAGATAGATAGATAGATAGATAGATAGATAGATAGATAGATAGATAGATAGATAGATAGATACACACACACACAATTTCTAAGCCGCTTCTCCCTCAGGGTCACGGGGTTGTGGGGGTACTGGAGCCTATCCCAGCTGCCATCAGGCGGAAGGAAGGATACACCCTGGACAGGTCAGGTCACCAGTCCATCGCAGGGCTATTATATATATATATATATATATATATATATATATATATATATATATATACATATATATATATATATACACCTGTGCCTCAAGCATTTCTATGCATGAATGTCCTGACATATGTATATATCCAACAAAATATTATGAAAGTTGTCCAATGCCAGTGAACATCACATTATGTTCTAGTCACAGTGTAGCCACTGAGTGCTGCTTTGGGTGCAACACTGTGACAACACAGTGACCACATTGTCAGTACATTGTCACAACAATAGATATACACACCTAGGTGCCTCATTGTCTGTCGTTCTCTGTCTGAGGCGATACGTCTGCACATCCGCAATGTTGGGGCAGTCAAGATCCACTTGTGAACAAATTCACCTGTACTGAGAGGTGATGAGTTCTCAGGATTAAATCAGCCACAACTTCCTTACTTTCCATTTTTCACAAAATTTGGTTAGTTATAATCCTCAGACATAGATTATTCTAGGTTGCATAGACTAATTCTTAATCAGCCATCCGGACCAGCAGAAAAGTACTCAGTCTGCACCTGACATTATAAACCGAGTTTCGCATGAACTCTGGTAAAAACATTATCTCATACACATCAGCAAATCCATAAATGTGTGAATCACTTTTAATGTTAATACACATACAAATAAAATACCTTCCTACAAAACACAGAAAGAAGGACAAAACAGAAGTTGGCTTCTATTCGCCAGTTTCTGGTGCCTAAAGCTGCACCATTTAAGGTGGAATGGGAAAATTTGAACAACAAGGTGGCTGATGAACCACTTAAGGTGGAAAACAAGCAAATAAAAAAGCTAACTGGCAAATAAGAAGCTAACACATAAGAAGGTACTAACGTTAATCTATTATGAATACATGAACAAAGGAATGCTACAACTTACCTAGCTACAAAGCATTAACCATTATTGTAAATAAATAACTACCACATCAAGTTAAGACCCACTGAATAGACTATCAAATGAAATAAGCTCAATATAAAACCAGAGGAAAACAGCCACATCAGCAAGTTCTCTTGCCTCACCAACCACATGGCCATATCTACACATAAACATCACAAAGACTAGTGGATCGCTGCGATCCTTCTGTTATATCATCTTTCTGTTATGTGTTGTTGGGGCAGGAGAGGCAGAGCGCACATTGCATTGCAGTGCATGCTGGGGACTGTAGTGCAGCTTGTTGTGAAGCAAGCTAAAATTAAAATAATTTTGTGGGTCAGATAGGACTGCGCTGTGGGCCTGATCTGGCCCGCGGGCCTTGTGTTTGACACATGGGCCATATGGCAACGTTACTTAAATCAGGTTGTGACAAAGTTGGGTTTGCTGGGCTGTGTGTGACCTTGACATGTGAACTTCATTCCCTTTAGTAGCGTGTAACTGTCTATCAACTCACTGCAACAGTCCTACATAGTTTGCATGGGCTATTCCACTCTTTATTATGTTTTACTTCACTATTTCGCACCATAATATCATCGCACCATAAATTCAACAATTTCCCGACCCTACACACCTGCGGCACTTGAATCTCAAAATGTGATGCCCTGTTTCGATACAGTTTCCAGGTTGAATGACAGGTTTTGCTGAAACAGTGTGCAACTTTCCTTGAGTTCTCTCTCATTTAAAGAGTTAGTCAGCAAATAGCAGCACGGTTATATAAACCCGGCTGTAGTAAAAAGGCAGTGTACACGATGGATTCTAATAAAGTCCTCTACAAAGGCGGCCACTGCAGCTTAGTGCAAGCAAGAAGACAACAGAAAATGTTTATCATGAGTATTTTACTGTAAAGTTTTCTTAATAGAATACTCTAGCAGGACACCAAGAATTGCCTTCTCAGCTGCCATAGTTACAAAGCCTGTGTAATGGTACAACAATGGTTCAACGCACCACCGTTTCTGTATAAACAGACATTTTGTAGGGCAGGGGTGGCCAACCTTTCAGACACCAAGAGCCAGAAAAAATGCTCATTACTACTAGGAGCCACAGGCTGTATTTACACAAACACTTATAGTTTTTAAACCCATTTTCCTACCTGTCATGTAGATGAGTTTAGTGGTACTTCTGGCATTCTTTGTTTCCCACAATCCATTTCAAATCTGGCTTGTATTCACTCGGTGCTACTCAAAGCAGTTCTTTCACATGTGTATCAATAAGAATAGAGCGATGCTCTGATTTCACATGTTCAGAGTGGAAAATACTGATTCACAAACATAGGTTGAACATTGATAGGAGCTTCAGTGCAGCTTGTTTTACACTGGGATACTTCTCCACAGGCATGATTTTCCAAAATTCCAGGGTTCCCTCACCCAGAACAGACCTGAGTCTGTCATCTTCAAAAAGTTCAATCATCTCCATTTGAGATGTAGCGTCATCTGGCACCAATGGGCGTTTCAAACAGTCTGAATCAGCAGCAAAAGGGTTAACAAGGAATGTAATTTGTGGCCCTTTTAGCTGTAGATCATGGAATCTGTCCTCAAAGTTCTGGCATGCAGTGAGGTAAAGTGGCGCTGAAGATTGGAAGCTTTAAAATTGGATAACGAAGTTTGGCATATCAAACAGAACGGCTTCCCTTTCCGCTCAATAAAAAAATACAAATCCTCCCACTCTGGTAAGAAGGTTCTGTGTTCATCTTCATATCTTCGTTTGGCTTCACATTTCCCCGATGCTGCCATGTTTCGGCGGTTGGATAGCTAGTAGCCTGGCTCAGCACGTGGTTCTGCTCGCAGGGGGAGGGGCGTGGGTGAAGCATCACGGAGGCAACAGACTTTGGCTTCTTCCAGCGTGGAAAATATTCAAGTAGTGACTCAAATAGACAACGTAACAAAAATAAATATATGAGGGAGAAGCGGCTTAGAAAATGGATGGATGGATGGATGGATATATATATTTTTGTAAATAGAAGAGCCGCACATGTGCAGGCAAACAGCCGCATGCGGCTTGCGAGCTGCGGGTTGGCCACCCCTGTTGTAGGGGCTGAAGGCAGCTCAGATCACCACATGAAAGGTTTCTTGATCAGCTGACGAGCTGGATTAGATTTTACAACACAAGGAATACTGTTAATACCATGTGGAGCTGTGGGTCACCAGAAGCAGGGCTCAGTTAGCTCTTTAGCACACATTGATAATACAGTATACTTCAGTTTCCAAAATATGTATTTCCCACAGCTCCACACAGGACACTGAGGGTGTAATACATGTCAGCGCAATCTTCTCTGGCAACACCAAACCCAGCACGATGTGCTCCCTCTGTTCGAGGCAGATCACGGCTCACAGTGTGCTTAGCCATATAGAAGACCTGTCACTCCAAATTACTTGCTCATTAGAAAGTGCAGATGAATGTCCTCTTCTAAGACCTGCCCCCTGTTAAAAATTACCAAAAGTCAGAAGCAAAAGAGACATTTCAGAAATAACAGAGTGATTCCAGAAGCAACCAGTGAAACTCCAGTGACACAACCAGATGTAAAGGGCTGACACCGTCTTCCTACTAGGCAGAATGCAAATACGGCACAATGAGCTAAAGCCTGCTTGAAAAGTTACTAGATGTTGATAGGTGACGTCATGTTAATTAGCATGTCTTATGGCCCATACTAAATATATAGCTATAGAATGTCTAGCTATAGTATATATAAATATACCATGTTTATGCCACTATGGCTTATTTGGATTATTCAAACATATTTGTGGGGCTTGTATTTCCCATACAGAAAATACCCCATACTGTTGTCCCTGTTGGTCTAGTGGCTAGGATTCGGCACCCTCACCGTCACAGCCCAGGTTCGGTTCCCAGTCAGGGAAGTCCTCTGTTTCTTTGCAGGGCAGTCGTGGGCTGGAGGTTAGGGAGCCGGCCCTGTGACCAGAAGTTTGCCGGTTCGATCCCAAAAGCCAACAGCACGTAACCCCCAACTGCTACCTGGGCGTTGCAGATAGGACTGCCCAGCGCTCTGGGCAAGTGTGCTCACTGCCCCCTAGTGTGTGTGTTCTCACTAGTGTGTATGTAGTGTTTCACTTCACAGATGAGTTAAGTGCAGAGGTGAAGTTTCCCCAATGTGGGATATCCAAAAAAACGTTCTCCTATTCTATTGAATGTAGAAATTCTCCCAGGGATAAATTTGACTGAATGTAAAATTCTATATATTGGCCAAATATATTTATTATTACACTTTATGAATATACTTATGCCACTTATAGGTCATTCTTACACCACCCAAAGTATATAAATTTAAAAAGCTACAATCATCAAAATTAGTTTTTGTTCGTACATCACAGCGATTCTTAGCAGCATTTTATTGACAGACCAATTCCATTTTATTAATAGTTAAATGAATAACAAATGAAAAGAATAAGAGCAATTTAACAAGAAAAAAACACAAAAAGAAATACTGATAAAGAATAAAGCAAGTTTTTCATGCAAACTATATAAGCATTTTTTTTTATTTTACTAAAAGTAATCCATACCTTGTTTCCTGTAAGTAAAATAAAAAATTTTTGACACTCATGTCAGGTGAGCTTAAATGGTACAGTGCCAAAAATTATGCTCCATTATGATATCCTAAGTAATTATTAGTGTATGGAAGCAAAAAAGTACTCATACCCACAGAGTATACTAATAAAATAGTCCACATAATGTATTAACTGCCTTTTTTCTTAATATCTTTCCCATATTAATAAACATTATCACAATATTTAATTCACATATAGAAATGAATTTTACTGCAATTTTGAGTAAAGATTAGCAAACACATTTTCTGTATATCCATTTTACTGACTGACTACATCTAGACATTGCTGCCAGTTTTGATTTGATATTATTGACTAAATGTAAAATGAATATACTAGACAATACAGTTCGAAACAGTTTGAGTGCCTAGCCATATGTAGCAGAGAGGATACTATAATACTCAATATAAAACTGACTCTTCCTTTTCATATATTGCAATTGATATTAATTTTAATATTTAATTAATATTACTTAACAATAAAAAAAGATTACAATTAGTGCACTGCCCTGCCAGCCAGATTCAAATATTAGAGTTCCTATTCTAAGAGGTTGTGTATTGGCCTTATGCTAAGGTGTTTTCTGTTGGTGATATTATGCTGGGACCTGGCCTCCAAGCTCATTGCATTGTAAGTTCATTGTAAGGCGTGCTACAGAACAGAGCCAAAGAACACAAATCCTAGACTTTACTGTTTCATTGCTACACAAATGAAACTTGAGAATGAGACACTGGGTCATGGGTACTTGTCCTTTCCCTGGGCTTCAGTATGTTTTTCCCAATTTCTTATCAAACATGGCAACTAGTCAGGGTTATGTTATATTCCCCATTTTTAAATGGGGGTTGTACATATTGGGCTCTTGGCCTTTGTCTCAGCGCCATGTCCCAGATTTCATTCTATTGAGGCAAAATGGCAAGGTTTTGAGTATAAGACCCTGGGCCTGTGTCAAAGGTGGTCTCTTCAGACCACAATACATGCTTCCACTGTGCATCAGTCCATTTCAAACTAGCTCGAGCTCAGAGAAGTTGGCAGTGTTTCTGAATGTTGTTAATGTGTTGCTTGAACTGTGCATAGCAATCTTACCTTGCATTTGTGGTTACAGCAACGGGCAGTGTTTCCTGACAATGGTTTGTCAGAGTATTCCAAAGCCCATGTAGTGATATCAATCACAGAAGCATGCTGTTTTTTAATGCAGTGCTGTGCTGTCTGAAGGGTTGAATGTCACGGGCAATCATTTGTGGTTTCTGGCCTTTTCTTTCACACACAGAGTTCTTCAGATTCACTGAATCTTATGATGTATTTAAAGGGTGAAATGCCTTAAATCCTTGCAATGCCTAATTGAGTAACATTATTTTCAAACTGCTGGGATTTCTTGTCAATGCGCTTTTGGCAAACTGGCAGCCTCAGCTTATATTCAGTCATGCGTGAACTGTGCTAGGCCTGGATTTTCCTCCTTAACTCCTTTTATATTCAAACTTGGCCCTTTCCCAACTTTTTTGGAACGTGGTACAGGCATCAGTGTTAGAGTGAACAGATCTTTACAAACACAATTAAGTTTTTAAGTTGATGAGAACACATTAAACACCTTGTTGGTAGTGTTTTTGTTCAAATATACATCAAAGTATATTTAAAAGTCACTGATTTCGGTTTTTATTTGGATTTTACTTACTGTCCAAACTTTTTGGAAATTAGATGACGTAAGATCATATGTGAAATTGGAGTACACTTGTGAAAAAGATGTGTAATTACTTGTAAACATGTGGTTTTGGCATACTTCACATGTGAAATATGTGTGACTTTTCTGTAAGGGTAAACATTAATCCATCAGAAAGTGAAGTGTAAGATCTGTTGCTAGCAAACTAACATTACTTTGTAGGGCCACCGAACTCACCTTGAATATAGCGTGAGGAGTTAGTGTGTAGCGTACAGGCTGTGTATTCAGAGCCTGCTGTATCAAATGTTCATTAACACTAACACTGGTTGTCTTAGAAGTCCTATGCTCAATTGTTCTACAGATTAATGTGGGCCTTTCTCAATCAATCACTAAAATCTATGTACTGTGATGAGTTTAATTATGAACACAGACTTTTTTTTTTATTTATTCATTTATTTATTTATTTGTTGTCACATTACATAATATACTACACTCTTAAAAAAGATGTTTGAAGTGTTCTGTAGTAAAAAAAGGTTCTATATTAAACCATGAACACTCAAAGAACCCTGTGCATGGTAAAAGGGTTATTTGCATCATGAAAAAGTTCATGTAGATTCTACAGTACAGTATTTAAGCAATTGACAGGCAAATGTTTTTCATTTGTCAAGTGCATTTTAATGACTAGGTTAAAGTCAAAACAGTATAAAATAGTCATTTTTTAATATGTAGTCCATGAAAATAACAGATATCAGTTCATAGTTTTATATACTGTGTACATATAAATTATGAAGTGATTCTGCTGTAGAAGCCTTAAGTACTTGGCAGTCCAAATGCCTACAATTGTTTGTATACTTCAATTGTAAGTAAAACTAACATTTATAAAATGATATTAAATTATGAAATAGTCCATAAAACCAACACATATAAATAAAACAGAATGCAAATCATTAAAGTCAAATCAAGACAGCAAATCAAATGTTGAAACTGAGAACTTTTATTGTTTTTTGAAAAATAGTTTTCACCAGAATGTTCTCCTCAACCAGAATGTTTCACCAGAATGTTTCACCAGAATGTTCTCCTCAACCAGAATGTTTCACCAGAATGTTTCACCAGAATGTTCTCCTCAACCAGAATGTTTCACCAGAATGTTCTCCTCAACCAGAATGTTTCACCAGAATGTTCTCCTCAACCAGAATGTTTCACCAGAATGTTCTTAGTTGGTGTAGATGCCATCCATGTCGGTAGCAGGAGAAGCCTCGGAGTTGCCATCCAGCAATTTACCTTACATGCTATACCTGGTCTTGACAATTTCCATAAAGAATGTGACACCACCCTTGGTTCTGACACTCTATCTGCAACCCCATTTCCAAAAAAGTTGGGACACCATGCAGAATGTAAATAAAAACAGAATTGCAAAGACACAGCAAAGCCAGTGATGTTTAGTGGAGAGTGGTCACCTTGCACTTTAAGAAGTTAACATCCATAGCCTTAGTTTTGTCCAGATGAGCAAGTCATCCATGTCATGTGTAGCAATGCACCCCTAAACCATCATGAATACTGGCTTTTGAACTGTGCCCTGATAACAAGCTGAGTGGTCTTTAGCCCAGAGGACACAGTGTCCATGATTTTATGAAAAGAACTTCAAATGTTGATTTGTTGAACCACAGGACATTTCTCCACTTCACCTCAGTTCATTTTAAATGACCTCAGGCCCAGAGAAGGTGGCAGCCTTCCTGGATCCTGTTTATCTATGGTTTCTCCATCACATTTTAGAGTTTTAACTTACATTTGTGGATGCAACAATGAACTGTTTTCACAGACGGTGGTTTTCAGAAGTGTTTCTGAGCCCACACAGTGATTTCCTCTACAGAATCGTGTCTGTTTTTAATGCAGTGCTGCCTGAGTTCCCAAAGATCATGGCCAGCAAATACTGGTTTTTGACACATTCCAAAAAAAAATTTTTTTGAAACGTGTTGTTGGCATCAAATTTAAAATGGGCATATATGTTTCAAAAAAACAATATAATTTCAGTTTCATCATTTGATACATTGTCTTTGTCCTATTGTCAATGAAATATAGGTTTTAAATAATTTGTACATAATTACATTTTGCTTTTATTTACATTTTGCACAGCGTCCCAACTTTTTGGAAAGTGTTAAGTTTCACTTATGAAGTTACATTGATTAATATCAGAAATTGACAATTGTTTAAAAATGCTACTGTAGGTTTACGTAATATCTCACATTAGCGTCATATGACAGACTCTGATCATGATCATGAATTGAAGTTCATGTATGTTTAAGTTAGACTGACAAATGTAAAGACTGACTTCTAATTACTTTAAAATGCTGCATTCAATAATTTTACAATTCATATGTAGGTAGTAATATATTAACATTTCCTAACTGACATCTACTGGTTTACCTTTTACTATTTCTTAGAACAAACTTGTGAAATATGGGGAATCCTGGCTGCCAACTACTTAAATATGTTACAGTAAAATAATGTCATAGTGCATATGTTCACAGTCTCATAAACTGTAAACTGACATCTGTTGGTTTTATGGACTACTAATCAGAAATACCCATTTAATGTTTATAGCTTTATTTAAAATTTAAAAATACAGACAACTGTGGGAAAATTGAAAATTACTCAAAGATTGTACAGTAGAATCATTTCATAATTCATATATACATAGTATGATAAACTCTAAACTCATAACTGTTGGTTTTATTGATAAACTCTAAACTCATAACTGTTGGTTTTATTGACTACTTATTCTAAAAATCATTTTGATAATGTCTTTAGTTTTACTTAATGTACAATTAAAATATACATAGAACTGTGGGGACTTTGGCTGCCAATTACTTAAAGACTGTACAGCAGAATCACTTTATAATTCATATGTGCATAGCATGTTAAACTCTGAACTGATATCTTTGGCATTATGGAGTACCTTTTGAAAATGACAATTTTATAATGTGTTATTATTAAAAAAATCTTAAGTATGGGGAATTTAACTGCCAGTTACATAAATATTCTACACTTCATAATTCATATGTACACAGTATGGAAAAACTCAAATAAAACCAGTGTACACCTCTGATATAAGTAAATTATTAAAATACTCTGACAATTTTGGAGATTTTGGCTGCCAATTAGCCAAAAAAGGTACATAGTATGTAAACTCTGAACTGACTCTTTGATAAAGTAGTGAATTTGACTTCTGATATGCCTGAATGCATGCTTTTTTTAGGAAATCCATGCAGACATGGGGAGAACATGCAAACTCCACACAGAAAGGACCCTGGTCACGTAGCCGGTAATTGAACCCAGGCCCTTCTTACTGTGAGGAGACAGAGCTACCCACTGCACCACCATACCACCCATGAGCAAACAAGTACAGTCATTATTGTTAATCTTCATATAAAAAAATTATATAATGTACACAGTAGTGATTTAGGACTTCAGTATATAACTATTTAAGCACTTTGTAAGTATGGCTTTCCACAAGGAAAATTAAAAGTCATGTTAGAATTTTTCAGGTAGTGTAAAATCTATTAATTTGAATAACGACACATTACAAAATGTATGCTGCTGCATGCAACTCAAACTATTTAATTAACCATTGCTTCACCTGTTTTACCCATTTTGTATTGTATTTTATGCTAATGCTGTTTACTATCTGGTGTCGACCAGAGGATGATGGGTTCCCCTTTTGAGTCTTGGTTCTTCTCAAGGTTCTTCTTGCTCTTGGGGGGGTTTTCCTTGCCACTGTTGCCACTGGCTTGCTCAGGGGGGCTCTGACCCAGACTTTTCTGTAAAGCCGCATTGAGACAATACCTGTTGTAAAAAGCGCTATATAAATAAACTGTGACTTGACTGGACAAAAGAATAAAGCACCTTGACATCCTGGTGATTTTATGTTTTTTTTTTTCAATGTTAGATCTCATTTGATATAAACATTTTAACATATAATTAGCATGAAATGAACACAAGGAAGATGATATGTAAGCTGTTTGGAGCTTGTATTTTGTATTTACACATTCAATATGGCTAGACATCACATTAATCACTAAAATATGCTGTGAATACAGAAATTGTCACTGCAGCATTGTTTTGAGAACATTGAAGTATAGGTTTAGGATGTAAATGATAACTTTGTTTAGAAATACTTTGTCAAAGTGTAACTTTAGCATAAGCATTGTAAAAATTTTAACTTTTGGAAGTACTGTGCTGTTTGTATATATATATATATATATATAGTACTGGGAATCAGAATAACTCGTTGAAGCTCCAGTGCTTTATTGATCTGCACATTCATGCACTGATGAATAGGAATGAAACGATAAGAAAAAGTAAGAATAACAAAATACAGTGTGAGTAATGCCATTAAAGCTCAATAAGGTATAACAGTACAGGAGTGACTGGCTACTGTATACAATGCTGTGGTGGTTATGAAAACTTACATACCGTCAGCATAATATTTAATTGAATATATATTTTAAAGCTATGCAACCTGCAGTCACAAAATACAAAGCTTGTTTATAAACGGCTAACACTTCTTATATGGTTTAACACACAGAGGGACAAAGAATAGAGACTAAGAATACAGATGCAAGGCTACGCAGGCACTTTTTAACACAAATAAGATAAAAGTGCAAAATGAACAAGAATCTGATGCTGGTGGCATCCTGTTTAAATAAAAATACCACAACTTAGTAAGGCATGGGAACAAGATAATAAAGTGATGGCCACAATTTAGTAAGACATGGGAACGAGATCCTAATGAGTGGCCACAGCTTAGACATGATGTCATGGCTGCTGTAGGGTTAGACTGAACTATTCCCTGCTTTGCAGCTGCAAGGGAAAGACAAAGGCTGTCGTATTCTTCATTGAAGCACAGTTCTAACACTAAATAAATACCCTTTTTCGTAAAGTAGTTTTAACATAAAAGTACAGTTAGCATAACTTGATGTAAAACCTTGTTTTAACACAAAATTGACATACCGGTATGTATTTTAAGCATACTTCATTGATATTAACACAGCAGTAACAAATGCTCCTATGATATGCTTTGCATAAGTATAGTTTTATTATGAAATAAAATAAATAGAATATATTTTATGCATAAATATATCATCACTGTCCAGGGTGTATCCTGCCTTCTGCCCGAAGACTGCTGGGATAGGCTCCAGTACCCCCCCGCGACCCTGACGGAGAAGCGGCTTGGAAAATGGATGGATGGATATATCATCAGAGCCAAATTAGCACACCCAAATGAATTATTCTTTTTCAAAGTGCATTTAAATATAGATTCGGCGGGTAAAAATTTAAGCATAGAGTATATATATATATATATATATATATATATATATATATATATGTGTGTGTGTGTGTGTGTGTTAGGAGCATCTTGTATATGGCTTAAGTAGAGTTTCTTATTCACAATCTATGACTTTTCAGTGCTTTTAGAGTTTTCTTTTTTTATTAATGTAAATGCTGAGTCACAAATATTTGTTGTAAAGGGGAATGTCTGCACATTTTGTTAATGTATTTATGCTTTTACCTATATGCTCCTGCATGAATGCGACAATGTTAGTCACTTCGATTGAGAGATTGTTGCACTTTGGCATTTCCTCTGCTCATATTGTTTAGAAGAGGCTAACATCACATTTTCCCACATAACAATCAGAATTAGGATGTCTAGCACAGACAGGGCGCAACTAAATTAACCTCTTTGTGCATAATTTGTTGGAAGCTCAAGTCAAAGACTGTGTGAGGTTGATGAAACTGCTAAAAAAGATGCCTTTGTGTATATGTGTGTCCCACCATAACAGCCTCGTCCAAGGCCTCTTAGATGCTAGTGAAGCTTTGAGGCCTTTTTTAAACCTTGTTCTGATCCACAGTGTCCTGTGCACCAGTGAAACCGAATATGCCTTTTTATACTTTTGTTTTTTTTTTCATTTATTCATTTATTTATGGAGGGTGCTGAAATTATTGGCCACAACAGTAATGTATTTGTAGGGATTATTAGTTTTATAAATTAAAACAAATTGCCATTAGTGCAAAAGTTGTCATGCATTTGTCAGCAAATTGAATGTACTGGGACCAGTTGAAATTACACTGGTACTAATCACACACACACACACACGCACACACACACACATTTTCTGAGCCGCTTCTCCCTCAGGGTCATGGGGGGGGGTGCTGGAGCCTATCCCAGCAGTCATCGTGCGGAAGGCAGGATACACCCTGGACAGGTTGCCAGTCCATTGCAGGGCTGGTACTAATCAGTTCATCTGTATTTAACTGTTTAAGGACAAGCAGCATTGGAAGCCAGTGTGTGGAGGGCTGACTTTGTATTACAGAAAATATAATGGATGTTATTAAAAAAAAAGTTATATATGTGGTATTAATATTATTACAAGTATTAATATATGGATAATGTATGGATGTAATATATGGATAACTGAGGTTACAGTGTGTGCTCAACAACTGGAGAATAGAGGCAGGATTTCTTATATCTATACGTATCAATCTGTCGTTGTTTTTGGAACATATTTCTCCTGTATAATAAATCACATTATCTAAAGCTGAGATTTATTTTAGTCTTTGTTTAACCTATAATGATCATTAGTAACACCTAGAATCACTATCATTTTGGCCCTTTCTGACTGCTACAACTCGATTCCAGGCATTTGGAAATCGAAATCAAAAGTCTTCTTAAATTATATTTAACTTGTGTCCCAACTATATTAGCAGGCTTTATTCCTGTTATTCAGGTTATGTTTTAGTCTTTGCTTGTGTTGACAAGATAGGAATGGATGAAACACCCTGTTTAGGTTGTGTCATGCCATCAACACCCAGCAGTTATATGGTCATTTTACATTCATGGGAGAACAATTATTTAAATGCTTTGTACTTATTCTTTAATGAAAATGCATTAACAGTTCAAGAGACTTTAATTATTGAACATAGTGAACAAACAAAATTGCATCATGTAACTATGTAAATACAATATGACAATTCTGCAACACACACACACACACACACACACACACACACACACACACACACACATATATATATATATATATATATATATATATATATATATGTGCCTGTGTGTGTGTGCGTGCCTGTGTGTTTGTATACATACACACACACACACACACACAAACACTCACATAATCAGATTACATTACCTCTGCATACATATAATAGATGTGTTTACATATGTGTATTACATGGGTGAAACCACCACATAAAACTGTACATAACTGAATAAAATGATTATTAAATATATTAAATATTAATTGTATCATTTGTCATATATGACTAAAATGTAAACTGTATTATCTTTCAATTAAATAAAATATTCAACACCAACCATTTTAAAGTGGTACAGTAAATGTGAACAGAAGTGTGAAAGAAACTTACAGGTCTATGTAATAGAATAAAGACTTAAACTATGTTCGATACAAATATATGTTAATTTATAAATAGTACAGTATGCTTACATAATTTGTGTTTCTTATATCAGTCTGTGTGTCATGCTTTTTAAATTCGCTGTAGAGTAATATCACAATAATTAAGAGTTTAGCATTAAACACTTTTGGCTTGAGTGATACATATATCAATATTTCATTTGGCACTAGATGTGTTTTGGCCAGTAAAAATACTATATAACAGAATATATTTATCCTATAGAACAAATAAAATACAATATTTATACTATACAATAGATACAAATCACATAAATATATTATGTTTTTAGAACTGCTTTAAAACAATGAATATCTTGGTTAAAAGAATTCAGTTAGAAGAACAGAAATCTGGCTCCTGACTTCATTCATTGTATGTCTTTGTTAAATTTCAAGAAGTATTCATGAAGTATTGAGTAGCCAGGCTATAATGTCCTACCATGCTCTGCTGCATGTATGAAAATGCTCAGTGGGCTCATTTGACCACCAATTTGGATAAATATGGCAATACATAATGTTAGGGCCTCCCGGGCACATAAAGATCATCTGGCCTTGGTTGCATCATTGGCTATAGAGTTACAAACTCTCTGAAATTACAATTTGTTCAGAGTGTCAGCTCTTTGATATGATGATTCGTTTTAGTAACGGGCGGTCTGACAGCTGGCACTCATTACATGCACGTGTGTACTCAAGAGGTTAAAACTGATGACTTGTATACTTGACAAAGTTCTTGTGTCGTTATATTTAAATCACTGTAACTTAATGGACAAATAAACAATAAATAAGTTATTTTATGCATTAAGAAACAAAACAGATGCTCATGTCAGCTTTTCATTATAGAGTATCTTTCTGCAAAGTGCATCCCACAAGCATTTTCTAAGCATAATATTGTGTCAGGAGAGCAAATTCTAATAACGTTTTACAGTAATAAAATACATATTTACATACATCTGTATTATATACACAAAATATGCTCCATAGATGAAGATAAAGCCCTTTGCAACTACTGGATACCACAGAAGTGCAGAGACTTATATAATGTCATCTAGTAGGTGTGGCGCACCAATCCAGTCTAGTGTTCTTGGCTCAGAGGCTGCCATGATCATACACATGAATTGTTTCCCTGTTCTCTTATCTATAGGATAGATGGTTGTGGGAGTGAACCTTTTGTTGTTCTCTACAAACTCACAAAGCTTGCTGTATATTTGTGGAAACTCATGGCGAAGGAAGACACCTCTTGTTCTGAGTTCCTTTTGGATATTAATGAAACAGATTTCTCGTGCTTTCCTGCCCTCTTGTCCCTCTTTGTCAATATCAGATGTCCCAGGTGGAGGGGTGAGAATTAGTGTCTCCATGTCATTTTCTTTCTTCAAAACCTTTTTATCTGGGCTTGACGATGCCAATGACACCTTGGCATATTTGCGCACTGTTGCTGCTTGTAATCTGGGTGAAGGTCTGTTAGGCACTAAGTCACCAATAGCTATGGACACATTCAAAAGGAAACATTCACTGGGATCATACTCCTTGCCTGCATCTCGGAGTTCCTTACAGTACTCCCTAAGGCTGTCTTTGAAACTCTCCAACTCTCTGAGTGACAGATACGTTGGAGACATAGCAATGCTCTCAAGTCCAACTTGGAGAAAGTTATTTGCAGAAGCAGGATTTTGGAAACCTATGAACAGGATCCCTCTGCCTCGAGACAGGTAGCCTACTTTAGCAATTCGTGAGAAAGATTTATGAATCTCAGAGTTCTCTCTGCAATGTTTCAGGATATGCCTACAAATACTACTGATGCGACCATACAGGCAGCTCTCTTTGTGAGTATCCCAATCCTCCCGTCTGCAGTTTCTGGAGCAATAATAAGTGTAACAACTATGGCAGGATTTGAAATACAAGCTGGCATTAAACAGAGTTTCCTTATGCCGGCATCTGCTGTTGGAGCACACCATAGAATCATCTTCATCTGCACTTTGGTTGATCGATATGTCCTCAGCACTTCTCTGAAACCCCCCACAACCACTGTCTGGATCTTTAACGGTATCTGGGCTGGTCTTGGTAGAATTTGTTTGAGTGTTTAAAAGTCCAGAGTCTTCTTGATCTATTACCTCCTCTCCCTTTACCTCATCATCATTAATCAACAGTTTGAGCCGGTCTATCAAGCCCTCACTGGACTGCCTACCGTTTTGAGGTTTGTAATCACTGACTAAATCAGCTAACAACTCATCCAGTTGTTCAAGGCTCTGCTGCAAGGAACTGTTATTGTGCTTTCTCTCTGAGGGTTCTGATGGATCTGAAGGTCTCACAAGATTATGATTATTTGCATTTTGACTCTGTCTACCATTTGTCATATCCCAGCTGACTGAGTCCTTGTTTTTTTTTCTGCTGTTACCTGGACAAATGTCATTGTCTGTAATGGTAATCTCTGGTGTTACAAACCAATGGCATCCCATGCCAGTTCTGTCACTAGCATATTTCTCCAAAGAATTTTCAGAGAGGGACAAAGCAGCATACCGTCTTGGTGAACTTGAGAGGTTAATTATGACGGGGTTTTGTCTGTTGTCAGGGGAAACTCTTTCCTTCCCTTGCTGATAAAGATTCTCATAGCTCCTGCCTCGTGGAACCGTATGCTCCTTCTCCATATGTGGAATAAGAATGTTCTCCCAAGACTTTGAGTAATTCCTGACATCTCCTCCTAATCGACTAGGCTCAGTAAAGTGATTGACATCCCAACGGCTCATTGCTGGAGTTTTCTGTGGTGTCACCTGTGAAGATGGGTATTGACTGGAATATGTGGCTATGCTTGATCGGTACCAGTCATCTGGAACCACTTGAGAAATATGGGGAATCTGTCGCCCCTCTGCATGGTATGCTGTCACTGGAATAGAGTATTCTGCTGGGGAATGGCAAGACTGTGAGTAGAAAATCTTAGAATGGTCAGTGGGGAAAGCATACGTTCTTGCACTTTCTCTACAGTATGCTCTTGTCTGTGGTGCAGCCATAAAGTGTGTTCTGGGCTCACTCATTGAGTATGGTCTATTGTAGTATGCATCCAATGGTTGTTGGCGAGAATCAGCATAATATGTACGCACTGGCATTGTAAAAACCCATCTGGACCTTGGGTCATTTACATACTGACCACTGACTGAGGGGTTTTGGTTGTTGCTACTTTTAGTACTGTACTGGTCATCTTGAAAACAGGTTCTACCAGGTGGCTGGACTGGATACCTGGTGGGATCTTCTGTATAAAAGAATTTTGTTGGAATGTTTGGGTTAGACAGAGTTCTGTACTCCCTTGAATCTCTGAGTGAAGTCCCACCTAAAGAAATATGTGCAGGTTGAATGTAGCCACCAGGTATACAGTTTGGATAATGATAAGTTGGTCTGCAGTCCATGCTGTAACACTCACTGGGAGTGGGTGTTCTGGAGGTGGGCATTTGGCGAGGCACAGACATACTCCTGAAGCTCGATGTGGAATAACGCTGCCAAGGCATGTCATTTCTGGCAGCAGGTAGTTTCCTTGTGGTGTGCTCGAGAACTGCTGCATCTGGTTTGATATCTACTCGATATCTAACATGAGGAGAGTTGGCTAGCTTGTCCTGTCTGTTCTCTTCAAAAGAATCAGAGACACATAGGGGTGTTTGAGGCTGCAGCTTAATAGGGTGCACCTCGTTAACCAAAGCCCGATTTATATTAAGAGATGGCTCTCGGGTTTGGGAAAACCCTTCAGGCTTTTTTTGGTGGTACACTGGAGATTGCCCCCACCTTGGTGAAGGTTGTGAGACTATAATGGGTACAGGGGTAAGAGTGGCTCGAACTTTGGGCACACTTTTTGACCGAGTTTTGCCTTGAAGACTATTCCGTACTGACTCATTGGTTTTGTCAGTGCTGGTCTGTTGTTGAGACAGTTTTGTGTTAAAAAGATCAGGAGAGGAAAAACGAAGGTGGCCCTGCTGCCCAATATCATTCCATGCACCATCTTTATTTACTGTCTGACGCTCTGCTGTGTAAGGACACTCCATGGATGAAGAAAAGGTGTTTGGATCATCCAGTGACTCAATGAAGTCAAAGCTACGGCAATGTCTTTTGTTGATGGTTTCAAAGTTTTGATTTTGTGTTCCAACCATTTGGGAATCACATTCTTTAGTGGAGGGAGAACACTTGGTGAGCCCACAGTCTGGGCTAATTGTGATGTCTTGATAAAGGGTTGATACAATTATGTCAGGAGGATAAGTCCGTGTCATCTTAAAGAGGCTCTTCTACTTTTATGCCTCAGACTATACCACCTAAAAAAAAAAAAAAAATTAAGTGCATCTAGTCCTAGAATGTACACCATTAAATTAAGACTCAACACAAGAATCACATTTCCTTAACTGCTTTAATGTTGATGTTTTCTAATCCATTACTATACACAGACCCAATAAATGCCAGATAAAAGTTTTCATTTCACTATCTCATGCTGTCCAAATGAACAGCATGTCATGGTCTTGATTAAAAGCCTCAAATCCCTGAAAATGTTATACAAATTTATAGCAAAAACTGCATTCCTTGACGTATAATACTCAAATCCTTCAGGTGTTTAGCAATAAGCAAAAAAGACATGCACATCATTTTTCTCATCCTGAGATAAATGACTTTTGCACACTATAATGACTGAAAATTGTAAAGTCACATTACACACAAGTCAGAAAAATCACAGGCATCAGAATAAATAACAAATTAACAATAAATGAGAAAACACTTGATGTGGGAGTCTTAGAGAGAATATATAGTAAATAAAGGAATCCGTGTCTCAGTGATGGCAGTATTACTTTCTGTGCAGTTTACTGACTTTATTCTTTCTTCCATTTTGGCCCCATATAATAATAATAAAACATGTATAACCAAATTAAAGCAATTTTTAACTCCACAGTCACATTTACTACGACACGGTGATGAGACACAGGAGCTCATTCAGTGCAAGACTCATTCTACTGAAATGACCACAGAGCGCCACATGAAGTGCATTCTTACCTGTGGCCATCAAACTCTATAACTCCTCACTCAGTGTGTGATACTATGGTTCATCTGTGCAAAACTCAATACCTAACTGTACTGTTCATATGTGCAATAATAATAATTGGGTGCAACAACTCAGACGTACAGTAATTTGAACGGCTTTATACTAGATTATTTATTATCACAGTCACCTCCACTTTACTGTATTCACAAGTACTTAAATCTTGTGTACATATTGCAAATTTCTCTTTATCTTTGTTTTAAATTATTAAAGTGTTTATTCTTTTACATACATGGTTGCAACTGTAACAAATGCAATTTCCCTCTGGGATCAATAAAGGATTCTGATTCTGATCTTTTATGAAATCCACCTACAGCAGGGAAAAAGATCTTTCAGAGTGTAGTCAGATTTTGGTTCAATTTTCAGGTAATAGATTTTCATATTTTGAGACAATATTTAAATGAAAGAGGACATGTAGGAAATTAGGGCGAAAGGGCACATCACATTATGTTTACAGTTTGAAGATATATTATATACAAGAAAAGCAAAAGTGCACATTATAGAGGGTGAAATCCGAGAAAACGAACACCTTAGAACATCCGTTTACTGTAAATCTAAACCATATCTGTGCATGAGTTTAGCATATGCAGAAGGATGAAGAATAAACCAGTTAGTGGAAATAAACTGGAACAGCATTCTTTATTGTTTTTGTCAGACCACCATTTTCGATTACTGACTGACTGACTAACTTTGTGCGAGTAGTGTAGCCAGCGCTTGGTGCGGTAATGCACCCTAAGTTCACCTGCCATCATTCATCAAACAGAAGAAGACTTAAGTGCTGGTTTCTCACGCTACACAGTGTTGAGTAAGCTTGCATGTTGTGTCAGTGTGCGCGTGACATCTGGGTGGTCTTGTGGCTCCTTGTTAGATCTTTTTCCGTTACAAAAGTTACATTGTGCTGTCCAAACCTGCACCACTTAAGGTACAACAAGAAAATTCAAATAAAAGCTGACTGCTGTACCATTTAAGGTGGAACTTGAAAACTCAAATAAGAAGCTGACCTAAGCTTTGTGCAAGAAGGTGCAAATCTATTGTGAATATCTACATGGATTGCTGTAAATTACCTACAATGCTTCTGCAACACACTCACTGTAAATAAATGAATGTAACTCATACAAGTTAGTTTATAGGCTATTCAATGAAATAAACACAGAAAACAATCACATCAACGAGTTCTCTGTGTTTCACCAACCACACATCCATATCTAAACCTAAACAGCACATAAACATAATAAATAAACATAACACCATTCTCTCCATTACAAATCTTATCCCACTTTCTGAGTGCAGTACTCTTAAAATAGTATAATTTTGGACAGTACCTTTCCTAAACTCTGCTCTGTAATGACACTGCATGCTGCTCAGTAACAATGCTGACCGCCCCAACATGGCGTCACTGTTGACGTGCCTGCATGTCTGTATGACGCAGATGCTTCGAGATATGCAGACGGGGTTTCGCAAATAGCTGTGAACCAAAATGTGTCACTAAGCATTTCATAACGCAGCTCAAAGGCGAGCTGTCCAAGTGGTCTTGTACTGCCAGCGTGCTCTCAACAGATGAGCAGTTGAGTCTTATACAAAAATGGCTTATATAAACATAAAAGAATTGATACATTATCGCCTTTACATTCCAACAGAAGGGATAAAGCAGTCACTCTCCTCTACTTGCCCACATTTAGGTGTTGAGGCTGTTGGAATAACAGTAGACCCCTCTCAGATTTGTCATATATTGCCCTCTATCAGTACTGAGATTTAGTTATTATTTTTTAGCCTAGGTTTTATTTATTCTGTTAAATCTGAAGTAATTGAAAGCATTTTGTTTTAGAGGTGTCTGGTGGTGTTTATGTAGCCAGAAAACCTACAGTTGTCACTACAGAGGAAGATAACTCAAACACTTGTTCTACAGTTTTTCTGTCCATGTAAATGTTTTACTGAATCTGACAACCTTGCATGATTTTTAGTCTTTTTGTTAACTAATTGTTAATTGTGAGAGGCACACATTTGCACCTAGCTAGCTGACAGCGTTTGTAGTTTAATTAGTGTTACAGTGGTTAGTGGTGTTAGAAAGAACAAGGTTTACAGTCTGAAAAGCATGTTTCCAAAATTTGGTGTTGATCCTGGCAGTAAAATTTTACAAGATTTTTGTATAAACTATATTATCCTCTGTTGTACTGTACTGTCTTAAAACAAGTTGAACATTTCATTTTGCTAATTCAAAGGCTTTCATTTCTGCCAGAATGGATTCACAAGATATCCTGATATAATTTTGATACGAAACCCGACAATAATTAATTCATTATAACAGCCAAGTAAATTAACTGACTTAATCAAGTCATCAAGACAAAAAACAGGCAGGCTGTTTTTTTTAATAGCTCATGATGCAGGCATTGGTTGAATACATTTGGAACAAGGGTTAGTTGTATTCATTCAGAGAATTCAGAATGGGCACTGGATGGATCCATTCAGAGTGGACACTGAAAGCAAAGAAATTCAATCCATGCCAGATGTGTGTTTATTAGTAGAAGCATTTTTTATGGTTTGAATTTGATGGAGTTGTTTTTTGCACATAGTTTTGTTTTTAAAAAGACATTTTTCTTTTAAAAAAGACATTTACATTTTTCTAGGAATTTCTACTAAAAGTATATAATGACTCGACTTTTAGGTTTTGTTATTGCCCTGGTCTGACTTTAATAAGGACTCAGTCTCGCTTTGATTTGGATTTGGTCTTGGCCTCAACTAGGTATGGTCTTGGATTCATCTTGAACTTGACAAAGGTGGTCTAGACTTCTTCCCACATTGTATTTAGCTTGTGAGATGCTGAGATGCATTTTAAATGATGCATTATTTGCATTATTTACCAAAAGCTGCAGAGGAGAGAGAGCATGCAGCCAGGCTTAGCCTTGTTTTAGCACAAAAAAGAAAATCCTAAAAAGAGGCATCTTGTCCCACTATCAGAGTAACAAGGGGGTGAGTCTTGTAAAAAATCTGTCTACACACTTAAAAAAAAGATGGTTCTTCAAGGGTTCCTTAGTAAAGAAACATGGTTCTATATAGAACCATAAACACTCAAAGAACCTTTTGCATGAATAAAGGGTTCCTTGCATTATGAAAGCATGCTTCAGATTGATGGAGAACTTGTACATGGTTCTTTATAGCACCTTTTTGAAAATACTGTACCAAAAAGGGTTCTGCTATTGTTACAAACTTGTTACAATATAAATATGTTACAATAGAAGAACCCCTTTTGTTTGCTATTTAGAACCCTTCTGAAAAAAGTTTTTATAGCACCATCTTCAGCACATTCTCCATCAATATGAAGACCCCTTTCATGATGCAGAGAACCATGCAAAGGATTCTTTGAGTGTTCATGGTTCTATATAGTCCAGTTTTCTTTATTAAAAAACCCATGAAGAACCATCTTGTGTAGTGCGAAGGTTTTACAGGATGCATAAGTTATTTGAAAATCAGTTCTAGTCTTTGCACTGAAATGTGTTAATAATCAAAGCACTGCTCCTTAAATGAAATGGCGGTTGCTATGAGCCCATGTCTTATCGATTCACCTCATTATAGTAACACGTTTTAAACAGAGAGGTCTCGAAATCCCCAAATCTTATGCAGTGCAGCATAAACTACATAATATATTTAATATATATTAATAATATATATTTACATATTTATAAATATGCTGCATTTCCAAAGGGATCTTTTTTCTTATGTCTGGAGGAATTCTTACCCAAAAGGTCTAACTTCACATAATAATTTACCTTTTAAATATATTATTCCTTCCACAAGTGCCTCATAATCATATATACTAACAAATTTTCTTGTGCAACTGAATGTAAATTCATAGATCACTGTTTAAAATATTAAATCAATGGACTCCAAAATCTTCACACAATAAATCCCAGGAATGTAATTGATGAAATTTCAGAATTAGTTTGACCATAGGGATTCTGTAAATGTGTTAAGATTAAGTTTTGCCCCGATATATTTAATCAGCAAAGAAAATAATGGATGGGGAGCATTCTCCTATCCCCAAGATACCCTACTACATGATGCGGAAGGGTTCAATATTGACACATAATGCACAACTGTACATATATGCTATATTTATGACTGCTCTGGTATTAACCATAGGGATTCTGTAAATGTGCTAAGATTAAGTTTTTCCCCATCATTTCTTCAGGAGACAAAATAATCGATAGTGAACATTCTTCTCTCCCAAGTGAACCTACTATGTGGAAACGTTCCATATTTCCGCATGCTGTACACCTGCATGCTATATTTATGACTTCTCTACTCAGGTCTTCAGTGCTTGGCACTCGAACATTAATTTTAAAAAAGAAGGAAAGACCATTTATTTTATGCATCCAGTACTAGGACAAAGAGCTTTTGTGGTTTTGTCTCTCACACTTATATATATATATATATACACACACAGGGTGAGTCAAAAGGCGCAGGACACCGTTTTATTTCTTATGCTGTCACAAGCCTCCACGATACAGTGCTGGAGGTGGTGTTTGTTGCGGATTTCTCAGCATACACAATTTGTTTGAGATGACCCTGGAGATAAAAGTCAATAATAAAATAAAAAATAAAATAAAACCAAACAAAACATGTCTTGTGACTTTTGACTCACCCTGTAAATTATATATATAAGTGAGTCAGAGACCACTTTTAATTTGTTCAATTTCCCGGCAAAATGGCTGGTAGGTACCAGTTATTCACTTTTAATTTTTCATCTGTGTGGAGAGTATATAGATATATATAGATATAAGACATCCATAAAGAAAGTTCAAATGAAACTAAGCAAAAAAACCCTAAATTTTAAAATACTATTAAAACACAGAGCAAAAATAAGACTTCTAACAAGACCTGGTAGACCACCAAAACTGTCGCTGTCATAATGAACAGTACTTAAAACTTTGCTTTCATCTTTCCATTGGATAGATTATAAGATAGATCCAGAAGATAATTCAACACTGTGGGTCTGAAAGGATTTTTTTGGACTGTGAGAAGCAGAAAATCACTTTGAACACTGACGTGGAGGTGTGGCAAAATATCCCTGAAGATTTCTTTGAAAAACTGAAACTAATTCTCCTGAAGAGTATTGAAGCTGCCATACAGGCAAAAGGTAGATACAGGCCTGGATCATCCAATGGGTTTTATGTGCACATGCCCTGGGGCCCAAACCACTTGGGGGCTGCCTCTCGCAAGAAAATCTAAACAACTGTCTCAGTGGGAACTGCACTAAAAGAAAATGGACTATTACTTTGTCCTAGCTAGCAACGCAAACAGCAACAACAAAAAAACGTTCCATTATATTGAAAAGTTTCCATTATAGTGTGCTTGTCTTCTAATTGAATACTGTCTTTCGGCTGGTAAAGGTAGACTCTGAGTTGAGACTTTCTCTAGCTTAGTTACAGGGCTGTAGTACCTAGTACTTAATTGTAATTACTAGTTTCAGGTGTGGTTTTGGGTTAGCCAAAGGTGTGAACTGTCAGTCACAAGGCTGATAAATTGAGGAGGTGTTCTGCTACAGACAAGTTTGTCTGTAGTGGTCTGTAGAAGCTCTAATTCATCAACTGAAACGTGTCTGCTTAACTTTGGCTAAGTATTACTTTGTTATCCTTCATTACCTTTTATGTCCTTATTACTGTGTCTATCATGTGCTTTACAATACCTGTTTACTCATCCCAAAGATCATGTAGACTACTATACCTGTTTACTCATCCCACAGATCATGTAGAACCACTCATCGTCACAGGACCCCTAATTCCAGTAACGTCATCTGTCCCCCACTGTCGTCAGAATCAGTGTTGCAGGTGGGCTCTGGAATTGCCAATCTGCTGTGCAGAAGACAGACTACATTCCAGCCCTCGCATCCTGGCACTGACGGAGACCTGGATCACCCCCATGAACTCGGCGACTCCAACAGCCCTGTCCTTTCACTTCTCAAATTCTCCACAGCAGTCTGGCAGGGGTGGTGGCACAGGTTTGCTCTTGTCCAGAAATTGCTTTTTCTCGTCTTTCAATTTCCTCCTTTGACTACCATGCACTACACTGTATCTTTCCCCACTTAACTTCACATCATTCTTCTTTATCGTCCTCCCTCTCCTCTAGGCTACTTCATTGATGAGTTAGACACTCTACTGAGTCTCTTCTCAATCAGTGAAACCCCGCTCATACTCTTGGGTGACTTCAACCTGCCATCAGACAAGCTGCACTCATCCTGCCTGTTACCACTGCTATCATCCTTTGACCTCGCCCTCAACCAGACTCCTCCAACGTACAGAGCAGGCAATGCTTTGGACCTGATATTCACCAGACCTACCTCCACGCTGGATGTGACAGTAACTCCCATGCATCGCTCTGATCACCACATCCTATCTTTCTCACTCTCCCTCCCTGTTACTCGTGTCCATTCCACCCCTTTGTGCTCCTCTTATCGGCACAACTTGCACTCCACTCCTTCCTCATCTTTCACCTCAACTATCCTAACCAGCCGTCCCCATCCTGACTCATTTTTCTCTCTCTCACTGAACATGGCTACAGATGCTTTCCTTTCTTTGCTCTCATCTGCCATTAACTTTGTGTCCTCTCTCCTCCAGGCCAGCAAGATCTTCCTCACCTTCCCCCTGGGTGACGGGTGTCCTGCGCAGCAACTGACAAGAACTAAGGAAGACTGAGAGAAGGTGGAGGAAATCCCAGCTCAACTCGGATCTTCACTCCTACCAATCTCTCCTTTCCAAGTTCTCACTCAAAGTTACTGCTGCAAAGTCATCTTTCTACAGAGGAAAACTGGAAGCATCAGCATCTGATCCATGCAAGCTCTTCAACATTTTCTCCTCTCTTCTCAACCTCTCACACCTGAGGATTTTGTCACCTTCTTTGAGAATCCACCAGTCTTTTGCCTCTGTCCAATCTCCTTCCACTAGACCACCTCCTCTCGTTTTCAATCCTTAAACTTTTTTTCTTCTCTTACCACAAATGCTGTCCTTCAACTGATCAAATCCAGTAACCCAACCACCTGCCCACTGGATCCCATCCCATCTGCATTGTTTCAGTCAATCTTCAAGGACCTACTGCCCTTCATCACTTTTCTCATCAACAAGTCCTTGGCATCAGGCGAAGTTCCATCAACTTTCAAGACTGCAAGAGTACTTCCCATCTTGAAGAAACCCATGCTTGACAGCTCTCAACAGATGTCAACAACTACAGACAATCACTTCTTTCTTTCCTTTCAAATATTCTTGAACGTACAGTCTATAATCAACTTTCTCTCTTTCTCACACAGAGCCAGCTCCAGGACTCCAACCAGTCTTCAAACCAGACTTCAAACCAGCACACTCAACAAAAACTGCCCTCATAGCAGTCACAGAGAAGCTCCAATCAGCAATATCAGCCAAACTGTCATCTGTCCTGATCCTTCTTGATCTCTCAGCAGCTTTTGACACAGTTAACCATACAATCCTTCTGGACATCCTCACCAACCCTGGAATCACTGGCTATGCGTGGAAGAGGTTCAAGTCCTATCTGGAGGATCGCTCTTACCAGGTAACATGGAGAGGGTTCACATCCTCTCCATGCAGGCTCTCCACTGGTGTCACACAATGCTCGGTGCTGGGTCCTCTTCTCTTTTCTCTTTACATTAGCTCTCTTGGTGATGTAATATCTTCTCATGGCTTCTCTTATCACTGCTATGCTGATGACCCTCAACTAATGTTTTCTTTCTCACCCTCTGACACACAGGTTTCCAGTCGCATCTCAGCTCTGTCTGTCTGACGTCTCTTTATGGATGGAAGCTCACCACCTGAAGCTCAATCCTAGCTGAGCTGCTATTCATCCCTGCAACTATAGGTCCTCATCATGATCTTGCCATCTCATTTGAGAACTCTCTGATTGTTCCGTCTGTATAGGCAAGAAGTCTTGGTGTGACTCTAGATGGCCAGTTATCATTCTCGACTCACATCACTGAACCTAACTTGGTCATACAGCTATCTCCTGTACACCATCCGTAGGATCCAACCCTTCCTCACCCAAAAGGCCACCCAGGTGCTAGTGCAGTTGACCGATGCAACTCGCTCTTGGCTGGTCTTCCCATGCAGGCCATCAAGCCTCTGCAACTCATCCAGAATGCAGCAGCACGGCTCGTCTTCAACCTCCCCAAGTTCAGCCACGTCACCCCATTGCTGCACTCCCTTCACTGGCTTCCTGTCGCTGCACGCATCCGATTTAAAACCCTAATGCTTGCCTACAAAGCCAAAATTGGACCAGCCCCTACCGACTTGATGGCAATGGTGAAATCTCGAAGTGTACCACGAGCCCTTCGAGCTTCAAGTACAGCTCAGCTTGACCCACCATCCTTCAAGGCGCATGGAAGACAAGCATCAAGAATGTTCTCTGTACTGGCACCCAGGTGGTGGAATAAACTCCCACTGGCTGTCCGAACAGCAGAGTCTCTTGCTGTCTTCAAACACAGACTGAAGACCGTCTCTTTACATAGCACTTAAATGAGCACTGAATTAAGTACTGTTTGCAATATATTGTGCTGCACTTATATATTTTCTTGTATTGCACTGTGTATTGTAGTTTACTGTATTGTATTGTACGGCACAGAGTTCTGTGTTCAGCTCTTCCTTTTTTCTGGGGATCTACAGTGACTTTTGTATCTAGCAGTATCTGAGCTCAGGACCGTCTTTTTCTCTAACCTATTGGTAACTAACAAAGATACTTTCTCTAGATAGACAAAGCACTTCTTGTAAGTTGCTCTGGATAAGAGCGTCTGCTAAATGCTATAAATGTGAAAATAAATAATCGATGAAGCCATCTACACAAGCGGCAAGTGGCAGAGTATGTTTGGCAGAGTACATTTGACACTGTAATTCCACTGTAAAACGGATGAGGAGAAAATCTTCCATGAGAGGAATCTCTACAACCATTCCAGTAAACAATCTGGAGAGAAACAGCCAGAGAGCTGAAAGTTAGAGGTGAAAACTGTTTGTTTTGTGTTAGTTAACTAGTTAGTTAAGGTAGCTAAGTAGATACAAATTAACATGACCGAGCTGCCCAATACCACAGCAGTATAATGCTATGTCATTAGACTACTGATGTTAAATGTGGTGATAAAATAACCTGTGCAGCAACCATCTTTTGGTAGGTCTGTGGTTTGTTTATGTTTTGACTTGTCACACACTTTTGACGTTTCCGGTGTAGACATCTTGCAGGCCTTGCAAAGTGATGGGTGTGATATAATTTTGTGTTACAGTCGGTCAAAATCATGATGCTCTCCACATCTTTCCTTAAGATCAATTATTTTTTTTCCACCAATCACTGCTTAGTAACCATTACACTCTTATATGAAGCTCCAGGTGTTTAAAACATGTGCCTGAGGGATTTATAAAAGGGAGACCTGTAACTTTGACAGGGGAAGGTGCCTGTTGCCAAAGCCAACCATTACCAACCCTACCTTAAAATATTGATTTGTCCTTGTCAGCAGAGATAATATACATTTTTAAAAAATGTCCACGCTCACTGCTGCAGTATTCTTTAGCTAGGATGCTTGATGGTTTGGGTTTCTAGATTTTCTGTTTTTTATGTATCTTTATGCACATTTTCAATGTCTCATTGTGACTTATGTTGTCTTCATTGGGGTCAGGGTTGGGATAGCTACTGAAAAATGAGCAGTTAGCTACTTTGTAGCTACTTTCCCAAAATGTGTAGCCACAATTTAGCTACTTTTCCAGAGAAAGTAGTTGCTACTTTTTAGCTACTTTTTGAAAAGTAGTGCACTATATTTTAGCCACTTTCAAAGAGAACATTGTCAGAACGTTTATGAATCTCTACCTGACACACCAAACAAGCCCAACCGATAGTGTGAACAAGACATTGCATTTAATGATGTGCCAGAAAGAAACATACAATTGAAAAGCTGCAAATATACAAAAAAGATCACCAAAAAGTGTGACCAACAATCAAACTTACACACCCAAATGTATAATATCCAACATAACTTAAGACTAAAGGGAAAGTCAAATATTCCAGGTTTTTTCTAGCAAAAATCAACAAAAATAACTGAATACAAACCAGAGAATTTTGTGCAAAATGTTGTCAACTGTAGAAATAAAACTGCTCCAATTTAAGCATTAGAGCGTTACTCTTTGCCACAGCCTTAAGTAGATTCCACAGGTGTGTGGAGTTGGACCTAGTCAGCAGAGTTCCCTGAAGTTATAGTCCCTTGCTGCCATCGCCCTTTGCTGGCAGTAGCTGGTGCAGGCTGGACCGCTTGCTGCCATTGCCCTCTGCAGGACCCTTACAGGAACCCCCCATCTTAAGGACAGCCCCAGAAGTCCCCAGGCCAGCAGCACGCACCCGTCGGAACTCCCTAATGAGTTCCGGGTCCAAGATATGGTGTGCCGGAACCCAAGACCACTCCTCAGGCCTGTAGCCCTCCCATTCTACCAAGTACTGGATGCCATCCCGCACACGGCGGGAGTCCAGGAGGCGATGGACCGTGTAAACAAGGGAGCCAGCAACAAGATGCAGTGCTGGGGGCCAAGAAGGGGATGTGAGAAGGGGATGTAGCTCAGTGTTAGAGTGCATGCCTCGCATGTATGAGGTCCTGGGTTCAATCCCCAGCATCTCCAACGAGACACGCTTATTATTGGGGCAGTCATGGGCTGGAGGTTAGGGATCCAGCCTCGTGACCGGAAGGTCACCGCTTCAATCCCCAGAGCCGACAGCACATGACTGAGGTGTCCTTGAGCAAGACACCTAACCCCCAACTGCTCCCCGGGCGCTGCGGATTGGGCTGCCCACCGCTGCGGGCAAGTGTGCTCACTGCCCCCTAGTGTGTGTGTGCTCAGTAGTGTGTATGTGGTGGTTCACTTCACGGATGGGTTAAATGCGGAGGTGAAATTTCCCCGTTGTGGGACTAATAAGGGTCACTTAATCTTAAGTCCCACAAAGGAACAGCCTAAGGCACAACACGTGAAATGCAAGGTAGATCCGCATGGAGGGCAGAAGGCGTAGCCTGTAGGTGACTAGGTTGATATGCCAGTAAACCTTAAAGGGCCCAACATATCTAGGTCATAGCTTTTTAGACTCCACATGGACCTAGGGGTCCTTGGCTGAGAGCCAGACCCACTGGCCTGGCCGAAAAGTGGGTACCAGGCGCCTCTTGCAGTCTGCCACCTGCTTTCTGGCCTTGGTGGTGGTCATGAGAGAAACACGGACCTTCCGCCATGCCCTCCAGCAATGCTGCAAACTGCTCTGCAGCAAGAACCCCAACCTTGCACTCCTCTTCAGTGAACATGGGTGGTGACCCGGAGCCAGGCTTGAACCGCCACCATACTAGGACGCACAGGTGACAACGGGTAAAACACTTCAAGGAAGTGGAAATGAAAAGGCGGGAAACCATCAAACAAAAGAAACACTGAAACCAGCATGCTCAAACAAAATCTGAACTAGAAAGGTGAAATAAAAGAAAATGAAACACACCTCCTCTGTAAGAAAGAAGGGAAGGTAGACTTTGTTTGAGCTGTTTGTTCTTGGTGGAGTAAACACCCATTCCATTTCTTGGAGCCATTTGTAGCTCAAGACCCTTTTTTGGCTTTAAGTAGCTTTGGGACAGGGTAT
The DNA here is from genome assembly GCF_015220715.1 of Pygocentrus nattereri. NCBI lineage: Eukaryota > Metazoa > Chordata > Actinopteri > Characiformes > Serrasalmidae > Pygocentrus > Pygocentrus nattereri. The sequence goes on from NC_051239.1 coordinate 21,060,471, forward strand.
TCTTTGAAGCCCTCTTTTCTTCTATCTTTAGTTTTTGGGGTAATTTCTTTTCTCAGCCCTCTTTTCTTTTTCCCGGTGAACGACAACATTCTGTGGTTCATTTTGCGCATTTTACATTTCATAAAACTGTAGCGGCTACAGCTACTACCTACAAATATTTGTAGCTAACTACAAAAGGTAGCACGCTACTTAGCTATTCCCCCATCCCTGATTGGGGTAAATGCTGCATGCTTTATAGGGAAATGTTGTACTAGTTGTTGGGTTTAATTTGACTTGTCTTGACTTGACGTGTCTTCATTAATATGTATGTAATCTTGCTACTGATTTGTCTCGATTGAAAAAAAATGCACCTCTCCTTGGATCACCACCTTATCGTGGTGGAGGGGTTTGCGTGCTTGAATGATCTTAGGAGCTATGTTGTCTGGAGCAAAAGCTCCTGGTAGGGTCTCCCATGGCAAACTGGTCCTAGGTGACAGGTCAGACAAAGTGTGATCCATAATAACCCCTATGAAGACAGAAAAACAGGACTTGTGTACCCTGCCCGGAACAGGGTTACCGGGGCCCCACCCTGGAGCCAGGCCTGGGGGAGGGGCTCGCCAGCGAGCGTCTGGTGGCCGGGCATTTACTCATAGTGCCCGGCCGGGCCCAGCCCGAAGGAGTTACATGAGTCCCCCCTCCCATCGACCCACCACCAATGGGAGGGGCAGTAGTAGGGGTTCGGTGCGTTGTGGATCGGGCAGTGTCCGAAGGCGTGGGCCTTGGCGTTCTGATCCTCGGTTGCTGAAACTGGCTTTTGGAACTTGGAACGTTACCTCACTGGCGGGGAAGGAGCCTGAGTTGGTGCGCGAGGTTGAGAGATACCGGCTAGATATAGTCGGGCTCACCTCAACACACAGCTTGGGCTCTGGGTCCAATCTCCTTGAGAGGGGCTGGACTTTATTCTTTTCTGGAGTTGCCCATGGTGAGAGGCGGCGGGCAGGTGTGGGCTTTCTCATAGCCCCTCGACTCGGTGCCTGTATGTTGGGGTTTTCTCCGGTGGACGAGAGGGTAGCTTCCCTACGCCTTCGGGTTGGGGAACGGGTCCTGACTGTTGTCTGTGCTTATGCACCGAACAGCAGTTCAGAGTACCCAGCCTTCTTAGAGTCCTTGGGAAGGGTGCTTGAAAGTGCTCCTCCTGGAGACTCTATTGTCCTACTGGGGGACTTCAACGCTCACGTGGGCAATGACAGTGAGACCTGGAGGGGTGTGATTGGGAAGAATGGCCTCTCTGATCTGAACCCGAGTGGTGTTCAGTTTTTGGACTTCTGTGCAAACCACAGTTTGTCCATCACGAACACCATGTTTGAACACAAGGATGTCCATAAGTGCACATGGCACCAGGACACCCTAGGCCGCAGTTCAATGATTGACTTTGTAGTCGTGTCATCGGACTTGCGGCCATGTGTTTTGGACACTCGGGTAAAGAGAGGAGCTGAGCTGTCAACTGATCACGACCTGGTGGTGAGTTGGATCAGGTGGTGGGGGAAGATGCCGGTCAGACCAGGCAAGCCCAAACGCATAGTGAGGGTTTGCTGGGAACGTCTAGCAGAAGAACCTGTCAGATTGATCTTCAACTCACACCTCCGTCAGAACTTTGACCAGATATCGGGGGAGGTGGGGGACATTGACTCAGAATGGGCCATGTTCCGTTCCTCCATTGCTGAAGCGGCTGACTGTAGCTGTGGCCGTAAGGTAGTTGGTGCCTGTCGGGGCGGTAATCCTCGAACCCGGTGGTGGACACCCCAGGTGAGAGATGCCGTCAAGCTGAAGAAGGAGTCCTACCGGGCATGGTTGGCCTGTGGGACACCAGAGGCAGCTGGCAGGTATCGACAGGCCAAGCGATCTGCGGCTTCAGTTGTTGCCAAGGCAAAAACCCGTGTATGGGAGGAGTTTGGTGAGGCCTTGGAAACTGACTTTAAGTCGGCTCCGAAAAGATTCTGGCAAACCGTCAGGCGACTCAGAAGGGGAAAGCAGTGTGCCACTAGCACTGTATATAGTGGAGATGGTGTGCTGCTGACTTCGACTGAAGACGTCATTGGGCGGTGGAAGGAATACTTTGAGGACCTTCTCAATCCCACCGACACGTTCTCCAGTGAGGAGGCTGAGTCTGGGGACATGGGAATAGGCTTGTCCATTACTGAGGCCGAAGTCGCTAAGGTAGTTAAGAAGCTCCTTGGTGGCAAGGCTCCAGGGGTGGATGAGATCCGCCCTGAGTTCCTCAAGGCTCTGGATGTTGTGGGGCTGTCTTGGCTGACACGCCTTTTCAACATTGCGTGGACATCGGGGGCGGAGCCACTGGATTGGCAGACCGGGGTGGTGGTGCCTCTTTTTAAAAAAGGGGACCGGAGGGTGTGTTCCAACTACAGGGGAATCGCACTCCTCAGCCTCCCTGGCAAGGTCTATGCAGGGGTACTGGAGAAGAGAGTCCGGCTTATAGTCGAACCTCGGATCCAGGAGGAACAGTGCGGGTTCCGCCCTGGTCGTGGAACACTGGACCAACTCTTCACCCTCTCCAGGATTCTGGAGGGTTCATGGGAGTTTGCCCAACCAGTCCACATGTGCTTTGTGGATCTGGAGAAGGCATTCGACTGTGTTCCCCGGGGTATTCTGTGGGAGGTGCTTCGGGAGTACGGGGTACATGGCTCTTTGCTACGAGCCATTCAGGCCCTGTACAAACAAAGCTGGAGTTTGGTTCGCATAGCCAGCAGTAAGTCAGACTCGTTCCCAGTGAGAGTTGGACTCCGTCAGGGCTGCCCTTTGTCACCGATTCTATTCATAATTTTTATGGATAGAATTTCTAGGCGCAGTCAAGGGATGGAGGGTGTCCGGTTTGGTGACCTCAGGGTCACATCGCTGCTGTTTGCAGATGATGTGGTCCTATTGGGGACATCAGGCCGCGAACTTCAGCTTTCGCTGGATCGGTTTGCAGCCGAGTGTGAAGCGGCTGGGATGAGAATCAGTACCTCTAAATCCGAGACCATGGTTCTCAGGCGGAAAAGGGTGGAGAGCCCTCTCTGGGTCGGGGATAGGCTCTTGCCTCAAGTGGAGGAGTTCAAGTATCTCGGGGTCTTGTTCACGAGTGATGGTACAAGGGAGCGGGAGATTGACAGGCGGATTGGTGCTGGGTCAGCAGTGATGCGGGCTCTTTACCGGTCTGTTGTGGTAAAGAAAGAGCTGAGCCATAAGGCAAGGCTCTCGATTTACCGGTCGATCTACGTTCCCACCCTCACCTATGGTCATGAGCTTTGGGTAATGACCGAAAGAATAAGATCGCGAATACAAGCGTCCGAAATGAGTTTCCTCCGCAGGGTGTCTGGACTCTCCCTTAGAGATAGGGTTAGAAGTTCAGTCATCCGGGAAGGACTCGGAGTAGAGCCGCTGCTTCTTCACGTCGAGAGGAGCCAGCTGAGGTGGTTCGGGCATCTGGTTAGGATGCCTCCTGGATGCCTCCCTCGGGAGGTGTCACAGGCGAGTCCACCTGGGAGGAGACCCCGGGGAAGACCCAGGACACGCTGGCGCGACTATATCGCCCAGCTGGCCTGGGAGCGCCTCGGAATCCCCCTTGGAGAGCTGGTGGAAGTGGCTGGGGAAAGGGAGGTCTGGGCTTCATTGCTTAGCATGCTGCCCCCGCGACCCGAACCCCGGACAAGCGGAAGATAATGGATGGATGGATGGATGAAAAAAAATGCAGAGATGTTCCAACACTGTGGTTACTATCCTGCCATTGTGGTGCTGCATACGCTGCGTCTTTAACTTGCTGTGGTATTATAACAAAATCACTGACCTCCTGAAAAAGGTAGCCAGGTAGCCCACCAGACATTCGTGCCCAGGAGCCCATAACTTGATGTTTTGGGCCTGGGTAGACAGACTATAATCCTGTAAAAAAACATATTATAATTAGCTGTTAAGGTTTCTGTGTAATTTTATGTTAAAGATTTGTAGATTTGTTTTCAGATTTTTTTTTTTTTTGGATGCTGGGAAATTAACTAACGCTTAATACCATTTTGAGTGGAAATTACATAAATGAAGACAAGTGGTGTCTGACGTCTGCCCTGTACTTTAAAGAACAGTTGCTCTCTGAGGAATTCTTGACTAAATTTAAGGTTAACATAAGCTACTCAAAAATGACTGCTCCCTCTCTAATGAATGATCATAGTATATGAGCATTACAACATGTAAAATGTTAATCATTTGTTTACAACCTCTTTACAGATTAGCTCATTTGTCCAAATCTAATACAGCCCTGCTTTTTTTATCTTAGATATTTTAGATAATAAATATAGTGAGCAATGAACTGTTTCCTCTCATATTACTGTCTGCAGCAGAGTAAAGATTGAAAGACAAAATGCTTTATGATGCATTATTCATTTGCACATATGACAGTACGTCTGAGATTTTAGCTATTTAGTGTTAATAACAAAGCATGCTAGAAACAGTGCCTCTCCCATCAGCCAGCCTCGAAAACCATCTGTTCATCCTGCTGAGACAAGGCTGATCAGTGTCCTCCCACTTCCTACAACACCTCCAAATAATACACACCCAAACAAAGTACATCTGAAGTGTAATGCAATATGCTCATTTGCTCAAATTATATGGAAAGGAAAAGTTACTCAGTAACTAAATTTTTTTAAGTAATTTATTGAGCCATGTACTCAATACATTTTTGTTAATACATGTCATATGTCAATAAATTTTTTGATTAACTCCTTATACTGTAAGACTCATACATGAGACTATATTTCAGCTCATCATTTATTTAGTTTTTAAATGTATTTTATTTTATTTTATTAATAAGGCAGATGCACTGACCTAAGTTCTCGTTTTCAGGGGTGCCTTAGCACAAAATCTAAATCACACAAAATAAAATAGGGAGAAAGGTGGGGAAGTAAAATACAATAAAAATAAACAGTAAAAACAATAATAATAACAAATAAAAGATAAAATTATTGACAGATTGCAGTAATTAATTAAAAACTATAAAAAACAAATATAAAGGAAATAGACAAATAAAATGTACATTTCTAATATTAATAGTTATCTGATATTGAGTTAATATGATCTTTAACCCTTGAGACCCAGAGAACAGGTAGGTCACTTCTAGTCTTCATAACGTCAGACAGTTTAAGTTGCAACATGCTCCACATAACAGGACATTCAGCAGACCTGTCCCTAACTAGCAAGTGTAATGTCATCGAGCTGTGACGTCAGCATCAGTCAGTAATGTGGCTTGGAATATTACCTACAATCCTGATATTATTGCTCTGCTGTTTGGCCTTCAGATTCCAACAAAATGGGTTAAAACAGTGGCATACTTCATACACCACACCACTCAGCAGACTCTCACCATCCAGAGTAATTTGATCCACTTATGGTTATCCATCAACCAGCAATCCAGGTACAAAATCACCCAAACCCCACTCACTACTCTGATACTACATCTCTGCTTTTAGCCTTCATATTATAAACAAAGGGCTTTCAATTTTCATTGATTCTGAGTATTAGAAATATCTGATATTAAATATGCAACTCAATTTGTAATTAAAAATAAAGGCTTTCTTACTGTGTATCAGTTTTAGCACTGAGCATGAATCCAAGACGACAGAAAATCAATGAAAAACATGTCAGCCTAGGGCTGGATGATAAAACAATAATGATAATTAATACAATATAACTTTTCTTCGACAGAACAATAAGAAAGGTTCGATAAATCTGTGATATAATACACCGGTTTTTCGACATGAATAGAGAGGGAGGGGGTGATGAGTAAAAAAAGAGTTATACATTCCGTTTGAGTGGAGCGATCGGCGATCTGCTCTCTTGAGACCAAGCGTGAGTGACGAGATCAGTGGTGTAACTGCACCTGTCTTAAACTCACCTCTTTCCATCCTAACATCCTAACAAGCTTCTGCAGCATTAAACGACGTGTGCTCCTCTCAACTAAAACTCTGTTGCAGCGCTCAAAAAGTCATATTTTAGTATTAGTGCATTCTCGAGCAACGGAAGTGAAAGAAAGAAGAGGGTTCATGTTAGTTACAGCCCTGATTTAAACAAAAGTAAACTGAGGAATCTGTGAGGCATTAGAGAGTGGGAGAACACTGTTTCTAGCAACTGGCTAACTTGCTGTTTTTAGCAACTGGCTAACTTGAAGCAGCGCTCCATCACAGAGAACTGATACTGTAGATAAAGCAACACACAAAAGCAATGCTTTCAGTTTTAACATACCTAAAAGTAGGACTCTGTTTGTCTGGTGTTATTCGTCTGCTAGCCGGTGTTTGAATACTGTGATATACTCTGACATGGATGTGGGGAGTGATGGCAGTAAGGCGGTGTGATCCATCACTGATGTAGCGAGCCAGCTAATGTTTGCTTTTCATAAAACCTTGACGTTGTTGAGAAACTAAACAGTTTAGCACTGTTGTTGGTTTAGCATTTGTAACAAGATAGTTAAAAATAATCTTTTTCTTTCTTAAATGACCATTAAAAAAACTGCGCCTTGCTTTTCCAGCTGATACAAACAGCCAACCACTCTCCCATGACAGAGTAGTGAATTGTTCCACCATTGGGTGCTTGTCGTATTCCGACCATAAAGCATATTTTAAAACAGCAATTAACAACTCAGGAGCAAAAATCAGCCTCAAGCTTTAAAGAAATAATGATTTGACATTTGTTGCGATATGTATCGATATCGTTCGATATGAATTTTAATCAAATCAAATCAAATTTATTTGTATAGCGCTTTTTACAATGGATGTTGTCACAAAGCAGCTTTACAGAATTTCGGAAAAGACAGAGTTTCAACAGGACTGTAAGAATGTACAGAAACCCCCCGGTGGGCAAGCCAGGGGCAACAGTGGCAAGGAAAAACTCCCTCAGAACTGATGAAGAACCCTTGGGAGGAACCAGGCTCACCAGGGGGGACCCATCCTCCTCTGGTCAAACTACCTACAAGTGATTATATTACTAATATTAATAGCAGTAATATTGGTATTAGGAATAGCTAGGAGTCTATGAGAACATCAGTGTAGGGTGGGCAGCTAGTCCAAGGCAGGTGGTGGCAGCTGGGGCGTGGGCAGCTGGTCTGAAGTGGGAAGCAGGAGGGCTCGGCAGTCGGTCGTCCTTCAGTGTCCAGCCGGACATATGGGTGATTGTATACTCGGAAAGAAAGCAGGTAGATGTAATTAGTTTTGAGTACCTGCAAAACCTTATTTCCTATTACGAGCCACCACGATTACTCAGATCACAGAGTGCTGGCTTATTAATAGTTTTCAGAATTCAGAAGGCTTCAACTGGGGGAAGAGCTTTTTCTTATGAAGCCCCCAAACTCTGGAATGATCTTCCAGAAAATGTTCGGGACTCTTCAAATCTAGGCTGAAAACCCACTTGTTCAGTTTAGCTTTTGGTAGTTAATGTTCCCCTTAGATAAAGTCAGCAGATCCGTAACCTGAGACACTGGTGCTGTCATCACGGTGCTCGCATGTGAACACTCGGGTTTGTGGACGGTGGAGCGGAGGGATGCCAGACTGTCTCAGAGTGCTCTCGTGTCTGTGTGTCCTTCTGGTTCTCTCCTTTTAGTTAAGCTGTCATAGTCAGATCTGCCGGAGTCGTTAGCCACAATCTGGAAATGTTCACATTCTCTGTTTTACACACACCCAAACAGAACAAAACTCCCTACCTTTTTCCAAGTGTCGTGGAAATGTATTTAATAGTGTTGAAATATGCCTTTTGAGCTATTATGCTTAAGGATGATTCTAAATGTCACAGTGGCCGAGAGGTAGCGGGATTGTTTTGTATCTCAGGAGATAAGTGGAAGTGACCTCGCTATGAGAACAGAAGCAGAGTGTGAAGATAGATGCAGCAAGGCAGTGGCGCCTAGCCACAAGGCTACGGGTCGAATCTGGATGTTTTGCTTGGCTGCTCGCTGTAAACAGGTCGTATAAGATAAACATGTAAGAGAATGGTGTACAATTGAGAATAATGCTGACTAATGCTTACTGCCATGAAAGGAACGTAAGGGCGGGGGAATGACAGAAGGCTATAAGAAGCACAACACACAGCTAGGAAAGATATAGGAAAAGGGAGAGAGAATCCATTTTTTGTCATGTTCGCTTTTTAATAAACCTGTTACTCACTTTGATACAGACTCAGAGACTTTCATTATTACTTGTCACCCAGCGATTTCCACCACACAAGTAAACAACTGCCCACATGTCCGGCCACACACTGATGGATGACTGACTGTCGAGTTCTCCTGCTACCCGTTTCAGACCAGCTGCCCACGCCCCAGCTACCGCCAGCTGCCTTGGACTAGCTGCTCACCCTACATTGAAGTTTCTCATGGACACCTAACTATTACTACTAATACTACTACTATTACTATTAGTAGCACAATAATTTTGTAGGTAGTTTGACCAGAGGAGGACAGGTCCCCCCTTGTGGGCCTTGGTTCCTCCCAAGGTTTCTTCCTCAGCCCTTTCGCCCCAGGCTTGCTCACCTGGGGGTTTTTCATGTTAAAACTTTGTCTTTACTGGAATTCTGTGAAGCTGCTTTGTGGAAACATCCGTTGTAAAAAGTGCTATACAAATAAATTTGATTTGATTTGACTAACAATTTCTGAACAACAAGTGAACTTGTTTTCAAGATTTCACCAAATTCAAGATCTACACCTAAAAAATACAAAATTTAGCAGGCACTAAGTAAATTTTTTATCAAAAGTGACCCACATACATAATGATATCAAATTTCTGTTAGCATTTACATGTCAAACAATAGCATATCTGAGTAATCCAGGGTCTCCAGAAAATAACAACATATGGCATGTTACACTGTCACATGTAAATACTTTATAATTGCAACTGTAATTGTAATTGACCCAAAAAATTTCCCTAAAATTCCCTGAAACTTCTACCATCTGAACACGTAAACTGTAAACTGTGTTCCGTTCCATACCTAAGAAAGGTATTTATGGGACTATATTCAAGCATTAACACTGGTGAACAAAGAAGACCCCAGTTAAGGAAAAGGGAATAACAACTAGCATAGTTGATTACTGTAATGCTCTTCTTACTGGACTTCCTAAGAAAACATAACATCCGTTGCAACTCATACAAAATGCAGCAGCATGCATCCTAACAAAAAACAAAAAAAATGAATGATATTACTCCCTTTTAAAATGAACTGCACTCTGGCTACTTGTACCGTTCAGAATAGATTTTAAAGTTCTTCTTTAAACGTTTTTTGATGACCTAGCATCCGCTTACATCACAGAGTGTCTGCTTTTTTATGTTCCAACAAATTATCTTAGGCATGCAGATACTGCAAGTTCTGCAAATACCTTCTGTAAAATACAGAAAACATGGAGAGGCCTCGTTCAGTTATGTTTCTAAAATGTGGAACTTTTATTAGACAGTCAAGCTCAGTGCACACTTTTAAGAAGCATCTAAAATATATCTCTTTAACATAGAGTTTTAGTTAAATGCTATGTCTTTTGGTACTTATCTTTTAAATTGATCCGTGTCATTTTCTTATACGATTCTAAATTAATAATTATTTTTGCTATTTAACTTTATCACCTGTCTGTAAAGTGTATTGAGCTGCCGCCAGCATGAAAAGTGCTATATAAGTACAAATTATTATTATTATTATTATTATTATTATTATTAACTACAAAATGTAGAAGGAATAACAAGAAAATATGAAGAAAATAAATACAATTTCAACAGTGACAGACTACGGGGATTTCCAACTATATGTATTCAAAAGGTCCTTCTTTTTATGCAAAGTGTTCAGTGTGAAGGTGTTCTCACAACCGGCTGCAGAAGAAAGATATAGGAGCAAGTCAGAAGCACTCTGGGTGATCTCTCATACAGCCAGTCACCGACTGTCTTAGACACTTGCATCACACACTACATTGTCTCCATTAACTTTCCCTGTAATTTATAGAGGGAAGCTTAATGGAATATAATTTATATTGTGACCTCTCCCTGTACTTACAAAAATGTGCCTCCATTTATTTGAGTCATACTATTCCAAAAGTTTAAAGTGCAAAAGGTGCAACTGGAGCTCTGAAATAATCTGTTTACTCCTTGACTTCATCCCTAGAGTCTAAGGTATCCAGCAGATGTCTTCTGCACAACTACATTATATTGTGCTTGTGGTGACTCTCCACCCAATGGCTCTCATCCAGTCCACTCTCATTTAGGTCCAGAGAGGTGCACACGCTGAGCACAGCACCACCATGCCATCCTATGTTAGCTAAACAACAACTTGTCTAGCTTCTAGTAGTATTATGCTAAGTGCACATTGCTTAATGTGTGACTCAAAAAAACTGACAGACTTCTCAACTGGTAATATCAAGTTTGGATTTGCTAACAATTTTGAAAATAATAGAAGGTTCAGAAATCAGTTGGATCAGCTTTCACCTGCAGCTCTATTTCACACATAACCCTATCCTGGAAAATCTATGGAACATTATCAGACACAACAGATGCAAAACTGTATCTATAAATCCATTTTCTGACATACAATATATTTCCAAAAATATTCAGTCACCCATCCAAAACTTTAAATTCATATCTTCAAATCTTCCATGGCCACAGGTGTATAAAACCAAGCACCTAGGCCTGCAGACTGCTTCTACAGACATTAGTGAAAGAATGGGTCGCTCTCAGGAGTCAAGTCATGAAATTTCCTCACTACTAAATATTCCACAGTCAACTGTCAGTGGTATTATAACAAAGTGGAAGCGATTGGGAATGACAGCAACTCAGCCATGAAGTGGTCGGCCACGTTAAATGACAGAGCGGATGCTGAGGGGCATAGTGCACAGAGGTCACCAACTTTCTCCAAACTTCATGTGGCCTTCAGATCAGCTTAAGAACAGCATAGAGAGCTTCATGGAATGGGTTTCCATTGCTGAGCAGCTGCATCCAAGCCTTACATCACCAAGCACAATGCAAAGCGCGGAATGCAGTGGTGTAAAGCGCCACCACTGGACTCTAGAGCCGTGGAGACGTGTTCTCTGGAGTGATGAATCACGCTTCTGTCTGGCAATCCGATGGACGAGTCTGGGATTGGCGGTTGCCAGGAGAACAGGACTTGTCTGACTGCATTGTGCAAAGTGTAAAGTTTGGTGGAGGGGGGATCATGGTGTGGGGCTGTTTTTCAGGAGTTGGGCTCGGCCCCTTAGTTCCAGTGAAAAGAACTCTTAATGCTTTAGCACCAAGAGATTTTGGACAATTTCGTGCTCCCAAATCTGTGGGAACAGTTTGGGGACGGCCCCTTCCTGTTCCAACACAACTACGCACCAGTGCACAAAGCAGGTCCATAAAGACGTGGATGAGCGAGTTTGGTGTGGAAGAACTTGACTGGCATGCACAGAGTCCTGACCTCAACCTGACAGAACACATTTGGGATGAATTAGAGCGGAGACTGTGAGCCAGGCCTTCTCGTCCAACATCAGTGTCTGACCTCACAAACGTGCTTCTGGAAGAACGGTCAGAAATTCACTTAAACACACTCATAAACCTTGTGAAAAGCCTTCCCAGAAGAGTTGAAGCTCTTATAGCTGCAAAGGGTGTGCCGACATCATATCATTATTTCATTTAATTTAATTTAAGTTACACATAGGTTAAAGTAATCTGTAATATAAAAAAGAGCATAATTTCAACAATTGCATCCTTAATGACTACTTCAAAATCCCAAAATATTCTCCTTGTTCAGAGAAGTCACTCGGTTTTTTAACAGCCGTTAATTCTTTGCATTACTTACCTCAAGAACCACTACATACCATCAGCACTGCCTCCTCGATACCATACAATGACACAACCTTCTAGCCTACTTTAGACACAGGCTGGGCTGCTTTACTTTACAGGCCGCTAGAAAGAGTTTGGAAAGCAGCCTCAGATTACAGTCCGCATGGCCGCAATACAGTCGAAGTACGTCACCCAACCTACAGTGTCCTCTCTTTAGATCGTTCTACATATTTTACGGCTTAACGAATCTATCTTTAGTCAAAGCTGCCCGTTTTCGTGTGTGAACAAAGTCTTGCGTCACAGGAACAAGAAAAACAGCACACTTGGCTCTCGTTACACGGCGAGCAGTACTGCCCCCGCACTGTGCAGCATCGCTAGTAAAACGACATGCGCCTTCCTGAAAAAATGACATCATTAGAGATTATCGAGGTCAGTCGTGTTAACACCTCACTAATTATTCAAATATTTCAGATATTAAGTGCACGCAGATAAGAGCAGGGTCGTCTGGCTTACCGTGTTCACCCATAATGTCGTAGTGAGCAGCAGCAGCAGTCGTTTAGGATATGCGCGATCTCTGGGTGCAACTCCTGGAGCAGAAGCCGTCTGTTTGACCGATTATGTGCTCTCCATTACGTTCTGCGAGGTTGCATCAAACTCCTGAAGTGTTATTGCTCGCCTGCGTATATCGGGGGCGTACTGCGATAAGGGGTGTGACTGCGTATCTCTTCGAAAGTGCAATAAGGTATAAATGCGCTTGTGTGTGTGTGTGTGTGTGTGTGAGAGAGAGAGAGAGAGAGAGAGAGAGAGAGAGAGTGAGGGAGAGAGAGAGAGAGAGAGAGAGAGTGAGGGAGAGAGATAGAGAGAGAGTGAGGAAGACAGAGAGAGTGAGGGAGAGAGAGAGCGTGAGGGAGAGAGAGAGTGAGGGAGAGAGAGTGTGAGGGAGAGAGACAGAGAGAGAGTGAGGGAGGGAGAGAGAGAGTGAGGGAGAGAGACAGAGAGAGAGAGTGAGGGTGGGAGAGAGTGAGTGAGGGAGAGAGATAGAGAGGGAGAGAGAGAGAGAGGGGGAGAGAGAGAAAGAGAGAGAGTGAGGGGGAGAGAGAGAAAGAGAGAGTGAGAGAGAGAGAGTGAGGGAGAGAGATAGAGAGAGAGTGAGGAAGACAGAGAGACTGAGGGAGAGAGAGAAATAGAGAGAGAGAGTGTGAGGGAGAGAGATAGAGGGAGAGAGAGAGTGAGGGGGAGAGAAAGAGAGTGAGGGGGAGAGAGAGAAAGAGAGAGAGAGAGAGTGCGCACGTTTCACGCCGACGGAGTATATGTCGTGGCCCAGTCTTCCCAATAGACTTCGGGAGATTTCAATTACAAAGGTCTTGTGCTTTGTTTGGATTTGTTCTAATAAGACGTTGTTTAACTGGACATTGTTCAACTACGCAGTAGAAGGCATAGTAGGATACTCTCTGTCAATCAAAACAGGAGACCACACCCCCAATCCCATAAATTGAGAGATTGACAGAGGGACGAACTAATGAAACCATATAGAACTATGCAGAAATATAACGCAGGAGGAGTTTTCGGAAAGAATCCACCTACATAAAAGGTCGATCTTGTGGATTTTTTCCTGATGAGCAATGTAGGCTGACTCAGTCAAGCCAGTAGTCAAATAAAGGTGGTTTGTAGTTTCCACTTATTTTCTTCTGATGAGTGACAGTTCTGTAGTCAGCAGTTTTTGGTCGTTGAAATTGGCACATTTGTAATTAAGCTCACCGTAGGTTTTTATGCTGTCTGTTGGGCCATAGCTGTTCACTCTTCAGAGTGCTAATCTTTCTTTACAGCACAAATGATGCCGTCAACAAAAGGGATTTTCAAAATGTATTCATTTTTGTTAATCTTTCTCTCCCTGTGTTTGTTCTGTTGAACTTGCGTTGGAGTGTGATGGTCAATGCACAGTGCATGTGTCTGTGTCTCTTTTTTTAGCGGTTCTTTTGTTTTTCCATGCTCTGATTTCTGTAGAGCAAATGATTCTCTGTTGCAGTCCTGGGAACCTTCAGCCCTAAACAGCTTTAAATATTTCTTGCCCAAAAATGATCTGATCCAGCTCATCAGCTAATTATCAGTGGCTTTGTTAGTATCTAGCAATGACTCACTTTATCATCATGTCGGGTGCATGTCAAGAGCATTCGTTTGGAAGTTATGCATTAATTATGTGCATAAAACATGGAATAGTTTGCCTATGCGTGTCAACCAATTATAGCATACGTTACCAGCCCTGGTCCTGGAATAAACCCTGTTAACTAGCTGATTAGTTAGGGTACACAGACACCAAAATTGGGAACTAAAAATACAAAACAAAAATAAAGAAGATAAAAATTACGCAGTGTTTCACATAAGGCTTTATACTGCACCACTCCTGCACTAAAAAGCCCATCACTGTTATTGGCATGGCAACACATCAAGCTCCCCATCGGTTGAGCCTACCCTCCATCTGCCTGTTCCCATATGGGTCTGATATGATGCAGTGTGACAAGAGCTGTTCCCACACTGCACAAGGCGTGAGGCTCAAGCACAATGCCAGAGAGTCAGCAAGTTCTTCTCAGCTGCAGGCCTGTGCTTGAGATGACACAGAGAGCATTGGGATACTGTCCATAAGCATGTCACCAGGTGTCTCGGTGGTGCAGAGAGAAGATCAATGTATTGGCTGCAGATCCTGTTGTTTAGAGGCTTCCGCGGAGATTAATCAAGCTAACACCTATTGCCACACGACTACATTTGCAGTGTACTGAAGTGACTTATGCTGGTATTTATTTTTCTGCAAAACATCAAAAATGGCTGGAGTAAAGTTAATTGAAAAGTATTTAAATTACTGTATTTGGGTCTTTAATATGGCAGAAATAAATCAGTGTAGTTTTTATGTAGCTCTTGAAATACTAATATTTGTCAATGCAATTAAGTTCACTTTTTATGTTCATGATCAATCAAGTAGAATACTTTTACTCTGCTTTTAGCAAAGACTGTGATTATTGTAATTTTCTTGAATTGAATTTCACAAGAACTCACTGTTTAATCATTACAGTTGCCAGGCTGATTAAGCAAGTGGGTCTAGTGGGCTTGTCATCTTTTCACAGCAGATAATACTGTAATTTCTTTTGCATATATTGATTTTCCTGTCCTCTGGGCTGTTGATGACTGGTAAGGGGAGCTCACCACACTCTCGCTCTCTTGAGATTGCTAAGCCTCCATTAAGGGACTTTCTTAATGAGAAAGCAGAGGTAAATGTTTATTTTTACACCTTACAGTTCACTGTGTTTTGTAGGAAGTGAAAGCAACCTGTGCCTTAAAGAGAAATCCTTGCTGGTAGCAGCCACAGCAAGCACATACTGTTTTGTCTTTTTGTTCCTCGTCCTGCTGCGTACATTATACTATTGCCCCCCACGACAGAAAGAAGAAGAAATTTGGGCACCCCGGACAAATTCTCACCATCTGGATTGAAAACAAAAATCAGTTATAGATATTTTATGCCCCGTTACATTCACCCTACAGCTTACCTTTTTAAAAATAAATGTTACTGTAATCAGGAGATTCTGAGAGTTTTGTACATATTTTTTGGAAAAAACAACATGGAGGAACCACATGTTACACAGCAGAACTTTCACAATGTATTCTATCCTGTAAAATGCATACATAAGACTTTATTCAAATTTAAAAATAAGAATCTTTCTTCTTAATCCTTATAGCCATAATGGAGTGCTGTGAACCACAAAACTGCTTAAGAGTAGAGTAGGAGGGGGAGAGCAATGTGAAAATAAAAGAGGAGTTGTTTCTAGGAAGGATGGGTATGCGCCAAAGATACACTCCCCTGGGAACTTTGGAGATGCTGGTTTGCAGCATTGCATAATCTCCAGTTTATTTTTACATTCTGCACGCGTGGGCAGTAGGGCTTGGCATGCTCAGTGCAATGGGCAAAATTTAGTCCATCTTGCAAGTATGGTAGCCTGTCACATATCACATAACCAGTGTTTTGCGAGAAGAAGAGGGTTAACCAAGATAAATATTTGGAGGCTGGGCATCTTTCCTCATGTGAAAGTGCTCTGTTGTTCTAGCAACAGAAAAAATAAATTGAGCTTAGTTCAAATTCCTGCACAGCAGGACTCCCCGCTCCCCTTTCTGGAGTTCTCCTCTTGAATATTTTATCTTGAGCTTGAACTGAGATGTCTGATTAGAAATACCTTTGCTTCTGATCAAAGAATTAACATCATATTTCCTGGTTTGTTTCAGTACTGAATCAAATATTTATATTTCGTTCTTTTGTCATTCTCTTGTACATTCATTTCAATCTTTTAGGTATTTTTGGGTGGAAGGATAGAAAGTAGCTCTATAAATATGATTTCAGAATTACTACTAGCACCCTCCTTCCATGGATTTTCTGGTAATGTCTGGTAATATGTATTGCCAGGGCATATAGACAGAGAGGAGAACGGTTTCTTTTTTCTTTATTCCTTATTTCTTTATTCCTTCCTCTTCTCTAGGGTTTAGACCTTTTGCCCAAACCTACTCCGAATATCTGTGAATATCTTTAAGATGGCTAAAGAGAGATTATGCAAATTGGCAAATATCATGTAAACATGTGATTTAAAAATCCATGCCTTTCTATGAAAAGCACTCATTTTATGACCATGTTTTGAGAAAATGACTCTGGTATCCATGGTTACTTGACAGTGCACTGGCCAAAAATTCCAGAATTACACAGTTCAGAATTATTTTATAGCACAAAGAATAAGGAGGGCTCTGAATGAAGACAGAAGAAATATACTTTATGAAGGTTTGATTAACACAAGGTAGACATTAAGTTAGAAATAAAACTATGTGTCCATTTAGAGAAATACGGTCAGATCTAGTGCTCTCTGTTGTGGAAAGAGAAACGTCCATTCATTTTGTACCACGTGAAATTTACTAACACTATCATGGCATCTATGTTTGCGAGGCAGATGGGGTAGTAACTGGCTTGTAGTGTAATAAAATAGAAAGGTTGAAGCAGTGCATTTGCTGCTTTTAGATTAATGATGTTTTATGAACCTCTGTAGCTCTGCATTGCTGCAATGCAGTAACATGGTATAGATGCTCATTTCTGGATGTATCAACTAAGGGAAAATGGCTTAACTGCAAAGGATCACTTCACCTGCTCTGAGGATGCAAAGTGAGATTCTGTGTTTTATAGTTTCTTTGACGAACACTGATGAGGTGCAGAGGTTCAGGCAAACTTTCATTAATAACGGTGTAAAACATTAAATGGGAATTAGATTTAATTCAATTAAAAAATATTTTTTTCAAAATTCTGCATAATTAAAAGGTTAAGGTGTAAACATAGTGGACTGAAATGTGATATTCAAAAAAACATCTAATCTAATAGTCAGAATTGTTTATAGTGGAGGTGTAGGGAACCAAAGCACTAGGTGTTTAACGGCAGTAAAGTCTACAGAAAGCTATTACCTGAAATGGTTATGAATGTTATCTGATGTCTAAGACACTGCTTATAATCATTTTGAGTTAAGGTTTTTGCTTAAAACATGAAAGCATTCATGGTTAAGATGGATATATGGGCTACTGTAAGGGAATACAGTCCACAAGGAATATTTACCACTATTTTACCATTGTCGATATAAAATTAAAATTCTGATGACACGTAGTTTTACTGATTATTTTGTATAGCGAATAAAATGGTTATATTTGTGTTATAGACAAATTGGCACCACTGTAAAGAAATTAGAGACACTAGACGACGTGTAGTTTTACTGATTATTTTGTATAGCGAATAAAATGGTTATATTTGTGTTATAGACAAATCGGAACCACTGTAAAGAAACTACAGACACAAGAATGCATAATTTCACATCAAACTACTCTGAATGTATTTATTTGTAACTTAGTGATTGAATTGTGCAGAAATACTCATTTAGAGGAATTTCCCTGTAAGTTGTTAAATCACGCAAAAAATTGGAAACACAAATCTCCTACTTATTTGTTTAGGTCTACATAATATTCCATGAACTGTTATAACATTATATTATACTAATGGGTATTAATGAATATCATGCATGTGGTACCCCTGGATGCATGTATCTGACACCATATCCTTACTTTCTCTCTTATAGAAAAAGGTTTAGGGTTAGGCAAACATTCATTGCTGGGCCTTAGGTTATCCCAAGACCGGGGATTGGCATCATTAAAAATGCCTTTAGTTTTCTCAGCCTGGATATGTAGCTGCCATTTTACTCTGTTCCTTACAGGAATTTTTCATTCTATCTTTTCCAATAGAGAGAACTGTATAAAATGCACTATTGGTGCTCCTGGGTAACAAGGACTGATAGTCAGACTAGATGTGTAAGTCAGAGCTAATTCATCATTCTGTTTGTTTAATTATTTCCTTTACAAAGCTCTTTTGATTATTATTGCTTGAACCAGGAACTGGCAAACTTGACATGGCAATAATGGTCTGTTATACTAAAAGCCTATGAAACAAAGTCTGCACTGATCAGATTTCTTTGCTATTATTATCTCAGTTAATGCTAATTCTTTGCCCAAATTGATTTTGGTGACATCTCTTTCAGACACACTCTTTCTAAGACAGCACAGCTGCAACTGCTTATTGAAAATGCTGAATAAAGACATGACACAATAAGTCTACTGTTTGGACAACCATGAGCTGCCTACTTACATTATTATCATAGTTAACATGTATCATTAAAGACAGATTCAAATTGGTAACCAAAAAATACATGTGGGTTTCTCTGCATGAGTTGCTATTTATTCAGCTTGACACCAGGAATAAAAAATCAGTCTCTCCAACAAAAAAGAATTCAACAAAGAGACCAATAAGGAGAATGTTCTATGGGAAGCTGTGCCACATAAGAATGTGTCATAGAAATTAATTCCCATTCAAAGCTTATTAGGAGGATTCTGTCCTGCTCTTTTCACATGGAATCTGAATGAAAACTAACATAGGACCCACCATAAACATTCTCACATCAAGCTCCTACTATTGGCCTGTGCATGCTCATAAAGTAGGTCATCCCATGGAGAAAAAAATGAAAATGACTTCATTAATGGCTGAAGAGATCTCTCTCTCTCTTTTCCTCTTCTGCCTCTAATATTTATTATTATTATGTAATTTGTTTATTTTTATTTATTTATTTCATATTTCCCAAAGAGGTTATGTAATTCTTTTATTCTATACTATTCTAATTATAAGGAGGCCTTTCCCAGTTAAGCCCTTGTCTCCTGCATGATGATGTTGTTGAGTCTTGAGATGAACATGACTCGTGCAACAAATGATAGCATTCATTATGCACTTGACACATTTAGACTCTTCTAATAAATGTTATTACATATTTCGTTTTCTTCTTCTTAGCTGTGTGTGAGATTGATCTAATAAACTAAGGAATAACATAATAATCTTTGCAACAGTTATTTCGGGTCTCATCAATGGTACTTTAAAAAGTAAATCTGTTTTGACAATGCATAAATAGTTGGCTATTAAATATGAGACTAAATGGCATACATGATCCAGCATGCAGTGCTGTGAAAAAGTATTTGCCCCTCACCCACTGTTTTTTTATTTTTGCTATTTTTTTTTTTTGCTAACAAATTTTCATATTAGATGAAGACAATATGAGTAAACACAAAAACCTTGCTGGAATGGTGGAATTTTGAGCCTCGATTCTTTGCAGAATTGTTTTAAATCGGCTACAGTTGGGGTTTTTGAGCACAAACAGCCCATTTGCAGGCCTTTATTTTCTTTCTTTTTAGCCATTCAGAGCTTGTGTGCTTTGGCCCTGTGCATAACCCAACTGCTCTTGAGCTTTAAGTCAGGAACTGACAGGTAAGCATTTTTCTTCAGCATTTTTTGATAGAGAGCAGAATTCATTCTATCAATTACGACAAGTCATTCATATCCTGCAGAAGCAAAGCAGGCCCAGACCATCACACTACCATCTCCATGTTTGAACGTTGGTAAGATGTTCGTATGGTGGTATTAGCTTTGCACCAGATGTAACAGGACCCATGTGTTCTAAAAAGTTCCACATTGAACTCATCAGTCAACAGCATGTTATTTCAAAAGTCTTGGGGGTCATCTAGATGTAATCATTAAGCCACTTTCCATTTGATACAAACCCATCAGGTCTTGCTCTTTTCATTTTTTTCAGCAGGACATTGACTACGGCATACCACAGAAAAACAACAGAAACGTTTGTTTCTACGATTTTATATTTACCTACATTTTGTATTTTTTAAAGTCTATATGGTCCATTTGTCTTGTATTTTTATTCATACATTTATTCATTCATTCATTCATTGCTTTCCTTGTGGTCTACTTATGAGTTAAGAGTTAAGTAATGTGTACTTAAGCTTGGGTTTGTGTATCTAAACCTAATAACCTAATAACAAATTTTTGCTTGACTATACCATTTTCCAACCTCTCATTATCCTTTAAGAATTAAACAGACCAAAATTAAACAGAATTAAAAACACTGTTTTTGTTAGTGTACCTTTAAGGACTGGGAAGTGAATGATAAGCTTTAAAACCTGTTTACATACTATATCAAACTTTTAAATTGTTTTTTTTTTTTTTTTCGGTTAGTAACTACACAATTTAAAAAAGCTCACAAAATTAAAAGATGCGTTTGGTTAATTTTGGACACAGCTATTTCCAAATGTCTGAGTTTTAACATCAAGTACTCAAAAGTATCTCAAGGTAAGGGATTGGTTAAGACAAGAAAGTTAAATGTGTTACATCAGTGTTCTGCTATTTTGAAAGTGAAATCTTTTGATCCTGAATATCTAAAAACTATGGTGGCCCTGAAAGCCAAGCCTACGGTTACGCTCCGCAGTATATGAAGTGGGTGTTGTGTGTATTTATATACAGGTGCTGTTGAATCTATCTATCTATCTATCTATCTATCTATCTATCCCTCTCCCTCTCTCTCTCTCTCCCCGCTACTGAATCTCTCTCTCTCTCTCCACTACTGAATCTCTCTCTCTCTCCCCGCTACTGAATCTCTCTCTCTCTCTCTCTCCCCGCTACTGAATCTCTCTCTCTCTCTCTCCCCGCTACTGAATCTCTCTCTCTCTCTCTCCCCGCTACTGAATCTCTCTCTCTCCACTACTGAATCTCTCTCTCTCTCTCCCCGCTACTGAATCTCTCTCTCTCTCCACTACTGAATCTCTCTCTCTCTCTCTCTCCCCGCTACTGAATCTCTCTCTCTCTCCACTACTGAATCTCTCTCTCTCTCTCTCTCTCTCCCCGCTACTGAATCTCTCTCTCTCTCCACTACTGAATCTCTCTCTCCCTCCCCGCTACTGAATCTCTCTCTCTCTCTCTCCCCGCTACTGAATCTCTCTCTCTCTCTCCACTACTGAATTTCTCTATCTCTCCCCGCTACTGAATCTCTCTCTCCCTCTCTCTTTCTCTCTCTCTCTCACTCACTCTCTCTCTCTCTGCTACTGCAGCGCCAGCACACATTTTGCTCCAGTCATTTTCTTGCTCCTCTTTTCTTCCCTCCGTCTTCCACTCCGTGTGCAGCTATGCGCATCTCCAGTATTTTGTGCGTTCTACATCACGACTTGTGTGCTCTACGTCACGTCCAGTAAACCGCCAGTCTGCTTTGATATTTTTTTATATTAATGGATTCATACGATCACATAACAACAACCAACAGCCAGGGGTGTGTTTACACGGTAAATACACACACACACACACACACACACACACACATACACACACACACACAGGGTCGCGGGGGGGTGCTGGAGCCTATCCCAGCGGTCATCGGGCGGAAGGCAGGATACACGTTAAATAAATAAACATAATTCCAAATACAACATTTTTTTTAAAAAGAGAGATTAAGTCTTAAAATAGATATTCCTATTATTCCACATAATAACTTATAAACCAGTGCCCAAGCCAGTAGGTCCTGTTTATGAAATTTGGACAATTTAACAGGTAATTTTTCAACTTTATAGTCACATCTAAGCAAGAATTCTACACCACCCCTCAAATTAAAGTAGTACTTTGGAAATGTATTCCATGTATAATTTTTATTTCTTGCATGAGCCTAAGAAGCCAGTTAACTTTGAATGTTATTTAAAGTTTCATAACTTAAAACATCTAAACCACCATTACTTTTATTATTACATAAAACATTTTAAAAGATTTTTTAAAATACTAAGATCTGTTTTTCCATATGACGTTGAATAACATAGTCTGCTATGGCATGCAATGACTGATCGCCTGCACATGTAAAGACATTCATGTGTCCTAATCCCATTTCACCCCTTGCCCCTACCACTCGGCCCTTAGCCCTGTTTTGCAGATTCACGTCTAGGGTTAGGGTGTCCCAATTTTGTAGAGATAGAGTGGCAGGGCGAAGTGTTAGAGCTACATGGTCGTCCAAATGGTGGTTTTTCAGAGGCTCACTCCAAATGGAGTATTATCAGAAAAAAAGAAAAACCGGCAAGACGGCTGCATGAGCGACCAAAGAAACCCACAAATGTAAGTATTTTCACTGTTAAAAAATACAATAACCACTGTATTATCTTTTAGTTTAATGGCGTTTTGATATATTATGTTTGTTTTGTTCGTAACAGGCAAAAAAATCGCTACAAGTAAGCTAATGTCTCAGTAGCTAGCTAGCTCATTTTCCCATTCCACCTTAAATAGTCCAGCATTTCTGACTCCAAAAGTGCCAAAATGTAACTGCTGCACCATTTAAGGTGGAAAAGGAAAATTTAAACAAGAATAACTGACTTCAGCTGCGTATCACCAGTGAATTAGAGGTGGGCGATGATAAATAATTTCTTATCCCCTCTATGAAAGCAATGCTACCCTAAATGCGAGGCTGCTGAACTTTTCCCTTCTCTTCCCTGTGTAAAATACATTACAAAACCATCACGATCCAACAGAACCACTTAATGGGCGCTATGGGTTTTTCAGCAGAGTCAGCAAAAATGACAACAGTGACATTGCTAAAAAATATGTTTCTTAAAGCAGAAGAGACAGATTGTAACGCGGAGTGATGAGGCGGACACATGTGCTGAGTAAAGCGAGATTTTTTTTGGGCAAATCCAGGGTCGTAGTCATAACAGTCCAGGTTCATACAGCCAACATGGAGAGATCGTAGGACAGACATGATGAACAGAACACAGGCTAAACACAGAACAAATAGCAAATGTATAACTCAAACAAGCATACAAACAGCACGTCAAAACAAATCAAAACAACTTCAACAAAGACCAACAAACACAAGGGGCAAATACAGGGCTTAAATACAAAACAAGGATAACGAGGGACAGGCGGAGAACAGGTGGAGACAATCAGGGGTGGAGTCACGAAACAAGGGGGCAGGATGGAAAACCAAAACAAAGAAGCACTTGGACAGGACTGGGAGGGGCCAATCGTGACAGCTGAGTGTGGACTTCAATCGATGGCTTCACAGATAAAGTGACAAGTTGCAGCTGTATGTGTCTCTCAGTACCGCATTCCCTGTCAAAAAGCACAGAACCGTCTCCATTTTGTTCAGTAGCTGAGAAGAGCAAGCCCTCGTCTTGTCCTCATGGGGTGCAGTCAGAACCCTCCTCAAGCTGTCTCTTATTACCCACTCCTCTCTCAATAAACAGGGCACAGACTTTCCACTTGACTTACTGTCTGTCAGATATTTCTACTGTTGGGTAATTTACAATAGTGTGTTTGAGAGAAACGTTTAGAAATATATGTAAAACACCCATTCCGGGAGGCAGTATCCAAAACTAAATAGAAAAGATAGCACATTAAAGTTCAATAATACATTATGTTATACAGCAGTTAGTTCCAGCCGCACAAGCTGATTGGTTGAGAAGCGTTCTAACAGTGCTGTTATTTCGCCATAACATCATGGGTTTTTTCACAAGCACTATCACTCCCCTGAGACGCCGTTGCTAAGCAACGACTTTGATAGGAGATGCTCAAGCTAGTTGATAGGAGATGATCAAGCTATATTTCTGTTTGTGCACAAACAGAAAACGGATACTTTTAAGATCGCATTTGATCTACAGCCGAATTGGTCAGACTCTGAAGATACACTAAATTCCCAAACTGTCAGTTGGTCTGTGTAAGGAGCTGGAGAACGAACTTCCAGCTGTGCAGCAAGTGAGCGGAGCTCATTACACTTACATAGCAGCAAGCTACTTGTTAAGGAGCTATAATTTGGCGGAAAGAATCGTGAACATTAAAATATATTACAAAATTTAAACAAAACACTATGGTGCTATATCTACTGTAGATTTTAATGAATTGAAAATGAGAAAAACAGAGTGCACAGCACTCTGTGGGTAAAATGTGCAGTTAGCTGCAGTACTGTATAGCCTAAAATCAGGAGAAATCAGTGAAATCAAATAAAGTACTACTATGACTGACAGGATCACTGCTAAAACAAAGCACGATTCAAACTAAAATGTGAGAATAGCATACTACACAAGTATCAATCTAAAACAAAACATATTTATTTTGATGATTATAGATTTTATAATTATTAGATAAGTATTTGATTGATGTGTAAGCCTAAGTACGTACACAACTATGCACATTTTCCTACATATTTAGGTGCACATTTAAACACAAAAATAAATAATGATAATAGATAAAATAATATCTGTAATGGATGAACTAAAATTGTGGTATCAAAGAGTTTTGAAATTTGTGTGTTTACAATATTTCATATGTTAATTATACCCATTATGAAAATTGGCTATGGCCACTTATTTTATTCACCCTCTTTACTCTCTATTATGCTGCTTAGACACTTATTATTTTAATGCGCTGCTGCTTGTGAAAGACTCTCTGTATTACCTGCCAGTACATTTGAGCCTTGCGCTGTTTGTTTAGTATAGTGTATGTTGCCCCGAGGCCTTGGAGAAAGCTATGTCATCCAACTGCATACCTGTGTATGACTGGAAGGACAACAAAGATTAATTTACCTGCCCTGATATCCTACAAATTCAATTCCCAAAAAGCTGGGACAGTATGTGAAATGTCATAAAAAACAGCAGTGATTCATACATTGTTGGCCTGTATTAAAAATTGAAAATGGTAAAAAAAAAATGGTATTTAATGTTTTACCTTGCATTGTTTTTTTTTGTTAAAATGCAGATGTATTCATATACAGCTTTACTGATTTGTTTTAAGATGTCAAAACGCGTTAACACACTTGCATTTTTTAGGAGTGGACACGTGTGTGCAGACGATTGGTCAGTAGATGTTTTAGCACCAATTGTATGCCGTATCTGGCAGCCCTGTACTCACTTGTAGAGGTGTGTACTCCGGCATATTTCCGCTAGACCTGCGCGTATATACATACATATATATATATATATATATATATATATATATATATATATATATATATATATGTATGTATATATGCGCAGGTCTAGCGGAAATATGCCGGAGTGCACACTATATATATATATATATATACACTGCTCAAAAAAAGGGAATAAAGGGAACACTCAAATAACTCATCCTAGATCTGAATGAATGAAATATTCTCATTGAATACTTTGTTCTGTACAAAGTTAAATGTGCTGACAACAAAATCACACAAAAATCATCAATGGAAATCAAATTTATTAACCAGTGGAGGCCTGGATTTGGAGTCACACACAAAATTAAAGTGGAAAAACACACGACAGGCTGATCCAACTTTGATGTAATGACCTTAAAACAAGTCAAAATGAGGCTCAGTATTGTGTGTGGCCTCCACGTGCCTGTATGACCTCCCTACCGCCTGGGCAGCTCCTGATGAGGTGGCGGATGGTCTCCTGAGGGATCTCCTCCTAGACCTGGACTAAAACATCTGCCAACTCCTGCACAGTCTGTGGTGCAATGTGGCGTTGGTGGATGGAGCGAGACATGATGTCCCAGATGTGCTCAATCAGATTCAGGTCTGGGGAACAGGCGGGCCAGTCCATAGCTTCAATGCCTTCATCTTGCAGGAACTGCTGACACACTCCAGCCACATGAACCCAGGGCCAACCGCACCAGCATATGGTCTCACAAGGGGTCTGAGGACCTCATCTCTGTACCCAATGGCAGGCTACCTCTGGCGAGCACATGGAGGGCCCTCCAAAGAAATGCCACCCCACACCATTACTGACCCACTGCCAAACCGGTCATGCTGAAGGATGTTGCAGGCAGCAGGTCGCTCTCTACGGCGTCTCCAGACTCTGTCACGTCTGTCACATGTGCTCAGTATGAACCTGCTTTCATCTGTGAAGAGCACAGGGTGCCAGTGGCGAATTTGCCAATTCTGGTGTTCTCTGGCAAATGCCAAGCGTCCTGCACGGTGCTGGGCTGTGAGCACAACCCCCATCTGTGGACGTCGGGCCCTCATACCATCCTCATGGAGTTGGTTTCTAACCGTTTGTGCAGACACATGCACATTTGTGGCCTGCTGGAGGTCATTTTGCAGGGCTCTGGCAGTGCTCCTCCTGTTCCTCCTTACACAAAGGCGGTGGTAGCGGTCCTGCTGCTGGGTTGTTGCCCTCCTACGGCCTCCTCCACGTCTCCTGGTGTACTGGCCTGTCTCCTGGTAGTGCCTCCACCCTCTGGACACTACGCTGACAGACACGGCAAACCTTCTTGCCACAGCTCGCATTGATGTGCCATCCTGGATGAGCTGCACTACCTGAGTCACTTGTGTGGGTTGTAGAGTCCGTCTCATGCTACCACAAGTGTGAAAGCACCACCAACATTCAAAAGTGACCAAAACATCAGCCAGAAAGCAGAAAGATACTGAGAAGTGGTCTGTGGTCCCCACCTGCAGAACCACTCCTTTATTGAGTGAGTCTTGCTAATTGCCAATAATTTCCACCTGTTGTCTGTCCCATTTGCACAACAGCTGTGAAATTGATTGTCAATCAGTGTTGCTCCTATATATATATATATATATATATATATATATATATATGTAACGCTGCAGTACAGCATTCAGTACCAATACAGAATGGCAGTACAAGAAAGTTACTGTCCAAAATCATATTATTTTAGGCATATTGCACTCAGGACGTGGGATAGGATTATATAACGCAGGGAACACAGTGATCCATGCTCAGGTTTATGTAATATGTGTTGTTTATGTGATGTTTATGTGTTGCTATAGCCGTGTTTTTGGTTAGGCACAGAGAATCCGTTGATGTGATTGTTTTTCCTCTGGTTTTATATTAAACTTTTCATTTAATAGTCTATACCAGCATTATTATATTATTATAGCGCTAGTTATTTATTTGCAATGGTGGTTAATGCTTTGTAGCTAGGTAAGCTAAAGCGTTCTTTAATCCATTTAGATATTCATAACAGATTCAGGTCTTATTTGCCAGCATCAGGCAGTATCTTGTTCGAACTTTCCTGTTCCATCTTTAATGGTGCAACTTTCTGGTGCCTGAAGCTGCACCATTTAAAGTGGAACAGGAAAATTTTAAGAAGAAGCTCACGAATAGAACTTTAGCTTCGACCTTCTCACTGTGGTTTGGGAGTTTTTTTATTTTTGTGTGTATTAAGATTAGTAGTGAGTCACACATTGATGGACTTGTAGATCTGTGTGAAATTACTGGAGCGCACGCTAAACTCAGGTACTTTCCTGCTGGTCTATCAAAATGAATAAAGAAATAAAAGGTACCGAGAGCAGTCTGGGCGACCTAGATTAATGTATATCTGAAGATTATAACAAAACAAAGTTGGTGAAATTCAGTTGAGTAATAAGGAAGTTGTGGCCAATTTAATAAACTCGTCTCACAATACCCCAGTGAATTTGTTCACAAGTGGAACTTGACCGCTCCAACATGGCGGACGCACAATGTATTGCTTCAGATAGAGAACAACAGACAACGTAGCATATAGGTATGTATAACTATGGGACCTGCAGGACAAGACATTGTTGCGGGACTGATTTTTAAGTGTTGTGCATGGGAAGCACACATGAAGGGAAATCCTGCAATTTAATGAATAGTCTAAATACAGTAGAACGATCACTGAATTATGTATATAAACAATATAAAATGATAAATTAATTTCAATTATTTAACACATTTTTCTAAAACGTGATCAGTTCCAAAGCAACTGATCCTGTCAACAACAAGCAAATTCTTGTAGCTTACAGAGAAGATGAAATGTAATGATGGTTTTGTGAATAGACCATGTAAGATATTGGATGGCATTGTAGCAGGTCAAGGCCACTAACAATAAAACTCAGCTACTTAGGTTAGTCTTATGTTAGGGTTTACCTGAGGAAAGTGATCTCTCAATCTAATTGTAGTAATTACACACAGAACTTTATAAAAGGCACAGCTTTAATAAAGAGTAATGTGTTGATACAAGGATATATAGGTACTAATTCTAGATTAATGGGTATGCAGAGAAAACTAGACATTCACTGGATGAACATACTGTAATTAGCTGAGATTCAAAGTAATAGTTATTTTATGCCATTAGAGCAGAACACAACATTGCTAGGCCAAAAACTAGCCTAAGTTTAAATAAAAAGCAGGAGACAGAGTAGCACAGTCAAGATTGAACCACATAGCGAAGAAGCAAGAGTGTGAACCTCACAGCCTCAAAGTTTCAACAGGGGTGTGTGTGTATGGGCGGGCTGTGGTAGGCTTTCCTTCCCAGAGATATGCCTTGCAACCCAGAGGAATCATCCTCCCAATTAATTGTCATAGAATAATTGTATTTTGCTATCTAATATGCACTGTTTTCTATTGGTGTGCTTAGGGATCCTCCTCCGCATTATAGCACTTCTTTTCATATGCGGTACAGATCCGTTTGTAGCTAGCTGCAAAGTAAAGTTTGATAAATTCATTCTTTTCTCTGGTTCTTGTATGTTATATTAGTAGTCTTGTATAGTTCCACAGTTGAGTTTGTACGTTTTGCAAGCTGCACTCTTTCTTTTTAGTTACCAGCTCGCTTGGTGGCCACTGGTTTAGTGATCAACCAGCTCCAGGATTACTGTAGCTGTTTGTTGTTATTTACTGGGGTTGGCTTATTGAGTAGGTATAAAATAATTTTACAGAATGCAACATGATCAGTTTTATCTGTAAACGCTGACAGAAATTTGATATCTTCATGAATTTGGGTCATTTCTGGAAACAAATTTACCAAGTACCTGCTAAATGTATTTTTTAAATTATAGTGATCCTGAAAACAAGTGTAGTAGTTATCTTTTCAGGAGTAGTCTGGAATGTCTGTGAGCTGAGCATGCAATAATTTTGTTGGTGATTCCTTCTATTGGTTATGAGTAAAAAAAAACAATGTTATTTAAACAATTCATGCTCAGTGCTAAAACTCTGATAAACAGCAAGACAGGGTTTATTTTTAATTACAAATTGAGTTGCATATTTAATCAATGTAAACTGAAAGCCATTTGTTTATAATATGAAGGCTAAAAGCAGAGATATAACAGCAGCGAGTGGGGTTTGCTTGATTTTGGACATGGATTGTTGGCTGATATATGGTCACAGATGGATGAAATCGCTCAGGATTGTGAGGGCAGTCTGATGCGTGATCTGATGTGTGAATCATGTCGCTGGTTTAACCCTTTGGTGGAATATGAAGGCCAAACAGCAGAGCAATAATATCAGGATTTTATCAGTGATTTGAGTCAAATTACTCACTGGTGCTGACGTCGCAGCTGATGACATCATGCTTGCTTGTTAGGGGCGGGTCTGCTGAATGTCCTGATATGTGGATCGTGTTTGCATCTTAAACCCTTTTTTAAGTTATTAAGACTAGAAGTGACCTAACGTTTCACCCGCAAATTGTGGATGAAGCTTATTAAGGCTTTTGCAGGGACATCCAGACAGCAGGGCATTGCAGTAATCTAGCCTTGAGGTAATACATGCATGAACTAGCTTTTCTGCATCCTGTAGAAACAGTGCATTTCCTAATTTAGCAATATTGCGGAGATACACGAAAGCCATTTTAGTAATATTTGTTATATATGCATCAAAGGACAGATCAAGATCTATTGTGACACCAAGGTTTTTTCACAGATGTTTACAGAAGTTTAATCATTAAATTGGATAGTTTGTTTCTAGCAGCTTTTGGACCAAGAAGCAGAACCTCTCTTTTATCTGAGTGGAGTAGGATAAAGTTATTCAACATCCAGTCTTGTACTCATCAATGTAGCAGTGGAAACTGATGCTGTGTTTACTGACATTAGTACCCAGTGGCAGCATACAGTATATTTCCAAAAAATATTCACTCACCCATCCAAATAATTGAATTCAGGCGTTCCAATCACTTCCATGACCACAAGGCAAACCAAGCACCTAGGCATGAATACTGCTTCTACAAACATTTGTGAAAGAATGGGTCGCTTCAGTTGTAAAATTTCCTCAATACTAAAAATTCCATAGTCAACTGTCAGTGGTATTATAAAGCAGAAGCGATTGGGAACAATAGCAGCTCAGCCACAAAGTGGTTGGCCATGTAAATTGACAGCTCGGGCTCAGCGGATGCGGAAGAGCATAGTGCGCAGAGGTTGCCAACTTTCTGCAGAGTCAATCGCTATAGACCTCCAAACTTCATGTGGCCTTCAGATCAGCTCAAGAACAGCATAGAGAGCTTCATGGAATGGGTTTCCATGGCTGAGCTGCTGCATCCAAGCCTTACATCACCAAGCCCAATGCAAAGCGTTGAATGAAGTGCTGTAAAGCGATGCCACTGGACTCTAGAGCAGTCGGGTGAAACCTGAGCCAGGACACAGCAATTGCAGTTACCCCAATAAGATTTTCTAGTCTATCTAATGAGTGGTCTATCATATTGAAAGATCAAGGACGACTAGCAAAGATGCATTTCCTTGGTCAAAGAATAATGAGATCATTTAAAATATTCACTAGTGCTGTCTCTGTACTACGATGTGGCCTAAAACCAGACTCAAAATTGATATGATTCCTGTGTAAAGAGGAACTTCGTTATTTTGCTACAATTTTTTCCAAGACCTTTGATATAAAAGGAAAATTCGATTTGATAGTTTGCAGGGATCAAGATTAACTCTCTTAATCAGAGGTCTAATAACTGCCAGAATTGACAGCAAAGGCCTGGTTATTTCTGGAAAAAAATTACAGAATAAAGCAAAATTAGTGCAAATAAATATAATTTCCTATGACATTAAGTAATGATCTGAGATTGCTGTGCTCTGGAGGAGAATGGCTACATGATCTGTTTACGCTAAAGGTCAAAATTAATTCGAGAGCGTGGATGCAATAATGAGTGATCCCCTTCATATTTTTGGTGAAACCTACAGAGTCTAAGATAGATATAAATGTCTTACTTAGTGGGTCTTGTGGTTTAAGAAAGTGGATATTAAAATCTCTGACAATTATTACTTTATTTGAAAATGTTATTAAACTTGAAAGAAAGTCAGAAAATTCTTGAAAGAACTGAGAATATGGCCTTGGCGGTCTGTAGATTGTAATTAGTAATTCTCATTTGTTCCTCGATCACTTATTAAGAGAAGGAATTTCAAAAGATTAGACTTTGTAGCCTACTTTCTGGCTCATCCTCCATGTTTTAAGGACAATTGATACTATACCAGAGTCATAGAAGTATTTTTTACAGTTTGATTAAATTTGCCTTAGCTTTTGGCTTAGCTTTTGATTAAAGATTGAAGTTTTACATAGGTTGCTAGAATGAAGCTGAGTTTTATGGTTGAAAAAGGCTGAAGAGTTTTTTAGCATGTCTGCCGAAAAGAGGTTTTGTGAGGAAATTCATTAACATTTTCATGTTCATTAACATTTTATATTCATTAAGCTTCTTGTGATTGGTCATGCTATCTTGGCCTTGCTTGTCTGTTTTGAGGCTAGGGGCCTGTAAGGAGTGGTATGTGCATGCGCACAGAGAAGGCGGTTAGAGAGAGTGTCTCTGATAGACACCAGGACTCCTGGTGCCTGGGGGTGATTATTTATTTATTTATTTATTTTTTGGTGCCTCAAGTGAAAAATCTTTCAATTAAAATGAGTCAATTTTACTATATCAGTCCGGCTTACAGGAACTGCACAGGTGGGAGTGGGCCAAAATGTTTCGAGAGCAGGGCTGAAAAATACATAGACCTGTACTCACTCACTCACTAGTTTGGTTACTGTGGTTTTGGCTGTATCATTCTCTTATTGTTCTGTGTTTCAATCTTTGCTTGTGATTCTGACTCTGAGATCAGTTTGCTCTTGTACTGTTGCCATTGCTATATATATCTTCGTCCATCATTAATATATTTTTGTACATACGTTCAAGCTGTAGGGTTGGTTGTTTATGTTGGGAGTGGGGGGTTTGTATATCTGTTCTGTGGTTAGTTAGGGAGTTAGGGAGGTAAGTGGACTGTTTTGTTTTGTTTTTTTCGACTGGGTAAGTTACAAGGTGAAAAAAGATAGCTTGGGGGTTACCATTTTCAGCACTGGCTAACCTGAAGTCAACACCACTGTATTCTCTACAATAAAGGAATGTTTTTAATTATTCTTCACCATGCCTCTGTCCGTTTTCTTTTCTTGTCTCTTTTCGTTACATATATAAACCTTTTACAAATTTTTATTTTGGCGCAACCCTAGACTGGCTAAAAACACTACTTTGGAAATAAGGAAAGACAAATTAAAATAAAAGCAAACATCTTTGAACAAAAGCAAAGTTAAAAAAATGGAAGCAGGGCATTGGCAAATGAAAAGTTGATAAGCCATTACCAGTAGCTTAACTTTTATTGAAAGATGTCTGCTTTAATATGAATGTATCAATTGTTAATTAAAAACGTGAAGTTTTATTCAAACTTGTAAACTTTTGTTTAAAGATGTCTTTCTTTGTTTGAACATGACTCCTATTTAAAGCTGCCAGCTTTTATTGGAAAATGTCAACTTTACTTAAACGGTCAGCTTTTATTTAAAGATGCCTTGTTTTATTTGAACATGACTTGTTTAAAGCTGTCGCCTTTAATTTAATCCTGCCCACCTTTACATAAACTTAGATTTTAATTAAAGATGTCTCATTTTACTGAATGTCTTGTTTTGTATAAAGATGTCTTATTTTATTTGAACATGACCTATTTAAAGCTGTCAGTTTTTTTTTTTTGAAGCCGTCAACTTTTAAGTTTTAAATGGTCAACTTTTATTTGAGGCTTTTATTTTTTAAAAGCTAAGTATTCACATTTTATTTGAAAGTATTTACTTTTATTTAAAATGTTTTGATATGCAACATGCCATTTATTTAAGCACATCTATTTTTTTTAAGAATACATCTTCCTTTTATTTAAGTTTTTTATTTGAAGATGTTTTCTTTCTATTAAAAGCTGTGTCAGCTGTTATTTAGAGATGTCTTATTTGTATAGATGTATTTTTTAGATGCCAACTTTTATTTGAAGATGTCTGCTTCGTTTTGGTTTGCTTTTATTTTAATTTGTCTTTAAAGTAGTCTAGCTCTTTCAGCATATTGTGATGATTTGTTAAGAAGCCATTTTAGGGAGAGTGTGACAGCAAAATGCTTGAGAGCATGCGGAAAGGTGAATTGAGTTTAATGGATGTTAATGAAATACTTTAGTCTTTCACTGACTAATTTCCATTCATTTATAATTAATGTAGAAGAACATAGTACATTAAATACAAAAAGCTGTTCTTTTAAACTAAAACTTATTATATATTTACATATATGTAAAAACTGATCAGCTGATTGAACAGATCGGTTCACTGGCTAAGTAAAGTGGTTCATATTCACTGACATAAAGTACTACTAGAATGTCCGACTACTGTTTCTGGCAGTTCTCAGTCCACAGTTTACATGGTTAAGGCTGCTGCAGGGTGCCCCCTTGTGTTCTGAAAAGAAGAAACAATTCAAAAGAAGTTAGAGAAGTTGACTTCTGGAGAAAATGAAAAAAGAGGCTCAACTTCACTGTTAAGCTTGTTATTAAAGTCAGAATATTGGATTTTTTAACTAGTGGTGTTTACCAACAAGAAACCATTTTATACCAATATGCATGAGAAGCACATCTCTTACATTTCCCACTTGTGGTTTTAAGACCACAGCCAATATCAAATAAAACATGCTTGGATAAACAGGAGGCATTTACATGGACCTCCTGCTACTGTGTTACATGTCATTTCCTTCACTCTGCCTTTCATTTTCATCATCACAAAGGTAACCAAATGTGGCCGAACAACAAATATGGTTAGAAAATTTAATGACAACAAAGGAGTAAATATAGGAATATATGAACATAGGAAAGGAATATAGGAAAGCTATAATTTTTGATGAAACGTCTTTTTTATTGTTATTATTTTTGCCTTTGTTGTTTGTAATGTTAGATACAGCTGCTTGCAAGCTAGCTTACTCGCTCAGTATTTATAACTAGCTAAAAAAAGGTGAACATTAAAGCATAATCTCATATATAGTTTAATGATTTGTCAAGTAAATAAATGCTATTGCATGATTCACCTTCTTAGATTTAAACAATAATTAAATAATTAAATAAATAAAAATTATAATTATCATTATTATTATCATTATCTCATAATATTATAATAATATAATATTATTATCCATCCATCCATCCATTTTTAAGCCGCTTCTCCGTCAGCAGGGGGGTGCTGAAGCCTATCCCAGCAGTCATCGGGCGGATGGCAGGATACACCCTGGACAGGTCCAATAATAATAATAAATAATAATATCCAATAATAATAATAAATAATGATAATAACAATAACAATAATTATTATTATTTCAGGTATAGTTTATAGTTTCATGTTTTTTCCCCCCGGCTATTTCTGATCATGAATTTCAATGTGGAATTAGCGCCATCCAGGGACACATTCAATCTCAAAGTGGGACGCTACAATATAAACCCCACCATATAAAAATGGCAGCGCACAATGGACTGTGATTAAATAATCTGCAAATACGGCGGGTGTAGCTAGGTCTAAGAGAAAACTGAAGATGGTGGAAGACATAAAGGTCATATAAACATTTTATTGCAAAGGTTTATTTTTTTAATTAGAATCACTATCATTAATACCATTACTAATTATATACTAATTTATATTTTATTTACAATGTGCTCATAAAACTAGGTTTCTAGTTTTTGCCAAAAAGTAAACATCCAGAGAACCTCTGCATTGTCCACCCCCCTTCCCCTTTCAAAGATATCCAGGGATGTGGGAAGGTGTTTTATGTTAGGGGTACTGAAATTTTAAGTATGAAAAGAAAAAGAAAGACAGGAGAGAGAAAATGTTTCACGAAGAAATGTGTGTGCAGTCTGTAAATGGTGGAAATGAAGCGGTTAGCTTAATTCATAGTGAAAACATTTACTTTTGCCTCTCTAATGTCAGCTACTTAATACTTTCACAGAAAATTTAATGTTTACAATTCTGTCCTATTTTAGCCAACATATGGTCAATGTAGGAAAGCTTTAAGCAAGCTATTCATACTAAATCAGTTGCTTGGTGCCAAGCCCAACAGATGCAGCTTCAAGCTTAGCTGCCCTGTTTCCCCAACCCCAACAAACCAGCCCTACTCCCAACTCAAGGTAGTGAGCAGCACTGTCCTTAACGACGTGTCAGTTGGCATAGTTGCAGAGTGCCCATCGGAATTTCTTTTTAAACTGTAAAAGATGTTCATTTAAATGTTTCTTAAAGGGAATATCAGTCCCCAGACAGCACAGGCATGTCACCAAGACATTTATGCAACACAATCACATCACTATAATCAGAAACAATTTCATAAGCCAACATTTATGTTGTACATCCGGGACAAAAACACAAGAGGATTGTGGTCAGTGAAAGTTACCATAGGCAAAGAACTTGAACCTAACTAGACCTCAAAATACTGTAATGCTAACACTAAAGCTAGTGCCTCTTTCTCAGTGGTAGAGTACCCAAGTTGATGCTTGTTGAATTTTCTGGAAAAATAACAGACTGGAGGATTCACACCATCGTCATCCTCCTGAAATAACACAGCTCAGGCCCAACCCCACTTTCATCCACCTCTAATTTAAAAGCCTTAGAAAAATCAGGGGCTCCATTCACAGAACACAACAAGGCTTTAATATTGTTGAAAGCCTCTTGGCAAAAAAGCTGAAAGAGGTTGAGGGACTGAATAAAGCAGTCAAGGGTTCAACCACAGTAGAAAATTTTTTACAAAAACTACAAGAATAGCCAACCATCCCTAAAAACCGCCGTAACTCATGTCTCGTTTTGGGAGGGGGAAACTGAAACTATAAAAATAACTATAAAAATAATTGTCTCCTCTAGAGACCAGACTTCCCATGACCAACCTTTTTACACAAGTAGGTTATTTTAGCCTGAGCAAAGTCACATTTGGCTATATTCAGTGTTAGATTGGCCTCTGCTAACCTCTTAAAGACTGCTTCCACTGAGTCCAAGTGGCTTCTCCAGTCCACGGACCACACGAATATGTCATCCAAGTAGGCAGTACAGTTGGGAACATCAGCAAAAATAGAATTTACCAACCGTTGAAAAGTAGCAGGTGCATTTTTAGGCCAAATGGCATCACAGAGTATTGTAGGAACATGTCAGAAGTAACAAAAGCTGATAACTCAGAAGCTCTAGCAGTTAATGGAACTTGCCAATATCCTTTTAGAAGATCTAATTTAGGCACAAAATGAGCAGAACCAACATTATCAACAAAGTTGTCAATCCGTGGCAAGTGGAATGACTCTGAAACTGTTACGGCATTAAGTTTCCAGTAGTCTTGCAAAGCACATGCAAACAAGGGGAGCTCCAGGGAATACAACTTGGTACAGCTAATTTGTGGTCCAACAAATATTCTACTTCTTTACGCATTACTTCATGCTCTGTAAACCTTCTGATTAGTCCCACAGTATGATTTTTTTTCACTGTATCCATAGTTCAGGATCAAAATAAAGGTGTGTTTGAAAAGCTTTGAACTACTAGTAGGGCAGCATGGTCTCCTGTTCAGTCGCTGACCTGAACCAGCCTGCTTAGCTTCATACATCAATCCAGCCCAAGGGCTCCCAGCCCCATAAAGCCACTGGATAAGGCTGACTTCCACTATTGGACATTTAAAGTATCCCACCACTCTATTAACACTTAACACAGGATGATCTTTTTAAAGTTCTTAATTTTAATTCAAACGCATGTTCATTTAAAAGTAAAGCTTAGGTTCATTAGCTGATTGGAACTTCTAATGTCAGTTAGTTTTCAATACAAGCCCTAACTGTGACTTATAAATCCTCATATTATGACGTGAATAACCCATAATGTCCAGCAGGGGGAGCCCGAAGACCGCAAACAATAAACGAGACTTTCTGTTGCATGGATATATTAGAGGTCTACTGAGATAATAACACAATTTTGAAAAAAAATCTTATTTTTATTTCAAAATAAGGTTTTGGTTCAAAACCTAATTGCAGCTTCCCGTATTGTTTAGTTTCTGACATGAGACAACACCAAGGGTTCTCATAGAGTTGTATGCACTGGCTGAAGCTGGAGGCCTGTAGAGGTCTTGTAAAGTAATTCATTTGAAAATATAATCAAACAGACATAAACTTCCAATTATCTGTCTTAGGTCCTCTGTTTTGTCTCACAGGATGAACTTTTCACTGTGTCTAAAGTTTAGTTTCAAAATAAAGGTTTGGTGGGAAAGTTTTGAGCGATGGGAACAACAGCATGGCCTCCCATCCAATCACTGACCTGGACCAGCCTTGCTTAGCTTCAGAGATCAACACAGCCCAAGGTCTCCCAGACCCATAGAGCCCCTGCTTGAAGCTGTCTTCCAGTATTGGCCATTTAATGTATCCAACCACTCTATTAGGACTTTGTACAGGCTGACTATTTTTAAAGTTCTTAATTTAATTCAAACTCATGTTCATTTCAAAGTAAAGGTTAGGTTCATCACCTGATTGGAACTTCTGTCAGTTAGTTTTCAATACAAGCCCTGACCAAGTCCCACATTGCGTAGATTTTTACATGAGATGAGACCAAGGGTTCTCATAGAGTTGTATACACTGGATGAAGCTGGAGGCCTGTAGAGGTCTTCTAAGGTTATTCAGTGAAATATGTTATCAAGCAGACTTCCTATTAACTGTCTTTTGCCTTCTGCTTAGTCCCACAGTATGAAATCCTGTTCTATAGTTCAGTTTCAAAATAAAGGTTTGGTTGTAAAGCTTTGAACTACTGGCAAGGCAAAAGGTTTGATCATCCAGTCACTGATCTGGGCCAGCCTTGTTTAGCTTCATAGGTCAACCCAGCCCAAGGGTTCCCAACCCCAAAAAGCCACTCATTGAGGCTGGCTTACAGTATTGGCCATTAAAATGATCCCGCCACTCTGTTGTGACGCAATAAAGGATGACGTTTTCAACGTTTTAAATGTGTTGGGCTCACTAAGCATTTCTGCTGTTTAGTTATCTGGCAAGCTCAACACAACGCTATACGATAGACCAAGAATAATGATGCAGAGCTTATGTTCAGTTCCCTTTGTCTTATTCTTTTACTGTAAATCTTTGAAAATACAAACAGATCATTTTCAGCTGATACATGTATCAATGAAGTGCACATTCTTACAGAATATAAAGCTCACTCACTTACATGCTCCACAGTCACTCTGACCATGTTAAATTTAGCCGCCATTACAAAATCAAAGAAAAGCCATTTTTAACAGAAAACTACAAAGCATGTTACCTGTTCTCATAGGTATACAATTGACACGAAGTAAGAAGAAAACAAGTTATACTTATGATTATTACCCACGTGGTGAAAAGAATGCCTTTAAAAGCAAATTGAGTCTAACTGTGACTGAAAATGTATCTGATGTCTTTGGGATTCAGGCCCTGTACAAACAAAGCAGGAGTTTGGTTCACAGGGCCGGCAGAAAATCAGACTCGTTCGCAGTGAGAGCTGGACAGGGCTGCCTTTTGTCACCGATTCTATTCAAAATTTTTATGGATAGAATTTCTAGTAAGGGGATGGAGGGTGTCCAGTTTGGTGACCTCAAGGTCACATCGCTGCTGTTTGCAGATGATGTGGTCCTATTGGGGACATCAGGCCGTGAACTTCAGTTTTCGCTGGATCAGTTTGCAGCCGAGTGTGAAGCGGCCGGGATGAGAATCAGTACCTCCAAATCTGAGGCCATGGTTCTCAGGCGGAAAAGGGTGGAGAGCCCTCTCTGGGTCGGGGATAAGCTCTTGCCTCAAGTGGAGGAGTTTAAGTATCTCAGGGTCTTGTTTATGAGTGATGGTAAAAGGGAGCGGGAGATTGACAGGCGGATTGGTGCTGGGTCAGCAGTGATGAGGGCTCTTTACTGGTTTGTTGTGGTAAAGAAAGAGCTGAGCCATAAGGCATAAGACTATATTGCCCAGCTGGCCTGGGAGCGCCTCGGAATCCCCCCTGAGGAGCTAGTGGAAGTGGCTGGGGAAAGGGAGGTCTGGGCCTCATTTCTTAGGATGCTGCCCCCGCGACCCGAACCCCAGAGAAGCGGAAGATAATGGATGGTTGGATGGATGTTTTCTGGTCTACTATTGTGTGTTCCACCATGTTTTCCAGTCTGCTGTTGTGTTTTCCACCAGGCTTACTGTCTGTGTTCCATGTTCACTGTCTACTATTTTTTCACCACGTTCACTGTCTACTATTGTTTCAACACGTTCACTCTGTACTCTTATGTGTTCTATCACACTCACTGTGTGTTCCAACACGTTTTCCGGTCTACTGTTCCACCACGTTCACTACTGTTGTGTGTATAACCACGCTCACTGTCTGTTGTGTGTTCCTCCACGTTTACTGTCTCCTGTTTCACCACGTTTTCCTGTCTGCTGTTGTGTGCCGCTACGTTTTTTGGTCTACTGTTGTGTTGCTCCACTTTCAGTCAACTATTGTTTCCCCTGTTCAGTGTCTACTATTGTGTTTTTCACCACGTTCACTGTCTAATATTGTGTTCCACCACACTCACTTTCTGTTGTGCGTTCCACCATGTTTTCTGGTCTACTGTTTCACCACATTCACTATCAACTGTTGTGTGTTACACCATTTTCCAGTCTACTGTTATGTGTTGCCCTGCTTTCACTGTCATCTATTGTTTTTCACCACATTCACTGTCTAATTGTGTGTTCCACCACCTTTTCCAGTCTACTGTTATGTGTTGCACCATGTTCACTGTCTACTATTGTTTCACTAAGTTCACTTTCTGCTATTGTTTATTTCATCACGCTCAGTCTTTTTTGTGTTCCACCGAGTTTGTCTATTATTGTGTTTCACCACATTCAATGTCTACTGTGTGTTCCTCCACGCTCACTGTCTATTGTCTTTCACCACGTTTTCCTGTCTACTGTTGTGTTTTGCCATGCTTTCACTGTCTAATATTGTGTTCCACTACGTTCAGTGTCTCATGTTTCACCACGGTCCTTGTCTATTATTGTTTTTCGCCACGTTTTCTGGTCTATTGTTTCACCATGTTCACTGTCTACTATTGTGTGTTCCACCACATTTTCTGGTTTACTGTTGTTTCACCATGTTTTCCGGTCTACTGTTGTGTTCACTCACTATTCTGTTTTCCACCAGGTTTAATGTCTATTTTGTGTTCCATGTTCACTGTCTATTTTTTCCCCCACGATTACTGTCTATGTGTTGAAACACACTCACTCTCTACTCTTGTGGGTTCTACCACACTCACTGTCTGTGTGTTCCACCACGTTTTCTTGTCTACTGTTACACCACGTTCACTGTCTAATATTGTGTTCCACCATGTTCACTGTCTACTGTTGTGCATTCCACCATGCTCACTGTCTGTTTTGTGTTCCACCATGCTCACTTTCAACTATTGTGTGTTCCACCACGTTCACTGTCTACTGTTGTGTGTTCCACCATGCTCACTGTCTGTTGTGTGTTCCACCATGCTCACTGTCTGTTGTGTGTTCCACCATGCTCACTTTCAACTATTGTGTGTTCCACCACGTTCACTGTCTACTGTTGTGTGTTCCACCATGCTCACTGTCTGTTGTGTGTTCCACCATGCTCACTTTCAACTATTGTGTGTTCCACCACGTTCACTGTCTACTGTTGTGTGTTCCACCATGCTCACTGTCTGTTGTGTGTTCCACCATGCTCACTTTCAACTATTGTGTGTTCCACCACGTTCACTGTCTATTGTTGTGTGTTCCATGTTCACTGTTTACTGTTGTTTTCCAACATTTTCCATCTACTGTTGCGTGTTCCGCCACGCTCACTGTCTACTGTTGCGTGTTCCACCACGTTCACTTTCAACTATTGTGTTACACCACGTTCACTGTCTGCTGTTGTGCGTTTTCCCACGTTTTCCGGTCTACTGTTGCGTGTTCCGCCACGCTCACTGTCTGTGTTCCACCACATTCACTTTCAACTATTGTGTTACACCACGTTCACTGTCTGCTGTTGTGCGTTTTCCCACGTTTTCTGGTCTACTGTTGCGTGTTCCGCCACGCTCACTGTCTGTGTTCCACCACATTCACTTTCAACTATTGTGTTACACCACATTTTCTGGTCTACTGTTGCGTGTTCCGCCACGCTCACTGTCTATGTTCCACCACATTCACTTTCAACTATTGTGTTACACCACATTTTCTGGTCTACTGTTGCGTGTTCTGCTACGCTCACTGTCAAGTCTTGTGTGTTCCACCATGTTTTCCAGTCTACTGTTTTACCACGTTCAGTCTATTATTGTGTGATCCTCTCCGTTCATGGTCTGATGTTTTGTTTTACCACACTCATGGTCTCCTGTTGTGTGTTTCACGATGCTCACTGTGCACTGTTCTGTGTTTTTCACCACATTTGCTGTGTCCTATTGTGTTCCATGTTCTCGGTCTACTGGTGTGTTTCACCATATCGTTGTCTACTGTTCTGTACGTGTTCCACCATGTTTTCTGTCTACTGTTGTGTTCCACCATGGTCACTGTCTTTTGTTCTGTGTGTTTCACCGCTGTCGCTGTCTACAGTTCTTTTTGACCACATTCATTGTCTACTGTTTTGTTTGTGTTTCACTACGTTCACTGATTTCTGCACGTTTCACCACGTTCCCCGTCTACTGTTCTGTATGCTTTTCTCCCTGTTCAATGTCTACTGTTCTGTACATGTTTCACCACATACA
Source organism: Pygocentrus nattereri (assembly GCF_015220715.1). Taxonomy (NCBI): domain Eukaryota; kingdom Metazoa; phylum Chordata; class Actinopteri; order Characiformes; family Serrasalmidae; genus Pygocentrus; species Pygocentrus nattereri. Next base: position 21,102,396 of record NC_051239.1, read on the forward strand.
CTGTCTCCACATACACCTTCACTTAAACAAGCACTATTTAATGGGGCCACTCTGAGCTTTTTTCGTAAGAAATGTTTTGGCTTTGTTCTCTCCCAATCAGAACCATGTTTCTTGATTCTGACTCCAGTCTATAAATGCAAATAAAATTTTATTTTTTTTAGGCAAGAGTGTCGACACAGATTCTTCCGTCATCTTCACAGCATTGCTATTGAAATAAACCACAAGAATTTTGCGTCACCAACTTCGGACTTATTGTGACCTGCAGTGTCGACTGCAGTGCATCTACTTCCTATCTTATCCGGCAAAATACGGTGAGTTTTTCTCACGGGCGTTTGCTTTTTCTTTCGTTGAGGCTGTTGTGTTTGCTTTCTGGACACACCGTAAAGAAATCCTTTGTGTGGTTGTGCCATGCTGTTTAATGTGTGGAGTGATTCTCCATTCTTCAATTGGTTTTATTGTGTTGTAAACACCGCAAAAGGGGGGAGTGTGATAAGGAAGGTAAAGCACAGTAAAAGTGTAGAATAGCCTAATTAGTAACGATAACTGACACCTCATACAGGTAGCAGAATGCTACAGCAACATATGAATGAATCGATTTTGAGGATTGGATGTTTGTATTCTTTTTGGATGATGAAATTGAAGATTTTTTTATTTTAAAAAGACCGTTTTTTCTCTTTTTCGTTCTGTGTGTGTGTGTGTGTGTGTGTGTGTGTGTGTGTGTGTGTGTGTGTGTATGTGACTGGCTCATCCCCTCTCGTGTGTGTGCGCGGAGCTGTTCCTCTGTGCGTGTGTCTCAGTGTGTGCGTTGAGTGCCCCCCCCCCCCCCCCCTCCTTTTTCTGTGGATGTGGTGTTTCTCTTCTCTGAGCATGTCGGCTTCTCTCTGTTGCAGGCCCGCTGTATTTATAAGGACAATGGCTAAATAACACTTGTGGTTGAAAGAGGAGATTTAGTACTTTATAGAAAAGATATTGTCTTTTTGTTATAACTTTGTGAGCCTCCGAAGGGGACAGTTTAGGATTTGTTAAAACCATATGAGCCTCAGAACAGAGGACTTTGATAAACCGTATGAGCCTCTCCCAAGGGGATCGTATTCTGGTTAACCAAGTATGAGCCCCATGAAGGACTTTGTGATTTTAAAGGTTCTGTGAACTCCAAGGAGGACGTTATTGTTTGAGGAAAAGTGGGGAGAGCAGTGTAGAGGTTTGTGTGTGCGCATGTGTTAAAATTAGAGATAAGAAAAAATAAACATAATAAAAGAGTACTAAATAATTTAGCCTGTGGATGATGTGCTTTTGTCAGGTTTAAGATGTTATTAGAATAAAATACACTAAAATTTCAATATTGTTGATGTACAGAAGACAAAAAATGACCTATGTGTTGATGTGTGCAAATCATATTGTGCTGGTAAAAGGATTTTGTGGGTTTATCTGATATTAAACTCTTGTCTTTTTTTTCCTTTCTTTGTTACAGTGGGAGAGACTTGAGGAGGAGGCAAAAAGGAAGAAGGGGTGCAGAAACAACTGGCCAGAGCGTCACATGGAGCGAGGCTGCTGACATCAGTGTGAGCAGCTGCTGCTACCCAGTCAGATCAAGGCCAATGCAGTCTATCCACAAACCCTCTTTATCTGTATTCTAAATATGTGCATATTTTTATTATAGTTGATATACATTTAGTCTGCTTCACTTATAGGTTATTATAGGAATATTTTTTAATTTGGGGTTAATAGAGTATATTCATCTGCTTACGTGCATAAAAGATACTACTTGTAGTCATTTAAGAGAGGCTTGGCAATTAATACATTTAATTAATGAACGGTATATGATTATTTAATTGAGTTTAACTGAGGTCTGAGCTGCATTGGAAATTCAATATTGAGACAGGTTGATGATTTGAGGTGTAATGGTGTGAGCATTGGGTGATAAATAGGTGTTTTGCTGTGAATAGAAATCATTTGGTGTGATTTTTTTTATTCCTTTGAAGTTGGCAAATTTATTTTATATTTACTGACTGGTAAAATGGTGGCTTAGAATTTTGCGAGCCAAAATGCAGAAGGGGCTGCCCCTACCAGTGAGAAGCAAACTGGCAGAGGGGGTTGGCCTTGGAAGTATGGCGAAGGGTGTTTATATGGATCATATAGCCCACCATGTGGTTTTTTCATATAGCCCACCAGGTTTTCTTTCTTTCTAAATCGATACTGGAGGAAGACCACTGACAGGGTGGTTGCTTGTTCAGGGACCCCCATGTGCTGAAGGGATTCAGACAGTCAAATATGGACTGGATAAGAATGGACTGGAGGACTCTGAATAAGGACGCTGTGATAAAATGCCCATATTCAACACATAGACGCTGCACTGAGAGTCGACGCCGCTGAGGATCTGCAGCGTGATGCATTCTTATGTCTTCTCTTATATATACAACCCCAATTCCAATGAAGTTGGGATGTTGATTTGCAAATCCTTTTCAACCTATATTCAATTGAAAATACTACAAAGACGAGATATTTAATGTTCAAAAAGATAAACTTTATTGTTTTTTGCAAATATTCACTCATTTTGAATTTGATGCCTGCAACACTTTCCAAATAAGTTGGGACAGGGCCAACAAAAGACTGGGAAAGTTGAGGAATGCTCAAAAAACACCTGTTTGGAACATTCCACAGGTGAACAGATTCATTGGCAAGGATGTGAACAACTGTGTGAGCAAATAGTCCAACAGTTTGAGAACAATGTTTCTCAACATGGAATTGCAAGGAATTTAGGGATTTCATCATCTACAGTCCATTATATCATCAAAAGATTCAGAGAATCTGGAGAAATCTCTGCAAGTATGCAGCAAGGCAGAAAACCAACATTGAATGCCCGTGACCTTCGATCCCTCAGGCGGCACTGCATTAAAAACTGACATCATTCTGTAAGGGATATTCCCACATGGGCTCAGGAACACTTCAGAAAACCACTGTCAGTGAACACAGTTCGTCACTCCGTCTACAAGTGCAAGTTAAAACTCTGCCATGCAAAGCGAAGCCACATATCAACACCACCCAGAAACACCGCCGGCTTCTCTGGGCCCGAGCTCATCTGAGATGGACTGACGCAAAGTGACGCGTCCACATTTCAAACTGTTTTTGGAAATCATGAACGTCGTGTCCTCCGGGCCAAAGAGGAAAAGGACTGTCTGGATTGTTATCAGTGCAAAGTTCAAAAGCCAGCATCTCTGATGGTGTGGGGGGGTGTTAGTGCCCATGGGAGGGGTAACTTGCACATCTGTGAAGGCACCATTAATGCTGAAAGGTACATACAAGTTTTGGAGCAACATCTGCTGCCATCCAAGGAGCGTCTTTTTCAGGGACGTCCTGCTTATTTCAGAAAGACGATGCCAAGCCACATTCTGCACGTCTTACAACAGCGTGGCTTTGTAGTAAAAGAGTCCAGACCGTCTCCCATTGAAAATGTGTGGCGCATTATGAAGTGCAAAATATGACAACGGACTGCTGAGCAACTGAAGTTGTACATCAAGCAAGAATGAGAAAGAATCCCACCTACAAAGCTTCAACAATCAGTGTCCTCAGTTCCCAAATACTTATTGAGTGTAAAAGGAAAGGTGATGTAACACAGTGGGAAACACGCCCCTGTCCCAACTTCTTTGGAACGTGTTGCAGGCATCAAATTCAAAATGAGTGAATATTTGCAAAAAGCAATAAAGTTTATCCGTTTGAACATTAAATATCTCGTCTTTGTAGTGTATTCAATTGAATATAGGTAGAAAAGGATTTGCAAATCATTGTATTCTGTTTTTATTTTAGGGATATTGGTGCTAGACAGGGAAAGGTCCACTGGAAGGTGCAATGGGTCGACCAGCCTGAATTTGGACATTGTTTTGATTGTGTTTTCTGAGGTGTCCATATGTATTTGCTTCAGTCATATCTGTGTACACACACATTTAAGTACTGAGGCCTATCCTAGCGGTCATCGGGTAGAAGACAGGATACACCCTGGATGGCCGCCAGTCCATCGCAAGGCAGACAGACCTACACAAACACGCACACATTCACACCCAGGGGCAATGTAGCATGACCAATTGGCCTGACTGTATTTGTCTTTGGACTGCGTTGTATACACTGGATGAAGCTGGAGGCCTGTAGAGGTCTTCTAAGGTTATTCAGTGAAATATGTTATCAAGCAGACTTCCTATTAACTGTCTTTTGCCTTCTGCTTAGTCCCACAGTATGAAATCCTGTTCTATAGTTCAGTTTCAAAATAAAGGTTTGGTTGTAAAGCTTTGAACTACTGGCAAGGCAGAAGGTTTGATCATCCAGTGACTGACCAGGTACCAGCCTTGTTATACTTATGATTATTGCCCATGTGGTGAAAAGAATGCCTTTAAAAGCAAATTGAGTCTAACTGTGACTGAAAATGTATCTGATGTCTTTGGGATTGACTGGAGTGGTGTTTGTGATCCAGGACTGATCATTCAACATCAGTACCTGACCCCACTAATGCTCATGTAGCTGAAGGCAATCAAATCCTCACAGTAAAGTTCCAACACTAGCTTCATCTAATGTACAGCCTTCTCAGAAGAGTAGAGACAGTCAGGGTAGCAAAGGGGGCGGCAAGTTCTCTATTAATAATCCTTGATTTTGGTTGGATGAGTAGGTGTATGCACACTTTTGGAGAAAGTGAAAAAAAACATGAAACAATATAATCTGTTAATCTTTAAAATGTTTAAATCAGGGTCATTGGTGGTTATTATGAAACATGTTGACTCCAGCTTCATTCATTCCATGTTGACTCAAGTTTCATAACACAGCATATATTTGAAGGACAGTTCAATACAGATGTAATTTGTACATTCTAAACAGAACTGTCAAATATTTCCAAAGATAGATTGAAATAATTAAAAGCAAATGTTCATGCGTCACTGTAATATTTGAATTACAAATATTCTAAAACCACACATTAGCTAGAAAGTGCTGGTGACATCATTAGTATTAATCAATCTGCAATGATGTAGGAAATTCAGAGGCATCACTGCAATTATTTAAGATATTAATTTTTCAGGGATAGAAAAAGAATAAGTTATATATTTAACAGGAAATTACTCAGTAGCTGAACAACTACATATAATATAGAATCAATAACCGTGTTTACTTCAGATCTGAAGCAAGAGTAGAACCTGATTTTGTCGCCTGTCTCAAAGATGAAAACTTTCAGTACTGTTTATCTGATGGGGACAGTTTTGATAGTCCACCAAGTTCTCTACATCTTTTAACCTTTTAAATTTTTAGATTTTAAGAGTGTGCTAACATGCCTAGATATACAGTGCATGAAAATATGTATGCATAATGTTTATCATTACATGTCACTCTAATGAGTTAAATGAAGCCATGTGTAGACAATGTTTCATAACAAAACTTTTCTAAAAAAAACAAAAAAAAACAAAAACAAAACAACTTTCTCTACATTTTAAAAAAGCTCAAGCAAAATGAGATGGTCCTGAATAAACAAGTAAAGGAAATGGCTGTTTTATAAGTTCTGTTTGTGGATTTTTTACATTTTTGTGCATGTAGGACACGACAGCTTTATTTTTTCAATGCCCACAAACTCTAACCAAATAATTGCTGTTGTACACCACCTTACAAAGCTTATAGGCTCATAAAAATTTGTCACAGACAGAGCAAAGCTTAAATGGATTTGCATTCCGAAATACAGTCACAGTCTCTGAGATTACAATGTAAACACTGAACTCTGCACATTTCCTGTGTGCATTTCCTTTCCTTGAGAGCAGCGAGAAAAAATGAGACTTAGAAGCATAGTACAAGGGGTAGAATGGAAAAATGAGAAATAGCAGCTTTAAGCTTGAACATGTGCATGCATGTTATGCACTTATGTGCGCACTCACTTAGCAGGGTCAAGCTATAAGCAGACTCTGGACCAGTCAAACTTTCAACTCTGTTGATGGAGAAATAAACATCTGTTTCTTTCTCCAATGCTCCCTCTTTCCCTTTCTCACGACCTATGTGTTTACAGTGCAAACCCAGGGAGGCCACTTTGTCCATAACACAAAGTCCCTCTTGAAGTGGTTTCCTTTGAATTCTGCAGCTAGAAAAGATAAAATGGAAGATAATTTGTTGTTTTTACGAATGAGTTTCTACAGTGAATAACCCACCCCATAAGGAAGGCCATACAACTTTGGTGGCTGGTTTAAACAGGAAATGTTGTCAAGCTGACATGAACTGGGATATAATTGATTAACCTATGTATACAATACATATATTGAACTTCTGCTCATTTAATAGTCAGCATTCACTCAGAAGCATTCAGTGAAAGCCACTGGGCCATGCAGTGAAAAAAGCCATAAAGGTTGAGCTGACTTGGTGTCGCAGGTCCTGTTTTCCTCTTTTCCCCTCACTTTTTCCACCGACTTCAGTTTTATAACAAAAAGCTCCATTGAACAGCAACCTGCAGGCTGAACTAACTGTGCAGACCTTCTGCCAGCTGGAGGAACTCTTACATAACTGAGAGCAGCAAATTTGAGGGTGGAAAAATAGATGTATTAGAATACAAACACAAGTTTCTAAAGCCATCCAATACTTTGTGAAAATGTCCCCAAAAAAATGTTACCTCTATGATAATGCTAATTTCTCCTAGTGCCCCATTTCATCCATGTAGTATGTTAGTGGTAAGCTAATGGACATTTTTTGCCCATTCTAGATAAAACATGAACATTTAAAGCTTGTAAAAAAAAATCTGTTTTATCTTCATATCTTCAAAATATAATTCATGTATTTTATCTTGTAGGTCGTGTGGAGTTTTACAATGATTCCTTTAGTAAAAGTCATTTTCCATTTCTAACGACTGATTGAAATGCACGAACATTCGTACTTGCAACCAATGATGTGTCTAGGACTTACAGAAAGCCCAGAGTTTTTTTTTTTTTTTCAAGAAAAAATACTTTCATGTGATTGGTTGATTCCACCGTCAGTTACTAATTATGTTATTGGTTAATCTGACACATTAGGCCTTTTGTTCAGCTCCTGAAGTCCTCACCAATGGCAGAACTAGCTCAACTGTATGTACTTAGAAACCATAGAAAAATAATTGTTTGGATAATTTTTCACTTTTTCACCCTTTGAGCCCTTTTGTTTCCAACTAAATATAGAAATAAAATAATGGTCATGTAAAAAATTATGGTCATGTGAAAGAACTACAACTACGACATTTTTTCACAGCAGGCATTAGGCACTAGAAGGTCCTCAGGGTTTACTTTAAACATGTTTACATACTACATCAAACTCTTTTAGTTTAAAAATGTCAGAACACTTCGGTTTTCCATGATATAAGCCAGAGTGGTCTCACCACTGTAGGCCTTATAATGGACTCACTGCAATAATTGTCTTATTAAACAAACATTTAGCAGGTTATGTTTGTTTAATGGTTTCATGACAGTGAGACTACTAATATGAAGAGCACTGTCCGATCACCCCCCCCCCATATTTGTTTTTTTGTTTTTTGTTAATGTTTAATGGAAATTTTGCATTAACATAGTCACAAATACAAGATCTGAGCTATATTATCACTTACAAATCAATACGTTTGGTCCAACTGCACAATAGCAAACCTTCAACTAACTTCCCTTTACACTGAAAAAAAAGTTTGGAACATTTATTCCAAATGCACATGGTCAAACCAGAGATCTTGAATACTACTCATGCAAAGCCACCATTCAACATATCTGACTCAAAACATCAATAACATTCTGAAAGGTATTGCAAACTCATGCTCTCAATGCATTCAACTTCAAGCTGTCATCCAAAAGAGGCAATATGCAACACAATACTAACCTAAATAAAATACTGAATACCTACAAAAAAGGAGACACTAATATTTGAGTATTTTACTACCTTTTCTAAGTTTTCAATTAATTGCAGTGACTATTTAGAGTTTCAATTAGTAAACTTGGTCATTATAACTTTAGCTGGGAAATGATTAAACAAGCAAGGCATACATTACATTCAGAGAGTGTCCCAAGACTAATTTTGAGCACTGTATGTAAGTCTTTAAACAATGTTGACAGCCCATTTTCTCTCTTTAAAAAGCTCTCACTGGCTTTTCTTTCAAACAAACATTGCAGAAAACTAAACCTCTGACTGAAACATTGCTCCGTGTGACTCTATGCCAGTGCCAGTGTTACTTCACATAAAAAAAGCTAAGTGTGCATTTGTGAGACAATAGCCTGAATGATGCTTTGTGCCTGACATACAGTCACGTCTCGCCAGTAACATCAGCATACAGCTGCCCGTCTGGTCAGCCCTAACAAGGAGAAAATACACACATCCATCATCACACGACACATGTGTTCCTCAGAGATAAAAGACATGAACAGATCTTATCTTTGCCCTTAGACTTTCCATGAGGGAAATAACCAGCTACACGCACAGCCACTTCTAATCAAGACAGTACAGAAAAACATTCACACAGAAACAACATGTATGCACTTTACACTTTATTAGGGTGGAGTGACGAACCTTATCACATCCACAACAGGAGACAGAAGACAGCGGATAAAATTTGTGCATACACATGCATGGTAAACCCAGAGAGAAGCAGTGAAAAAGGAGAATGTACAATATCTCAATATACTTGTTTCATATGTTCAACACTTAGATAAAATAAAAAAGTCGCTTAATCTACTCTCCATGTTGGTAACAACTTGTTTCCAAATGGTTAGTGTTCGATCCCCCTTGGTGCATGAATAGCACAGCAGTTCCTCTCTCTAACCAGAAGTACTTTCAGCTCATCAGTGAGATATTATCACTGTATTTAAATAGCCTGTTCACATGGCCATGTTTATGAAAGTGGACCATCTAGTAAACAATCTGTTCCGTCCTTGCAGAAATCACTGCACGTACAATTTTATCAAGTATACTTAAGATTCAGCATGACATACCTATTTCATCTACCCTTAAACAAGACATTTTGGAAAACAGCCTTGTGCTCTGTTTGACATTTCATTCATACCAAATATCTAAGTATAGCAAATAAAATATTCTGTTAAACAGAATTTCTCCTCAGACATCTTTACTGCCAGCGAAGGGAATTGTACTTCTATTCTGTGCACAAAAAGATGCTTGAACGGCTCTCTGAAGAGAACAAAGCTTGTCAGAGCTATGGCTTTGTTGATTCTGTGTAGCTACTCTCATACGTGTTCATTTTAATCATGGACTAATGGTTAAGATAAGGATTTTGAGTCATGGCCATATGGCTACACAAATCTAAATATTACAAAAATACTGGACAGTTTTGGAGAAAATATTAAAGCTGCGCTGTGTAAAATGTTGGGATTTGACTTGACATCTCTGGTGGAAATGTGTTCTGCAGCTCACAGAAGAACATTTTCTTACACCAGTTCTCTTCCCTGAATAGGTGAATCTGAAGATTATGAGCGTTTTTAAAGATTCAAAGATATTCAAAAAGAACTCGGTCAAAATGTGGTGATGTGTCTGAATGATCTACTACTGTCATCAGTATAGTGTTAATTTTGCATTTCAGACCTAAACATTCTTTTTGAGCATGTGGGTGTGATGTCAATTTGTAAAGACATATCATGTGATCCAAAAAAACTCCTGTGAAATTTAACCCAACATCTCTGACCTTAAAATGATTATTTCAGATTATTATTATTGCACTTACATAGTGCAGCTCTGGTTTCACATCTTTTGGAAGCAGATATGCTCTTTATTCTGCTTTATAAAGACCATGTTCATTCTTAGATGGATCTGAAAACCTTTTTTATTGTACCTGGAGTTATTATTTGGCAAGGAAAACATACAAATGTTGGCCAAAATATAAGCATTGTCCTCTTACAGGTATCTAAAACTAACCACTCATCATTCACAAGTTCCAGCATCAGTCCTAGAAAACCATAATGCACAGCAATCAATCCAAACTGTATGCAGTAGCAGTCTGTTCACCCACCCCAGCGGGATCAAACACTAACACTTTCACATTAGGTACACAGATTAAACGTAAATGTTCTCCACTGCTACGTTAAGCTTTGTTTCAAGCTTAACTGTAAATCAGTGAGGCACGCACAGTTGTACCAGAAATTAAGAATACCAGCATATTTGGAGGTTTAGAAGTCAGGCCCCTCCTTCTTCAGGGTCTTGTAGTCTGTATTGACAGCCACAAACTAAGGGTGAGAAACAGAAATAGACTTAGTTCCATTGTATCTCAGATAAAGAGTTGGGCAAAATACGTTGAAAATATAGTGATGGCTGAATAGTGAATACACTGTCATGAATGAATTTACTAACGCATTCCATTACAATACATAAAAGATAGATAATGTATTCAGAATACATTTCATGAAAAATTCTCTGGGTAAGAGTCCAGTTAAACACAGATACTAAACTTATCACTCACAAACATGTCCACTACTGAGAGGATTATTTGTTTGATCATCCTTCAAAAAAGCTCAATAATGCTGATATTAATAAATGACCATCACATTGGTTTATCAGTCTACTCGGGCTTTAGGTACATCAGGAGAGTCATTATTTAAGCTCCTCTTTGTCTAACGAGCATGTTTGCTACATGCTAGGCACTGATTCTAAAATACTGAATGAACAAGCAGTGCTGCCGTTTCTTTTAAAGATGGAATATATATTTTTAATTTAGTGGGAAAGTAACCCTGCAATGGACTGGTGACCTGTCCGGGGTGTATCCTGCCTTCTGCCCAATGACTGCTGGGGTAGGCTCCAGCACCCCCCACCCCCCCGTGACCCTGAGGGAGAAGCGGCTTAGAAAATGTGTGTGTGTGTGTGTGTGTGTGTGTGTGTGTGTGTGTGTGGGTAAGTATTCTAAAAAAGTATAAATATATTCCAAATACTGTCTTTACAAAATGTAACTTGCACTGAATACAGATATTCAGTTTCTGTATCCTGAATACATATTCCCAATACTCCATTACATCCCAACCCTGCCCATATACTGAAAGAAAAGATAGATAACACAACTGAATTTAGTCTTACTCGGTGGGTTGACATTAAAGGAATACTTCAGCTTTGCCTCAACATTGGTTTCTATTATAAGTGTGTAATGAGTTAACTGGTTTTCTGTTTATTACAAGTTATAAGTACAGTTTCTGTTGAAATGATTGTTTGTGGTAACTGATGATAAGCTGCAAATGCAGTAGATTATGTTGAGAAACACTGGAATATTCCTTTAGTTCTATTCAAAATAAACAGTACTGTACAAAGGCGAGACCACCGTTCATTTATTTAATTTCAGGTTAAAGCCGCAATTAAGACAAGTTATCCATTTTTCAGCATCAGAAAACATTTATTTGACAAAAATTTATACAGAAGCCTCAACAACTAATAATAAAATAATATTCAATAATTAAATTGATCTGTTTTTAGTGTGTCCACTCCTTTCCTTGGATGAAAAGCAGTGCTGCGTATGTATGTGTAGCAGGAGAAACATAGTTAGAGTTTTGGGTTGACTGGTCAGCAACATGCTACTCCCAGTCTGAAAACAAGTCCCACAGCAGCCCTGTTTAATTGTAGTAAGGTCTGGGATCTGGGCCAGCCAGTTCATTATTCTGAGGGCACAAGCAGCTTATTTGTTCGGCCTCTTGACAGCCACACAATCTTTCAGACTCACAGCGTTGAATGGAAGGATGGACAGAAACATTTGTGGATTATTTTTTTCATATCAAAAGCACGAGTAGAGCTAGATTTTCTCCTATATCTGAAGATAAATGTACTGTTTCTCTGATGGTGACAGTTCTACTGGTCTATCAGGTCTTGCTCATTGTTCAGAGCCCCATTTTTTCTTTAATAAAGTTGTGAACACCAGTATTGAAAACTCTTGCCTTTTTGCTTATTTTCATTTGACTTTTCCCAAAATGAAAAAAGTGCATTACATCTAATCTTCTCAAAAAAATACCCTGGAAAATGAATCAACTGTACCTATTGTCTGTTTTGACTGTATAGTAAGTGAAATCTCTGATGCTTGCACAACGTCTTTATTGTTACTATTTTTTTTTCTGAACTATGGCTATTGTTAGTTTCTAGGCTAATGTGAAGGCCCCAGTTGGCGCACATACCTTGTACTGATAAGTTGGGCTAAGCTGATTCCAGGGCTCAGGGTTGCTGGTCTTGTTCCAGCTAATGATTTAGGAGCAGGAGAACCAGGTCACGACACATCAAGGGAGCCACAGGACAAAAGAGAATTTAACAGAATGAACAAAACAGCGGATCGCTTTGTGAAGATGGACAAAAGAGCTGCTGATAAGCTAATAGCACTGGATTTCTTTTTCTTTCAGGACTGTTTATCTATTTTATATTTCCTCATATTTATATATCTGATGGGAATGAATTGCAGTGTGTGGCTCTTACGTTACGTGGGGTCCCCTGGCTAAACGAATCAGATACATTGTGGCTCCTCCCATCCCGAGACATATGAAGAAAAACTGTGGAATGAGCTGGAGAGAGAGACAGAGAGAGAGAGAGAGAGAGAGAGAGAGAGAGGGACGGAGGGAGGAAGGGAGAGGGAGGGAGAGAGAGAAAGAGAGAGAGAGGGAGAGAGAGCGAGAGAGAGAGAGAGAGAGAGAGAGAGAGAGAGAGAGAGAGAGAGAGAGAGAGAGAGAGAAAGAGAGAAAAAAAAAGAGAGAGAGAGAGAGAGAGAGAGAGAGAGAGAGAGAGAGAGAGAGAGAGAGAGAGAGAGAGAGAGAGAGAGAGAGAGAGAGACAGACAGACAGAGAGAGAGAGAGACAGAGAGGGAGGGAGGGAGAGAGAGAGAGAGAGAGAGAGAGAGAGAGAGAGAGAGAGAGAGAGAGAGAGAGAGAGAGAGTGAGAGAGAGAGAGAGAGAGAGAGAGAGAGAGAGAGAGAGAGAGAGAGAGAGAGAGAGAGAGAGAGAGAGAGATTCTTAACGTTATACAAATGTGTTCCTCGGCTGTTACAGTGTTTAAGAACTGCCCCCTCTTCTGAACATCTGGCTCTGGTACCAAATTAGAGAGGTAATTAGACGAGATTATGGAAGATTAGATTAAGTTAGATTACAGCCTCTGCCGTCAGGTCGCACTATATCTCCCACAGACCGTTAGTGGCCGCACATGCAGGTCTGTGTGAAAGGCGAAGTTTTGTAAAATGGCTGCTCTTTCTGTCTGGTCGCTGATACTGGGCGCTGTCCAAGTGCTGAACGCAGTTTCACTAGAACCGAAAGATTTATTTGTTTGAAGCAGGTTCTAGAAGAGAAATGGGGAACAATGCCCGAGAACACTTTGGTGTAGAGTTGCTGTGACAGTCTGATTTGAGAGCAGCCTCCATCTCATTCTCTTGAGCTGTAGACTGAGCGCAGAGGATCATAGGTAGTGCGGCTTTCTGAGCTTATTGCGTTGAAATATCTTACTTTTAAAACTGCGACTCTAACACCGAATTTAAACTGAAATAAGGCCATTCGCTGAACAGACCTTCGTCGATATCGTATTTGAACACTCCACTTTTGTTCCGATTTTGATAATAAATGGGAAAAATACTTGGAAATATTTTATTTGATACTATAAAATTGCGACTAACGTTATTTTTAAAGGAAGATTCTGAGACTAACGATCATATAAACCAGCAAGTGGTCTGGAAATTTTGTGCAAGATGGTCTACAACATGGTTCTGCATTCAGACTAGAGAAAACGATGGATTTATTTAGTGTGGTGTGCGTGTAATCTGTGTTTTAGAGCCACCTTCGTCTCCTTCCTCTCAGCTCTCTCATAAACCCGCCATGGTTTTGTCTGGGGGTCCTCGCCTCTCTTCTCGCCCTGAGAACGCAGGGCGTTGTGGGTATTGTAGTCTTTCGTGTGTAGTCGGAGCTATTTGCGGTGAAATATCTCACTGTTGAAACTGTAACTTGTGAACCGAATTTACGATCTTTAGTGCTGCTAATAGAACCGCAGTTCGGACGGAATTACTTGCACGCTGAGCATCGACATTTGGTCTAATGCTCAGCATGAACAATATAACAAATAACAACAGAGCAGAGTGAGCAGAGAGAAGACTGTAGTCTTCCAGTTCAAGCTCAAAGTTAACCTCACAGTGAAGTCTTTGTGTTTCTTCTAGTAGCAGGAGGCAGAAACCCGTCATATCAGGCAGTAAATATTATGGGTTCAGTCTGAATGTAGACTCCAGTCTGTGTGTGTTCGTCTTTACCGCTGCACAGACTGCGGAGTTTGATACCTATCTAGCTTAGCCTCATTAATCATTGTTACTTATGTAAAAGTCAGGGATGGACTCATTTGAGATGAGAGGAGTGCACTGACTTTTAAAAGACTGGTCAGCCTGTTTGTTAATTTTTTTATGCCGCATCAACTTAATCAACAAGGAAGCACCGACACTGTGCATGAAAATGGCATACGAATGACATAAGACAGCATATGAACGAATCATTGTTTATTTTGTGTTTGAAAGAGCTGCAAACGAAGTTCTGTACAAAATCAGTGTAAATCTTAGAAAAAAGTTACTCACTCCAGGGTGCTTCCTCGCGTGATCACGGATTGTTCGGAGCATATCTGCAGAAGATCTCTGCCTGAATTTCTTTGAGGATGTTTACTGTGCGCCCGGACACTGGACGGAGAAAGCAAACCTGTTGCTGGAGGAGGGAATGAGAGGGAGGGGAGAGAGAGAGAGAGAGAGAGAGAGAGAGAGGGGGGGGGGGGGGGGGGGGGGACAGAGAGAGACGGAGAGAGAGAGAGAGAGAGGGAGAGAGAGAGGGAGGGGGGGACAGAGAGAGACGGAGAGAGAGAGAGAGAGAGAGAGAGAGGGGGGGGGGGAGAGACAGAGAGAGACGGAGAGAGAGAGAGGGGGGGAGAGAGAGAGAGAGAGAGAGAGAGAGAGAGGGGGGGGGGAGACAGAGAGAGACGGAGAGAGAGAGACGGAGAGAGAGAGAGAGAGAGGGGGAGAGAGAGAGAGAGAGAGAGAGAGAGAGAGAGAGAGAGAGAGAGAGAGAGAGCGAGCACCACAGTGGTGTTGATGAAATGATTATTTTCTGTTAATTTTTTTTAATATACTGATGAGGTAGTTGAGTTTTTAGCTTGGCTTCTCTAACAGCAGACCCAGCCCACGAAGGGCTTTAATAATGAGCAGATGAGATGAATCAGGCCGTGATTGAGAACAACTTACTTAAACGCACTGCTTCTTGAATCTTGAGCTCCATCCTTTGCCCTTGCATGCAGTCCAAACCTCTTGAACAGAGAAGTGGCGAGATGCTAATTTATTCTGATTCTGAGTGCGATGAAGGACACTTTGCATTTCATCAAAGAAAAGTCTGATATCAGCCTGCACCGCCCCTTTTCTTTCCTTACATAACTGCTTGCTGTGACAAGGTTACAGTTACTGTTAGTAAGCTTAAAGGAATAGTTCAGCGTTTTTGAACCTAATCTATATCTGCTCCATATGCACCCTACAGTCAATTTCCCTTAATAGTGATTTCAACATGTTTCCCAGGACTTAGAAAAGCTGTACAGAAAACAGAAACTGCCCATTGGCTTCTATTGTAAGTTTGTTTTGTGTCAGCCAGTTTTCTGTCATTCTACAAAGTAGAGAAAAGCGTTAAAAGTTTTCACTTTGCTGATTGGTCATACAAGTTATCTCTTTGCTTATAAAATATTCATGTACACGTGGTTGTAAAATTCCTATTTCATAGAACCCTCTTACATAAATCTGCTGTTTTCACAACCAGGGTTTACGTGTATCTGTACCAGAAGCTGGCAACACACCAAATCTCTCACAATGCAACATGCAGAGAAAATTTTCCAGTGAGGATTTAAGAGTTTAGCAGAGCCGTGGATTATAGAAAGTCTTGGACACAAGCCAAATGAACTCGCACAAGCGCATACGTGTGTGCTTTTACAGCATTAGCTGAAGAAAACAATGGTATGCAATAAAATAACATCTAACTTTTTCACCACAATTAGCCTACTTTGAGAAAGTCATGTGACACTACATAAGGGTTTAAGAACAATGTCTGTGTGAGTTCAGTATGTACAGGGTAGTGATGCATATGCAACAGTTTAGGGGAAATAATCTGGAACAGTAAAGAATTGTTAAAAAGATGTTAAAGATAAAAAAAATTCTTTAAAAGTAACATCTGCCCTGATAGTGGCTGAGAATGTGGGGTGAGAAGTCCTGCTGGTGAATTTTGCGCCAATTTGTCATGAAGTTTTACTGAATATTTCTGATTTGTTGCTTTAATAAAATAGTAATATTAAGCAAAAGCCTGAAAATCTCTAACAATTTACATCTTAAAGAAACGGTTTAGTGAAAAATCAAACATACACTGTTTTCCTTTTTCAGGAGATCTAGACTCCAGTAAGGAACATCCCAATTTTGCTTTTTTTTTTTATTTATAACTGGAGCAGCAAGGCTACCACTGCTTACAAGCAGTAGAACTAAATACCCAAAACGTTTCTATAAAAATACATCACCAAAGCTTCTCTCAAACCACATCCAGGAGTTCATTACGGTTGTAGCTTTGTCAGAGCAGTTTAGGGCACAATGACAATGTAAACTATAGAAATTAACAAAACTGTGGGCACATTAGACACCAGGGTCTGTATAGCCATCATAAACACTCATAAAAAGCAACCACAGAAATATATCGCTGTTGTTGGAAGAAAACCTCATATCTCCAAAGTAGTAACTTTACAGGAGAAGGAAAAATCATACTTAACTATGAACCAGAATTTTCTAACAAGTCATTCTGGGTCATTTCTGTTAGTCCGTTCATCATGAAATTTACAGACAGTGTAAAGGGCAACAGGCATTTTCAAATTATATCAAAAACTGAAAAACGTCAAAAACGGAGAGGCTTTGTTCCGACAACAGCAATGCTAGCTCACAGTAAGTAATACTTTGTTCTAAACTGCATCAGCAAGTCTGTGCGACAGTAATGATGACCATGATGTGGTGTGAGAGGGTTGAGAGAAGGTTTGGGGTTGTATTTTTACAGAAGCGAATTGGGTTATTTAGGTATCTACTGAGTTCTAGTGTTTGTTAGCAATGTTAGCCATGTGCCTCCTGTTCTCAGCTAAGGAAGTCATGGCTTATTGATTACGTCTGGCAGTGTGAGAAAAGAGTGAAAAATTAGGTAAATTAGATTTTTTGCTGAACTATTCTTATGATTCCACATCTTTTATGATGTGTATTTATGATGAATATATTAAAACAAATGCTTTAAAATCACTTGGGGAAAAAATCTCATTACATCAACTTCCATTATGAGTTAACGTTTTTTCTTTCGTCTGTAAAGTTTTGTTCCAACAGTGACAATATATTTGTAATAACCTTTCTTACAACTTAAATGCATAGATCACCATTATCTAATGACAAACAATTAAATCAACTGACCCCTAAAAAGTTTCCATGGGAACAAGTTCCAGGAATGTGGTCATTCAGATAAAATTTCAAAATTAATTAGATCACAGGCATTTACTAAATGAGTTCCCATCATTTGATAAAGTGAGAAAACAGGATGGAGGGGGAGACATCTTACCCCATGTGGAAATTATGTACCAGTCTGAGTCTAGGAAATTTAATGCATTTTTTCCCCAGTTTGGAGCTGTAAAATGTTTTAACAGTAAAGGACTAAAAGTAAATGTTAAAAGAAAACAGACTATTCTTCTCATGTAATATACACCAGGCCTAAATTCTTCACTGTGCCATTTCTTCTGTTCTAAAAGAGGCCCAGACTCTCAGGCTGAAGAAGCTCTGGGGACTTTGAATGATGGGATAGCAAATCTGCAGTTGGGTTGCCAAAAAGACAAACTACAATGTCTAGGCACTTATCTCAGTGCTGAATCAAAAGGTCTGAGCTTTGCTCAGACAACAAGACTCCAAATGTCCTCCTGAGTCCATTAATGTGACAGTGAGGAGGTTTGGTGGATAGAATAGCTGTGAAATAGCACCACCTTGTGAAGGATGTCTGCCCCAAATAACATCAATTCAAAACTAGCTGGCTTGAAAAATGGATCATTTACTATTAGCAGCATTAGCTTTCCAAATAACACCTTTCTAGTTAGGCTAAAGATGAAAGCACTTGAAAAACTGTAGCTATAAAAATGATTGAAGCAATAGTTCGATCAGATGTGCTGATGTGGCTAACAGTAGCATGATGTCACTTATTAGAATTCTGTTGTCCACTTTAATGCATTGTTAACAAAAGGAGCTTTTCTGACTGAACTGTTTCATTAACAAGGGTGCATTCCTTAAATATTTGTTTTTCACTAAAAATGGAGAAGAAAAAGGGAATATGGAGTAGGTGAAGCACACAAAAAGGCTAGATATGCAAACACACTGTGTACTGTGTATGTATGGGCAAGAGAGGTTCTAAAATAAATTGTATACTTTCTATAACTGACATATAGTCATGTGACGAATTATTACAGTGGCACTTACTTAGCTCTTATAGCACATGTAATATCATCATGTATTTTCATATATTCAAATTGAGGTATACAGCTAATTCATGATGTACTCAAGTAGCCCCTTCTAAAGCACATCTCTGAGCTCTTTTGCTCTGTTAAACCCTAAAATAGTAATCTCATATAGAAATTATATCATTTACCCTTTGCTATTGTAAATATCATCACTACTTAATAGCTAGTAAAAATGCATTTTATTTTTCACAAGAACTTCCAGGTTTAGTTTTTTATACTACACTAAAAAAGGCATAATGAAAAACAAAAATGTGTCCAATAATTATTATATACACACACAAGATATACTGTCCACATTTAAACCGGGAATGGTCCAAATAGAAGCCTGAACCAGATAGAAGAATCATTAAAAGTTAACTGAAAAAGCATCGGAGTTCTGGTGTATGCATGAGTACGGTGAGTGCATGTTAAAGTGTAAGAGGTTAAAGGAGCTACTTGGCTTTCTAAGTACAGATAAAATGGAAGCAAAATAAAAAATTGATATGAGTGAAAATATGGAATTATAATCTTTATTTTTCTGGGCAACAACCTTAGTGCAAAGTTGGCTTACTGCATCGGAAATATAACCTGCTTACCGGGCAGGAAGGAGATGATCCATCCTAAAGTAACAATTTTTCATTCATGTTTTATAACAGAGTTGTAAAGTCACAGAATTTGAAGTATGTAAATCACTGTGAGAGCTAGGGAAGCAAAGTACAGCTTCCACATGCTGGGTTAGTTGCAATGCACATGCCCCCATCTAAATTCAAAGCAGTCTGTTATTGTGAACATTTTTTGTGCATAAATAATGTACTCTAGATGTAATGTAAAAATATGCATTTCAATTTTACAACGATAATATTTGCTCTTTTACTATGTGGCCAAAAATAGAAAATGCCATGCTTGACCTACACTCTTTTCACTCTTCATGTTTGTTTTGAAGAACATATATTATGTGTTTAAATTTGGAAGCCTGTCTGGTTCAAATAACGTAAAACTAAGAACAGTACTGAATGAATTATATTTTGCATAATTTTACCAGACTGTTACAATTAGCCATCCATGTGTTACTATGGACCCCACCTCTAATGCTTGCACTCACTCTGCTTTTGCCTGAATTGTTCAGAACTGTAGGTGCTGAAATGAAATTTGTTTTCAGAGATGTGTAGGCTGCTACTCTACAAAAGAAAAATCTTGCTTCAATACTTTTAAAGCATGCGTAGCTCCTTTATCAAAGTATGTAATGTGGTGAAATGTGACGTGATACGCAATCACTCTATTAAGACATCAAGGCCTCTAAAGTCCCACCGTCTGAATCAGGGATAACATCAATGTCCAAGCTTGTAGCTGTGTTAACGTCCTGTGACTGTTCTGTGGAGGACAGTGATACTTCATTGGCACGTTGGGTTGGTTTACTGATCCTCATGGGGATGAAGATGTTGGAGGCCCAGTGCTCACTCAGGTACTCTCCTCCTTTTTCTTCATAGTCCTGCCTGTTGATCCAACCTTCAGATCCAACTGGGTTCCTCAAAGCCCAATCCCGTGCTCCAAACCATGCATCCAAAGCCGGGTGAGATGTCAGAGAGACCTGAGGCACAGAGGAAGAGCCAATTAATCCCAGAGTTTAGTCCCAGAAATAAAGCCCCTCCTCTACCAAACTTCACTGTTGTCCCTATGTATTCCAGTAGGTAGCATTCTTAGTTAGATTTAGTTAATTCCAGCTAGTTTTCAAGTGCACTATATGGCCAAATGTATGAGGACACCCCTCCTAATTATTTAGTAATCTTCAAAGAAACACTGGCAGTAGAATTGGTTGTATTGTAGATTTTAAACATGGCAATTTTAAAGGATGCAACCTTTGCCACAACTCAGTGGACTGCTCTGGACAACGGTAAACACTGTTATTGTGAAATGGAAGTATCTAATATCAACAACAGCTCAGCCAAGAAATGGTATACCACACAAACTCCCAAACTGGGGCTGCCGTGTGCGGAAGTGCATAGCAGTACCACTCACTACAGACTGGCTCTCAGGACATGAGCTGCACCTCAGGTGCTTCATGAAAATATTATTCAACATTCTGATAGACAAATCTGGGTTTGGATTCCAGAAGAATGCTACCTACTGGAATGTGTGGTGAAGGAGGAATAATGGTCTGGGGCTGAATTTTAGGGTTTGGGCTCAGCCCCTTAGTTCCAGTGTAGGGTAATGTTAATGCTACAGCAAACAGACATTTTAGAGAATTATATGATTCCAACTATGCTGCGACAGGGGAAAGGTCTTTCCTGTTGCTGACTGAAAAACTCGCAAAAACTCATCAGAAAATCTTGACTGAGAATGGTGAATGGTAAAGATGGCGAAACTGTGTTACTAAGTGTGTAATTCAGACACACACTATTCTAATAATCTGGAAGGTGATGCTGTTCTTATTTCATTTCAAAGATGACATATCCTCAGCATTTAGAAGTAGTCTGACTGTCTAATCGGTTTTGTAAATTGTATTTGTTCAACTTGTTCATTCAGAATGTACCTATCAGATAAGTGACAACATATGAGGAGTTGTTGATGTATTATTGGACTATTAACTAATTTTTGTTTTGTGCCAGCTCACTTAATATTGGACTGACTGTAACTTGGCCTGTTACCTAAAGTTAATTTGAAACCCCTGCTTCAGGCATTGCCTAATGTGTTTATAATCTAGTTCACTTCTAAAGGGTCCATTCCTAATATTCTCTCGAATGCTTGTCTAGAGTTTAGGATCTATAGTATTTCCTACCAAATTAATTCAAACTGCAGCCAGACAGTTAAATAATTAAATAAAAGTTTTCAGACCACTGAAATTAGAAAGGATTATGTTATGACTAAACAAGGCATTAATTAAGATAGTAATAAGCTAAATATATACAAAATCATCATTTATAGGGTACTTTCTGTTTGGAGGTGGCCCTCCTTAATCCTTAAATTTTAACTTGTTGAAATAATACTTAATTGGTTCTTTTCCATTTTTTTAAGACCTTCTAATCACCTTTAAAGTTGACAATTACATTTTTCATTAGTGTAATTTTTAAATTAATAAAAAAAAAAAAACCTTTAAAAATCCTGTCCCATATTTTCATGTCACTACCAAAGCACAAAAAGGTTTAGTCTAAAGACAGAGCCTTATTTTAGCCAAACTCTTGCATATTAGAGCAGGAAGTGCGGCTGTATCCCTTTCTCGCATGGTCAAATGGTGAGCATTCAGATCTTATAAATTGTCATTCAAAGCAAAAGCATTTTAGTCTAAAGTCCAAAATGGATTTCAATCTCTGACTTTGCACTAATCGAAGATAGCTTTAGTGTTACGAGCATTTGTTTGGTACTAGGCACAGAAAACTGCCCCATTCACTCCCATGTAAATTTCTCAAAATCAGATTCTGCTTATTTCAAGATTTTCTCTGTGTTTAACTCATCATAACTCAGACATTTTCTGCTCAATACACACAACATTACACCAAAATAATCCTCAAGGGGTCTTATCTCACACCATCTATCCATTTAAGCGATAGAGTAAACATTTCCTGAGTTATGAATGTTTGTTCAGAGGGTGCAAATCAGACTCAAACAAGGATTCTCCACTAAGAGCTGCATAATTACAGAGTGACAGTTAATTCGAATGACCCACCCCCTCAAACACATACATCTCTCCCTCTCACACAGACAGACACACAGACAGACACACACCTGCAGCTCTTTTCAAGCATTCTTGCAGTTCCTTCAGGAAATGCACATCTAGTTATAAATGTTATTATTTGGATGTGGGATTACATGGAAAGGCCCAATTTACCCATTCCTGTATTTAATCAATTTATGATGACCATAACAGAACATTTCATTATCTTGCTCACTATGCTGATTGTACAACATATCCATATTATATAATATCACTTGTTTTTCAGGACAGACATTTTGAACTTCTGAGTGAGATTTCAGCCATGGGATAACTTCTGTCTGCTATTAATTACAGTCAGCAGTGAAACTATCAATACACACACGTACGCAGGCAAATGTTTTGCAGTTTTAAGTTTCAAATTACGTTTTGTTGAGTAAAAATTACTGTACACAGAAATGCAAAATTACTGTTTATTTGCACAATTTAACATATTGGAAAAACATTTAAAATAAAATGCCTGTGCAAAGTTATGATCCATTTTATATTTGATGTTTTATTCCTCCCCCAATTTGTTAAACTCAGCAAAATTATTAACTAAAATTTGCAGAAAAAATTGTATATTTAAGTTTGTTCTCTGCAGAACTGTACACTTTACATCATCAGTGACAGCAAATTTAAAAAAAAAAAAAGCTTAAGATTTTTAATAAATGTGCCTTTATATTTTCAACATGTGAGCAACAATTCTTCACCTCCTACATTTTGTTTTCTCTTCACACATTTCAGCTTAGCGAACAGTACCTGGTACAGAAATGAAATTATATACTGTATGTTCTTTACATTTTTCCAAAGCCCCAAAGCATAAATGTGTGTCTCTCTGTTACCTTAAAGTGTGACTGGAAGGGCCTCATAGCGAGCAGTTCTCTCTCCACTCTGTCCTTGACTCCAGGATACAGCAGATTCCCTCCAGTCAGAAACACATTCTCAGCCAGCATGGCCTGTTGCTCTGGAGAGTACCTTACAAACATAAACACAGTCCTTAACACCAGCACATGGTACATGCACACATGCTTGGAAATGCTCATTTAGTCTATTTCGTTGTAATTTTAAAGCTGTTTCAATTAGGATGCCAACACTAGCAACATTCTGTAATAGAAAGGAAAGAGGCCATTGCACAAACTCAATGACAGTCACAAACTCTGTGTAGGAACAATTAAGCGACTTTCTCAGATGTCTTCATTGTTACATCTAAAAATGTCAGCATATGTTAGACCGTTAACAATTAAAACAGACAGTTAAAGAAGTTTCTGCTTAATGCTTAATTAATTAAGTCCCTAATTAACTGTTAACTAAACAATAATCAACTGTGCCCATCTCTGATTAGACTGATAAAGGGATTTTAAAAAATATAAATTTTTTGCTCACTGTTCCAGTACAAACTGTAGCGTCTCAATAAGTCCCATCTGCTCTTCACCAATCAGAGAAGGGCGAAACAGAACTTCTGGGGCACGCAGTCTCTCAGTTCCCACAAAGAGCTGGTGGTACTCTGCCATGTTAAACACTGGCTGGACACACAACATGAGGAGTAAGTAAAATAACAAAAGGAATGCAACATACCATATCCTAAAAAAAGTTAAAATAGCTGTAACAACAGCAACTAAGGTCTCCAATAGAAAACTTGCACTAGAAAAGCTAGTGTTGATATGCTTAAAGATGTAGCAGTGTGTGATAACCTGGATATTTCCAGCTTTTTCAGGCTCTGTGCTCTCATCTCCTAAATCAGCTTCAATCTGATTCACTCCATCACCTTCATCCATAGGCTGCTCCAGCTCTATGATCTAACATGAAAAAGACACAGAATAATTTATTAAATAATAAAAGGTGTGTGAAAATAAGTCACTTTTCGACATTTTTAAAGAAATCCAGATGTGCGGACCTCATTCCAGCTTTATTCCTAAATTAAATTTAACAAGAACACAAGCTTAAAATGACTTTAAAACTGTGGTTCCGTCAAAGTTGTTAAATACCAAAAGACAACTAGTACAGCCCTGTTGAATAGGCTAATGGGTTATTCTTATGAAACCACCTCCGAACAGGTCTGAAAATGTTTGAGTGTCATAAACATCACACAGATAAAAAATATTTACATAGTAGAGCAGTTGAAGCTCTATATGGTGCAGCAAAACGTTTGAGAAGTTATTATCACTAACATTTATAGACTCCATGCTTTTTAAATTAGAAAACCCATTTTGTATTACTTTTAACTGCTAAGTATCTTTAAAGTATTCCTTGTGAGCTCTAAGGAAAAGAACCAAAATCAACCCAAATTGTGGTACATATAAAAATAATAAACCTAATAGCAAAAATAGATAACAACAACAGTAGTCTGTAGGCTAGCTTGAAGTAGCCATTCAATTATTCTTTTAATAAGCAAGCTTACAAGTTTCAGACCAGCATATTCAATCTTGTTGTACCCATGCAACCTTGTTGTACTCTTTTAGAGTTTCCAGTTCCAACACACCCACTACACCTCCAGAAAGGTTTGTTAATGTGCTGATTATTTGGATCAGGTGTATTAGAGTAGGAAGAACACAAAAATATGCAACACAGGAGGTACTCTAGGACCAGGACTGGGACTGGGAACACGAACACTGAACATTAATTAATTAAACCTGCAATACAAATGTGTGAATGTCCAAAAACCCAAATATTTCAAAACCTGTTGAATTTATTTAGTTAACTGATCATAGTGTGGCTGTGTGGCCTATAACATAATAAAAATTGTAACGCTCAGTTTTTGTTCTACACAGCTCACCAAAAACTAGCTACTTAGTACAGCTAGTTAGCTAGTCAAAAGGGTCTAGTGGTGTACAGTAACTTAGTAAATGTAATTTGTTACTGTACATAAGTAGTTTGTTCTGTATATCTGTACTTTACTGAAGTTTTTCCAATTTGGGTGACTCTTTACTATCATTCCACTACATTTCAAAGTCAAATATCTGACTTTTTCATCCACTACATTTTGAGAAATCTGTTGTTCCTTTTGGCTCATCTGTGAATAAAAACATAACATGTCAAAACAAAAGAAGCGCAAAGCAAGAACACCAATGAGGGCACAGTGTGCACTTTGTTTTGAGCTTGTTTTGACTTGCTGGTCATACCGACCCAGTGCAGCACACGGTTCAATGTCAGCGCAGCAGCATAAAATTTTGGGAGTATCTATGCAACATAAATGATGAACTAACCTAACTTTGTGTAAATAGACCACAACATATATGTACACTGTATATGCAGTTGTGACTGGCATGTGGCCTTTATCTGAATTTTATAGTAAATTTGTTTTGGCTAGTTTATGTTTATGAACAGAGACCTACAGATGCAATATAGTAAAGTAAAACTCATTTGTGAATCTGTGTTTAAAACAAGTTTTTATTAAACTTGTAATGAAGTTTATAAATAAATAAATCTTTGCTTGCTCACAAATTATTTCACAGCCAGTTGGTTCTACCTAATGGAAATTGTTTGCCTTCAATGTTTTGTGCTTTTAATCTTAATACACATCAGTGTCAGACTAATCACATTCTATTAAAAGATTGGTTTACCAAGAGTGACAGAGTATTTTCATCTAAAATTAGTTAATGAAGCAAGAGGCTTGTTTGGACATTAGAGTCATATTTAATCTTTTAGCACTTTTACTTTCAATACTTAAGTACATTTGAAGGCAAATACTTTTGCACTTTTACTCAAGTGGAGGTTTAAAGGGAAGACTTCTGCTTTTACTGGAGTAATATTTTACCTTGGGTATCTCTACTTTAACTCAAGTACATGATTTGTGCACTTTGTCCCCCACTGAAAGTGTCCTACATAACACTGAAAATGAACTGAAATGTACAATATTTTTAATAATGAGATGAAAATGTACTAGAACCACTGTAAAAAGTGTGGAGTCTTGCCCACAGTTTGCACTCTGTGGCTACAGACATGCCATAGTGGAAGAGTAGGAGCTAGAAGAGGTTGCTGCAATTTGAAGTTTGAAATGGAGGGGATTTTCTAAATGTTTATATTTATGTTTGTTTATATATTATCTAACCTAGGCTGCTGCATTAGGCAGCTAATGATTTCAAAATATTATAATGGCAATGGGGCATGTTATGTTAAACCTAGCAGCTAACCTAGCTGTGATTCAACTGTGATTAATTTTGCAATTATACAAGAATATAATAGAAATAAAGTATAACAGCAAAACATTTTTCAGAATCAACTGTAGAGATTAATACATTTGAACAACAAAACCTATTGCACGGTGCCTGGGTTAAGTGGGCTGCGCGATAATGATGTGACAGACGTTGTAGTCTATTTTTGGGGAAAAAAACTTGTGAGGGGAAAAAAATAAATACAATTTGTCTTTTACTATCAATTAACCATTTTGATCAATGACAGTGTCAAATATAGTTGACACAGCATATGGTACAACCTATAATGTGCATCATCGCCAATTAATTTTTAACCTATGCAGGGGGCAAAGAACTGAATTTCTGTCTTTACTGACACATACATACCTCTGCTCTGGCTAGCCTGTGTTGCTCCACACTCAGGCTGAGTTTGTGGATGTACGACTGCAGTTCCTCAGCGGAGTCCATGTTCAGCTCCATCAGACGCCTGTGAAACTGCTCCACTGCGCCTTCTTCCAGCAGCTCCTACACGCAGAGAGACATTTTGTTTTGTGTAACTACAAGAGGGTCATCAATAACCCACACAAATACAGTATCTTACTATCTGGACAGCTTGGTATTTGAACATGTGTGTATAATAATACTGAAATAACGTTTTTCCATTACATTTTTTCATGAACTCCTGGAAGGTATGTACCTGCACTGCAAGCAATGTGTCCAGTTTCTCCTGATCTTGCTGCAGTTTCTCTTCTCTATGCCGATTGTTAAGCTCCTCTAACCTCCGCAATTGCTGCACTCGTTTCTCCTGCCTCTCCTCCACACTCGCAAACGCACCTGCAACCTTCCCGGAGAACGGTAACTGCATGCGGTGAACCTCTTCCTCGTAGAATTCTGCACTCCGCCACTTCTCAAGCTCTGAGGAGGGATATTGGAGCCAGTGCAAGACTTCTTAATTCTTTAATTCATAAATTGACAGTTTAAATGCTCTATCTAGGAGGGTCTCTGAAATAGCTCAGTGTTTTGCTCGATGATAGATGGGCGAGTTGTGAAATATGATACTGGTTAATATTATTTTTGCCTGGCCGCTGCTGCACAGTGATTATAATTAAAACTCAAAACATGAGGTAAATCATGGAAGATCACTGGAAGATGACAAAAAAAAATCATGAAAGATCATGAAATTAATCTTTTAAATGATATATATGATGAATTGTTCTTAATATGACCAGTGAACCATGAATAAGAAAGGTAAAATAAGGCCACATTTTGCAGTGACAAGTCCTCTTCTTATAGCTAATGCTTTGGAAACTAGTTATGGAAATACTGTCCGTACTGTCCGTGGGTCATGTTGTTTAAGCTGGGCACCCTGCTGATTGTTGGGTATAACAGAGCTGGGAAAGGAGAGAGAAGAATTTCCATTTAGCTCTAGGGTTTATTTTTGAGTGTGTGAGATAGGGCCAGAGAGACAACTGTGGTTAGATCTCTTTTTTTGTGGCATAATCTATGGTCTCACATTAGCTCAATAAACTGTAATACGGTCAAATAAAGGTACATTGTGATATTAGGCTGACTTTATCTACTTAACATCAAGAAGATTCTGCAAGATAGAGGCATAGATGTGTCAAGACTGCCATACAGACATGCATCAAATATCTTAGAGGCTGTATCAGAAGATGTGACAAAATTTTACAGAGAGATGAGATGTTGATTAACCTGCTTCAAAGTAATGAGAAAAAGGACAGTATGTAGAAAAAAAATATCTAAAATATATCATATTACTGCTATTATAACTGTGTCACTCGTGCTTAACTCTCAACGATAGCTGGAGGATGAATTCTGAAGTGAACAGAAACATCTTACTTGTTCAGAAAATAAAGTGGCATTATAATGTCATCCTGTAAAATAACAAAACAATTCAAATACAGCTAATACATGACTATAATTTCTATGAAAGGTGGTGTCCAGGGTAGTTAATGTGTAAATTAGGGTGTTTATGTGGGCATTACCCTGCTGGTAATCCACAGCAACATAGCAGTGATGGTGCAGCAGCTCCTCCATGCGGCTGGGTGTGATGGCTGCCTGGTGAGCAGGATATTTCAGCTGTAGAAGTCTTTGCATGTAAGCTGCTGTGTGACTACCCCCAATGTTGATCCGCTTACAGTTAAAAGCATCCAGTCTGTGCGTGCACACACAAACACACAATATTAGCGAAGACTTACAATAGGGCTACACAATCTGGACATGAAATGCAATATTCAATTACGCTGTTGGATATCATGTTGACGATAAGAGAAGCAGTAAATTATGATTAAGTACAAGCACTATTTTTGGCTGAATAAACAGACACCTAATACTCTCTCTTAACCAAAAGAGCACCTTTCATTAAAAATATGGAAACAACAATTTCAGTATACTAATAAACATGAAATACTAATAACTACTTACTTTCAAGTGCAAACATACTTTGTGCATTTTAATGCTTTTAGAAAGCATTCCCTAAAATCTAAACATAATAATGAGCCAGAACATTATGCCTGACACACTGCTGGCTGCGAAAACAGCACTGACCCACTGTATCATGGTGACTACAAGCGCTCTGAATGTGCTCTGTGGTATCTGGCAGCAAGACATTAGCAGCAGATCCTTTAAGTCCTGTAAGGTATGAGACCGAGCCGCTGTGGATTGGATTGCTTGCCCCAGCACATCCCACAAATGCTTGATCGAACTGAGATCTAGGGAATTTGCAGACCAGAACAACACTCTGAATTCTTCATCATGTTCCTCAAATTATTCCTGCACAACATGTGCAGTGTGTCATGGCACATTATCCTGCAAAGAGGCAACTGCCATTAGGGACTACTGGTGTACTATTAGCTTGTCTTCTTCTAATAGGTGCTTTCGACAGTACACAGGGGTTAGCATGAGTACTCTGACTGGTCTGCAGCTACTCAGCCCCATACGCAGCAGAGTGCAATGCATGTATTTGTGACACTTTCCTCCCAGAACCATCATAAAAATTCCTGTGACTTGTACTACAGAAGTTTAATCCCTTGTCAAAGTCATACAAGGTCTTCGCACTTGCCCATCATATGCCCGTCTTACTGCGATAACAACAAATTTATCATCCAGCCATACAATATAAACTACATACTGATGCCACAGCTCTGACATCAGGTATTAGCAGTTATCAGTAGAAATGCTGGAATGGATATCAGAGGGGGGAAAAATAATTAGTCCAACCCAGTCCTAACAAATCCCAGCCTGAAATACAGACAACTACATTTAGGTAATACAGAGTACAATGAAGAACAGAAAAGAATGGAAAGCTTTGCACCTGCCATTGATGAATGGTAACACATGAGAGCAGTGATATCCAGATGATATCACCAAACCAGTGTGTGGTGGTTTCAGTCCGCACTGTGTATTGTTGCTGTAGAAACTGAATAAGCTATCAACACCATATGCCACCTGTGGGACACCATAACATTCAAACAGCAGCTCTGACATCATCTGCCTGCAATGAAGTGGGTTGCATGGAGCCTCTGTGAGGACCAGTGGGTGCTCCACATGACCCTGTGAACACAAAGACAGAGCTTTTAAAACACAGAGGTTGGGGGCATCCCAGTAATCTAATATGGCAGATGTCATTTATACTAGTGTAAACAGACCCTGCTGTCTAATTTTGTCTTTCTCTCCTAGAAGAGTCAAATGACATGCCCGAACAAAGACTGTCTATGGAAAACATTAATGGTGCTCTCAAAAAACAACGCTGTGGAAAACACTAAAAACATTCCAAATTCAATATGTTTTGTCCTATCTACATTCTTACTCCAAATATTAATGAGTCATTTGACTTACCACATCTTTCAAGATTTTTAAGTAGTTGAATACAAATATTGCTACACGCAAGCTAATACTTTTGAACTGACATCATAAGACTGGCATTGTCACCGAAAAACCCCACACACAGTAGCTTTGGCAGTAGATGCCTACGAATAGAGTGGCCTGTTATTGTGATAATTTAACAGCATAGTAGCAATTATGCATTGTGACACTGTGATATTTCAATGCAAAAAATCTTACCTTGTACTACTACGTTGTTTGAATACCAAACTAAATCATGACCCAGAATGGTGAATACAACTGAATCATGGTTTGAGTGTATCATTACACCCACTAGTATTAACCTTACTTTAATGTGACGTCAGTTCACTGCACAGGCTGTTAGCTTGCTTTCAGGATGGAAGTAGCAATATTTGCATTTTGACCCTTAACAGCCACATAATACAAGGGATCAAGTGACATTTATTAGATAAATAAAGGACAATTTCTATCAGTTTTGGAGCATTTTACCACAGAGCTCAGTAGGAGGGCTGCTGACTACAAAATGATGCTCAGAAATGTACAGTATCTCAATTGACTTCACAAAATTACAATGAATGAAAAGCATGTTGTATGAGTTTAACAACCTCTGCTCAGCAGACAACACTATGATTATATGCATATAACTATGTGAACCCAACACTCATCTTTCCCCTGTTTCTACAATTTGTAGTGGACCACTGGTCCTGCCATGCATTCCAATGGCTCACAATTTGACATTAAGTCCACGGAGTATAGAGGCCATTGCTTTATGACCTGCGTAACATTGCTTCATGACCTCAGTCCTCCAGCCCTCAGCAATTTAATTCTATTCCTGTTGTAAAATCTCAAATCTCAACTATGATGTTACTTCAAGGGAAATAAAAGTTTAGTTTTCACAAATATGTCTTTGAGAGCTAAAGAAAAATTCTTATCTCAAAAAAAAAAAAGCACTTGCTATGTTTCCATAATGATTAACCTGTTATTACTGGAAAACTGAATGGAAAAAAATTGTCTGTGGTCTTTTAGGGTTTCATTAATGCACCAGATTCTGTTTATTTTCTGGCACTGTTTGAAATGGCCACTACATACAGCTTGCATACTGACTGAGTTGATACAACTAGTTGAAGCTACTACTGCTGTCTTCATGACATGCTGCATACTACAACAGAACACAGTCATTTCAGGATGATGCAGGACATAATGGTTATTGTTGCATACTGGGTGTTATTTGGGCCTCTGTGAGGCCTGTGACATGTTCCTTGAGATAAGGACTTGTTTAAGCTCATTCAATTCTATTCTACCACATATGGCAACGGCCTACAGTTCAGGAGTTGGAACTGGGTATTCCATCATTGTATAATTGGGTGAAAGATGACAATACAAAAACCTGCAATGAGTGCCTCTTGCTGATGTCATTGAGATGCACTTGAGGGACACCGTCTTTGCTGACTGAATCTAATTTATTACACTGTGTTCAATCAGTTTTGCCCTGCGATGGACTGGCGACCTGTCCAGGGTGTATCCTGCCTTTCGTCCAATGACAGCTGGTATAGGCTCCAGCACCCCCCGCGACCCAGAAGGAGAAGCGGCTTAGAAGATGTATATGTGTGTGTGTTCAGTTTTATTTCGGAGCCCATAAAAGTCTGCATTATAGTAGTTTTGAATTGTAACGATGAATCAGCAATTGTATGTGTGGTTGTATAATTTACACAGAATGTGCACGAAGGTATAACTGCTTTGACCAAGTCTGTGTTGGGGGAAGACGCCTGTGGGTGCGCTCATCCCCACCATTTTCTCTCTGTATATCTTTATTTCTCTGCTGATTTCTTTCTTTAAGCTTCTGTCTTAGTTAAGCCTTCCCGTGAGAGGTTATGTGAGTTATATGTGGGTGAATGTGTTCTTTTAATCATGTTTCCTCTCCATGTTCCAGTAGTCCTGAAAAACACTTCTTATTAAATTTCATCTAATAATCTATTGAGATACTAGACGACCAGCGGAGGGAAGACAGAGAGGAAGACAGCGGGACTTAAAGGGCTTTAGGACACAGCCGCCACTGCGACACACAGCACTGCGCTCTCGCTGCTCTTACCTCTGTTCCAATCCCGAGGTGAACGAAGATGTAGTCGAGCATGAGTTCCTGTATCTCAAAATTGACTACAACATTGCGGTCGAACTGACTCTTGAGGAGCCAGCGGAGCGGTTCCAGGTTGGGAATGTCGTTGCCCACCTGTGTCTCGCTCCTGGCCGCCCCTCTGCTCCTCGCCGCTACTGATCTGAACAGCACGCTCGGGCCGCTGAGCTCTGCTCCGCTACACGCCCAGCCTGCTCGGGTCTGGAACGAGCCGTTATCCACCACTATCGGAGCCGGCGAAGGCTGGAGACATTCCGGCTTCACCTCGAACAGGGCGTCGGGTGAAAACTTTACGTCCTGAAACTGAAATATTTTACCCGCCGCACCGGTGGCGGACGTCATTTTGAAAATGGATGTCACACCAAAATAGAACCGGAAGAGACATGCGCGCTGCGTATAACGTTCCGCTGCGCCCTACGCATAGAAGCAGCTTCTGAAAACCAGCAGTCGGATAAAAACGATCTACTGCGTTTTCACGAGTTCGGACTTTTGTAGAATTATACCTTAAAGTACTACACTCGGGGTGACGCTCTTGTCGGGATCCAGACCTAGTGTTATGTTACAACTAATTCATTTTAAAATTAATATCCTAATTTTAATTTAACCTGTTTTCTAATATAAAAAAAGTTATTAAATCAAAAGATTGGAAACGTTCTTGCAAACTACCTAAAAGTAATACAGACAAAAAGGTTTAAAAGTTTTCTTGCAAGAATGGAGACGATGAAAAACCAAACTTCGGCCGATGTTTCTTTGGAAGGACATGAAAAGCTCCCATCTTCATTTATTAAGTTTCAGGTGACACGTCGGCTCCCGCAGCCAAGATGCAAAGATCCAACACATTGCATCAGTTTTTATAGTGTTTTTTGAATATGGTCATCACTCCTCCTCTCTGAACATCCCAGGGTTCCCACTGGCTTTCATTATATTCGCTATGTTAAATTTACTTTTAGACACCTGTCTATATACCTGCTTTGTCTGACAAAGACCATTTCTACGACTTCTATATAATGGGTTTTTCATTATTTAAGAGTTACTACCCGTCTTTGCTCGCTGCTTATCTATCTCCTCAATAAAAGCTTGCTTGCTTTTAGTGAACAGGCCGTATTTCTTTACTTGGAGATGTTCGCTTATCTCTCAAGGCTTTCTAACACTGCCTGGCACAGACAGCCTCTCGCCTGAAAGCATTAGGCCTAACTTTCCCCTAACTAAGCCTGCCGGCCTTGGTTAGAATTACTCTATATCATATTTTAATAATTAATTTCATTAATAATGATTGCTGCAAAACCTTTTATTAATAATGACTCAAGGGTATGTTTTATCAACAACCTAAATATCCAGTGGCTCCCTACTCTGCAAGGCAGTGCACTAGTTCATGAAATGAATGTCTCCTTCATCCATACAGTACAAGTTGTGTCAAACAAAGAGTCATTTGGGGATTCGGAGCCACGTACACAGCTAAAGAAGTTAACGGAGCCAGTTTAGAACATGAATGCTGCATTTATTTTTACCTGTTGCTGTTCTGGTTAATAAATAGAATTAAGTAGGGCACTTCAGCTGTTCAGGTGTGTGAGTGTTTAAGCAGTGTTCAGGAGCAGGAGCAGGAGCAGGAGCAGGAAGAGGCCGGGCTCCTCAGAAACGCCCTCTGGCGTTTTGCAGTCACGCTCGAAATCAGCGGGTCGTTTTGCACATGCGCAGTAGTCAGAATAACCCAGAAACACTTTTGTGAGTTACTGAGCTAAACGGTACAAACGACGAGGTTTTCGTCAGATTTTATTAGTGATTTCCAATGTTTTTGGAATGGTAATTTGGCCGTTAGTTGGGGGTTTTTAGCTCTCTATCCACAGTGTGCCAAAATATCCAGAAGACTTCTCTGGCAAAATCAGGCGGAGCCAGATCCTGGGGTTTAAATGGAGCCTGTCGCGTTCCTATTTCTGCCGTTATATCAAAAGCTGCAAAGACTGCAGAACGCTAGAGGGTGGTACCTCTGCTGGTACCGAGGTGGGTTTGATTACTTTGTCCATTTAATAAAGTTAACGTATGGTTAAAACGGTAACCTCTAATAAAATCAAAGAGAAATGAGTCGTGACCCATAAACTGGCTCTACATTAAAAGAGGGAAGATCTTGGTGATTTTTTAGTATTTAATATACTTCTGCTTTTCCAAAGTTAAATGAACACAAATGCTTGGAAACGTTAAATTTTTTTTGCTTTTAGCCATATAGCTCTGCTCACCCATGTGAATACACACAGTTTAGAACATTTTATGGGTTCAGCATTAGATTATCTGTATATCTCTTTCTAGCATGTATGTACATCACATTTTATTTTTGTTGATGACATTATAAATAATTTTACATCTTTTTTACAGGTCAAAATGGAACCTTGTGTTGCAAATAACACCAAAAAACAAAATTGTATTCATTTTTCTTGTAGAGGACTTTGACACATGTCACTGCTACTTTTGTGGGCCTTCGACCATAATTCGAAGTGCCTTTCTCTCCTGGGTTTCAGAGAAGGACAAAGAGGATGCTATTTGTGCATTTTGCCGTGAATGCGTACCTTTTAGCATTTTGCTGCACCTCAGTTTCCTCATCAAGCATAGTTCCAGCATAAATTTTAGCATTAAAACAGGCTCTGTTGATGTACTTTCTTCGGCTTTCTTCGCTGAACCGCTGGATGTCCAAGTGGTGTACGGACAATCATGTGGGCTTTATAGACAACTGGCTAATGTTTGAGGGCAAGCCTGGTCTTTTAGGTAGGGATGGTGTCCACCCCACGCGGGATGGTGCTGCCTTACTTTCGTGCAGCATAGCACATAGTCTCTTAGTTAGTCGGCAGAGTAGCAGTAGCCTTAGAAGCTGCTGACAAACCGGAGCCGGGACCAGGCCGCAGACAGAGAGGCTTAACCGACCGTCTGTGAGCTGCAAAGAGACGTTACCTAGATACCAATGTATTCAGACTGTGTCTGTCCCCCGAGTCAAACATAAATGTCAAAAAACTCAAACAGTAAATCTAAATAACCTAACGTATATTAAACAATCATATCCAGACTGTAGCACTAGCACTTCAAAACTAAAGATTGGTTTACTTAACATAAGATCTCTAAATTCAAAAGCAGTAATAGTGAATGAAATCATAACTGATCAGAAATTTGATGTGTTGTGCCTCACTGAAACCTGGATTAGACCCGATGAATATTTAGCATTAAACGAAGCCACCCCTGCAGGCTATAATTATATACACAACCCCAGATCGTCCGGTAGAGGAGGCGGGGTCTGCATAATTTTTAGAAATTCCCTAGCTGTCAATCAGAAACACTATGATAATTTCACTTCTTTTGAGCTTCTTTACATCAATATAATTAATCCAATTACAAAACAGAATGCATTTTCTTTAATTAATATTTACAGACCACCAGGACCCTATGTAGAATTTTTAAAAGAATTTAGTGATTTCGCTGCAGATTTAGCAGTTTGTAGTGATAAAGTAATTATAGTAGGAGACTTCAACATTCATTTTGAAAAAGTTGATGACTCATTAAAAAAGGCTTTTGCATCAATTCTAGACTCAGTTGGTATTGCTCAAAATGTAACAGGACCTACGCATTACTGTAATCATACTCTGGATCTGGTTTTGACCCTGGGTGTTAGCATAGATAACCTAGATATTCTTTCTCAAACCTCAGTAATCTCAGATCATTATCTTATTTCTTTTAAACTTCATCTTAGTCATAATATACGTACATCCCCCAGCTACTCTATGAAACGTTCAATAACGCCCTTTACCGCTCAACAATTTACTGATAACCTTCCTGATTTATCAACCATAGTGTACTCTCCAGGTAACCCAGCAGAACTAGACAAACTAACTGATTGTTTAGAAAATACCTTCCGGTCTACTTTAGATGGTGTAGCACCACTTAAACACAAAAAAGAGAGACAGAAAAAACTTGCGCTGTGGTATAACGACCAAACTCGTACTTTAAAGCAATTAGTACGAAATTTTGAGCGAAAATGGCGATCAACCAAACTGGAAGTATTCCACTCTGCTTGGAAAGACAGTATTGTTGAATATAGAAGAGAAATTAATAAAGCCCGCTCAGAGTATCTGGCCTCTCAGATCGAGATTAATAAAAACAACCCTAGAGTTCTCTTTAGTGTTATTTCTAAACTGACTAAAAATCAGGCAGGTACTGATCCTCAGATTCCAGCAATCCACACTAGCAATGCTTTTATGGACTATTTTGATAATAAAATCGAAAATATTCGGGACAAAATTCAACAGATAAATAGCACAGCTTGTCTGTCATCTGGTGTGGCTGATATAGAACAAAATCCAGCTACCGAAGTCAGGTTGGAAGTTTTTAACCCACTACATCATTTAGAACTGGAGAAAATTATCTCCTCATCAAACTGCACAACCTGTACACTTGATGCAGTTCCCACAAAACTATTAAAACAGGTATTACCAGACATAATTAAACCACTATTAACAATAGTAAACTCATCATTAAACCTGGGGTATGTTCCCAAAGCCTTTAAACTAGCAGTAATTAAACCTTTGATCAAGAAACCAAATCTTGATCCTAGTGTACTATCTAACTATAGACCTATTTCAAATTTACCATTTATTTCTAAGATTTTAGAAAAGGCCGTGGCCCAACAACTTGGCTCTTATCTGCAAAGAAACCAGATCTATGAAAAATTCCAATCTGGATTTAGGCCTCATCATAGCACTGAGACAGCTCTAGTTAAGATAACAAATGATCTGCTTCTTGCCGCTGACCAAGGCTGCGTTTCTTTACTGGTACTTCTTGATCTGAGCGCAGCTTTTGATACAATAGATCATAATATCCTCCTAGAAAGATTAGAGAAAATGGTCGGTATAACTGGAACTGCCTTATCATGGTTCAAATCATACTTGACCGATCGTTTTCAGTTTGTGAGGGTAAATAATATACCCTCCAATTATACAAAGGTTAGATATGGAGTTCCACAAGGCTCTATCTTAGGACCGTTATTATTTACGTTATACATGCTCCCCCTGGGCAAAGTTATTAGAAAACATAATGTTAATTTTCATTGTTATGCAGACGACACGCAGCTCTTCATATCAGCCAAACCTGATGACAAACAGAGAATAAAGAAAATGGAGGATTGCGTAAAAGATGTGAAATCATGGATGTCACACAACTTTCTTCTATTAAATAGTGATAAAACAGAAGTTCTTCTATTAGGCCCTAAAGCTGCTAGAAATAAATTATCACACCTAATGTTGAATCTGGCCGACTTCTCAGTCACACCTGGTTCAACAGCTAAAAATCTTGGCGTTATCATAGATTCAGATCTAGCATTTGATAAACACATATCTAATGTTACTAAAACAGCTTTTCTACATCTCCGTAACATCGCCAAGCTAAGAAATGCTTTATCCTTACATGACGCAGAAAAATTAGTACATGCCTTCATTACGTCAAGGCTAGACTACTGTAATGCGCTACTGTCAGGATGTTCTAGCAGTAACTTAAATAAACTTCAGCTAGTTCAAAATGCTGCAGCCAGGGTCCTTACTAAAACTAGAAAATTTGACCATATTAGTCCAGTCCTATCAGCTCTTCACTGGCTTCCAGTCAAATTCCGCATAGACTATAAAATTCTCCTGTTAACGTATAAAGCCCTACATGGGCTCGCTCCTGAGTATCTGAGAGACCTTATCTCCTATTATGAACCACCACGATTACTTAGATCACAGGGTGCTGGCTTCCTAGTAGTTCCCAAAATTCAGAGAAGCTCTGCAGGAGGAAGAGCTTTCTCTTATAAAGCGCCCCAACTCTGGAATAATCTCCCCGATAATGTTCGGGACTCAGACACAGTCTCAATCTTTAAGTCTAGACTAAAAACTTACTTGTTTAGTTTAGCTTTTGGTAGTTAATGTTAATTCCCTTTAGATAAGGCTGCAGATCCAGGGGTTCATGGACATAGTGAATTGTGGGTAAACTGAGATGCTGGTGCTGCTGTCACTCACTACATGCAGTCACTCAGGTTTGTGG